>NC_136424.1:51202500-51802500 GCF_052625555.1 Lactuca saligna
AACAATATTGCTAGATACTGAAACTGGTAATTGCGGTTACCCACTTACATACATACATTTACAACCCCATAAATCATTGTTAACACTCACGGCCATGATCTTGATTTGCATATAACGTAAAGAACCGATACATGCAACTAACTTTAAAAAATTGCGATTAACTTCAATAATTCGTAAGGGTTTTCTTTATTACATAACACATGATAACAACACATGTTTAATCCTATTTATAAACCAGCGAGTATGCTCTTCATTTGCGGATGAATGTTTTTTAAATATTAATTTGTGTTTAGTTCGAGTTTTGGTAATGTAGGATTATAAAACCATGATATCCTTGCAAAATATGGCCATTTTATTGAATAGTTCAATAAAATCATTGTCTAAACCAGAATAATAATTGCATAAGTCGTAAGTTTTTGGAAATGTAAGTATTAATACAAGATTTATGTGTGTAAATATCACTTTTTTCTTTTTGGGATGAAATGATACAATTAGGAGCAAGTGTTAATATTAGAACTAAAATAAATTTACTTTATGTTGTCATAAAATGTTTCCTTTTCCTGTATTGGAGATATAATAAAAGTTCGAATTGAACATTAAAAAAAATCGAAAGTAACTAGTTTAGGACATCTATTACAACGGTCTAATGATAACCAATTTGTAGTTTATCAATCATTTTTTGAAAATACAAGTTCATGGAAGAGAGTATTTATATTGAAATTGTATAAAAATATCTATAATTTATAAGTTTCAAAAATCTAGTATAGTTGTGTGGATGCACCAAGTTTAATATCCATGTGGGGTGGAGGTGATAGGTTCAAATTCAATCATTGTAGTCCTCAAAAAGTGCCAAATGTGAGAAATTTTTTCATGAAAACCCCTATTGAGGTTAAGTTTGCCCGGAGCTCGAACCCAGGGTGCTCGTTGAAATATTACGAGTAGGTTTCTACTATATCGTTTGTCGTTTCAAAAATAAAATAAAATAAAGTTTCCCTATGCAAATTATAACCATTAGAAATTTGATGATATATGATTTTCGTGCATAAATCATTAGAATATGTAATTTGATATGTAATGATGTATTGTAAGATAGGGAATATGTGAAATAAAATGTATTGAATGTGAGGTTCATGCCATGGTTTATTTGGGTGCCAAGTCAACTGATTCTATTCACATGGCAACCCTCATCGAGTGGCCTCAAACTATGTGAATATTTTAAGCATCCAATCCTCAACTTAACATCGAACTTCTTCCCTCGTCCACAAATTGTGTGCCACTAGCATGAGAACTTTATTCTTTCCTAAAGTTTTCAATTTGAATGATTAGAGTATAAATCTAGAGAGATATAAAACTAAAAGCTTTTATGTATATTTAAGAAGATGACGAAGATCAGGCGTGAATATATATATATATATATATATATATATATATATATATATATATATATATATATATATATATATATATATATATATATATATATATATATCAAGTTGTTTAGAACTTACATTGGTTCTTTAGATTTTAGAACTGGGGACAATAACTTCTTTTTTGTCATTTAGATGTTTACATGAACACATCCATATGTACAAACACAAAATCTCACTTTGATACCTCTCATCAATGTCTACATTTGATAACCAATGGAAATGTAAAACTAACAAGGACTTGTATAGGATGTCTATTATTAATTATTTTATAAAAGCAAAACCACAACATGAACTAAGAAACTGAAGTCGCAAAATGAATAAAAAAATCAGCACATAAACAAATACATACATACTATATACAACACATAAACGGAAGTTTATAAAGTATGAAACTTAATGACAGGAAAAGTAAAAAACTTAAAGGAGACTTTATAGAAAGAACGATCACCGTTACTTGCCACAAATGGTTGAAGACATCAACAAGAAGATCAATCTGACCATAGAATCCACATGTTGTCTCGATTTGTGTGTGTCATCCTTGCGCAGGGGCCATGCTAATCTTCTTTGTATCGTTCCAATTTTATCGGATGTCCCTAAAGGGACGACTATAGATGAAGAGCTTCGCCATGTAGAGGAGTAGCAGGTTATATGAGACGACGCGAGTTTTAAACGAAGTAGTTTACGGTTGATGGTCATATATTCTCAATGTCTTTAAAATTAGGGTTAATGACTTAGGAGGGTAATAAGGTTTCCAGTTTGTCCGTATTAGGTCACTAAGGTTTTTTTGTGCGTATTAGACCAATATGATTGTTATTACCGTTTAGAAATAGTCCTTTTTACCCATTAAAACTGGTAAAAGGACTATTTCTAAACGGTAATAACAACCATATTGGTCTAATACGCACAAAAAAAATCTTAGTGACCTAATACGGACAAACTGAAAATCTTATTACCCTCCTAAGTTATTATCCCTTTAGAACTGTTCCAATTATTGGTATCAAGTTGTCTGTTTGAATATTTATCTCTCTCCTTAAAAAAGTAGATAAATTAATCTTTATGGCATAAATTGGTTAACTATTAATAATTTTAAACATTGATGGCTGAAAACTTACTTTATGAACAAGAAAAAAAAAAGCAAGAGTATGATATATATATATATATATATATATATATATATATATATATATATATATATATATATATATATATATATATATATATATATATATATATATATATATAAAATCATTTTCAAATTTATAAATTGAAGAGACAAAGAAAAAATGATTTGAATCTGCTAAGAAACAAACCACTTAAAAGGTTTGTGATTCAGAGGGCAGGTTTATTTGGAAGTCCGGGGTAGCCCATCCAATAGTGTTGATTTTTTTTTCATAATTATTTTTAAAAGATTCAAACAGTAAAACCCAAACAAGTCCAAACTTAAAAGTGTTGAAATTAGCCCAAATATTTAGATAGCCCAAAAATATTAAGCCCAAACAGAATAGCCAATTACTTTTAATTACTTTTGTTGGTGAAATCAGCTATCGGACAAACAAAAAAAAGACAGAAGACATATTGAAGTCCCTTCACCTTATTTGTCGCTGAAGCACTATTGTTTCCGTGAAACTGCTGCCACCAACGGCGACTTGGGCGTCCGGTGACTTTCTCTCCGGCCGATGAACCCTCCTATCACAATGAAACAAGTATGCAACTCAATCATATTAGTTATTATTAGGTTAGTTCAAATTTCCTTTGTCATTCTTTGAAAAATAGAAATTAGCAATTAGGTTTGTTTAATTTGGCACTTAGAGATTATTCTTGAAAATTGAAATCTAGCTTTTAGATGATTTTTTTTTTTTTTTTTTCAATTTTTGAATGTAGGGTTCCATGAACAATTTTTTCAAAATACAATTAGATGTTAGAGATGACCATGGTGAATGATCTTTCAATAATAATAATAATAATAATAATAATAATAATAATAATAAGACACGTTATGCGATCATAGCCAAACAATATTAATACTCAAATGTGTTATCACATTTTATAAAGTTTATAGATATAAAAATCTACATTAAACCTATATAATAGTGCTTAAAATAAATACGTGTAATAATCATTATCATTATATACTTATAAAGGAAATATTTTTCCTTTCACCACATTCATTTGAAATTCTCATGACCTTTTAATTTCTTTCTAATAATGATTATAAGTAGGTTAATAAGGTTAAATAAATATAAAATCTAAAATGTAATCATATATAAATTAAATTTCAATATTAAAAGAATACATTTTCTTCTATTTATAAAGTTATGTTTTTAACTTTTAACATATTATACTTAATTTATTAGGTATAATATATTATTGTATGTAAACCATTATTATTTTAAAGCTACAACTTTTGAATATTTGTATAAAATACTTAAATTATTAATTTAAATATAACCTTACATGATCTACTTAAATATAAATTTTAGTTCAACTTAAACAACCTAAAAAAAATATTTGGTAAGTAGATAAAATTGATAAATTGGAGTGTTTTTCTAATAATAATTATAAGTTGGTTAATAAGGCTACATAAGTATCAAACCTAAAGTGTAATCATAAATAAACTAAATTTCAATATTAAAATAATATTTTTACTTCTACTTATAAAGTTATGTCTTTTACTTTTAACATATTATACATAATTTATTAGATTTAATATGTTATTGCATATAAATCATTAAAATGTTGGACAAAATACTTAAATTGTTAATTTAAATATAACATTACATGGTTAACTTCAATATAAATTTCAGTTACATTTAAAAAATCCAAAGAATATTGTGTGAATAGTTTAAATGGATAAATTGTAGTGCTAAATACAAAAACTAAATTTTAATATCAATGTAACTAAAATATTTCCTAAAGATATTTTTATAATCGTTAAAAGTTTTCAAATAAGTAGCTTAAAATAAATTACAGTAACAATAGTTAAAAATAACTCTATATAAATGATTATATTGTTACATTTAAAATAAAAAAAAGTTTGATGTTTTAAATAATTATAATGATAGAAATTAACACGCTAACAAATAAAATTTAAAAATTTAACAAAAAAAAAAACAACAAATATAAATAACATTAAAACATATATAATATTTATATTTATTCATGAGTAACTCATGGGTAGAGGTCACTCAAAAGATTGAGATTATGCAGTTTTAATAGATGTATATATTATCATATAATTCAAAATAATCAATATATTATATCAACTTAGTATACGAATTATTATATCAAATCTAACAACAACATTATTGTTATATTAAAAAACATATATTTGTAAAGATTTCAACTATAAATGTGTTTATGCGTAACGTACGGGCATCCGCCTAGTATCGAAATAAAGGGAAACATAGATGCCAATTCATTCACCTATTTAAAGTAAAGAGTAAATTACACGAATGGTCACTATGGTTTAGTGTAATTTACACGTTTGGTCTCTAATTTATTTTTTTAACTCAGAAGGTCCCTACTGTTTGTTTTTTGTTACATGTTTAGCCCATGTCTTATCTAAAAAGACTATTTTCCTTTGATTTTCTTATTCATTTAAATAAACACACCTCCAACCCCACTCTATCACCTTACCTTACCTACCCCATCATTTTTTGTTATTTAAATAGTAGTCTTTTTAGGTAAGACATGGACCAATCACGTAACAAAAACGAATAATAGGAACCAAGCACGTAACAAAAACAAACAGTATGGACCTTACGAGTTAAAAAAAATAAGTTAAGGACCAAACACACAAATTACCCCAAACCATAGGGACCATCCGTGTAATTTACTCTAAAGTAAATGTTGGTTTTGTTGAGACAAAAATCATACATAGTTAATGGGAGTGACATGCTCCTAGACACTAACTTACCTCTATAACAAATGGGACATGATATTCAATCGAGTCCTCGATAGAATCATACAAGACAAATAACGTAGTCTTAACCGTAAAATATTGATAGTCATAACTATTATCTTATAAAGTTTATAGATCTAAAAACCTACATTAAACATGGGAGTGATTAAAAACAATGCTTCATGTTTAATAATATCATAACAAAGGGAAATATAGATCAAAACTCATTCACCCATAAAAAATACATGTTGGCTTTGTTGAGACAAAACACATCCATACTTAGTGGAAGTTGCATGTTTGTAGATACTAACCATTATATAACATTTAAAGCATGATATCCGGTTGAGCCCCTTAATAGATAACATAAATCTCTATTATTTAATCACCATAACAATTACAAATTTATTCATAGTATAATATTTTGAGTAATCAACTAACCACTTGAACTAGATAACATCAGTCATGCCATGTTATGAATATGCATATTATGCCTCTCTATGGTCCTTCCTTTGTGAACAAATTGACTGGCTATTACTCCAATGATGCTTATTTTACAATTCCAAATTCTTATCACTATAAAAGGTGTAATGGAATTACAACTTTACATGCATTGATCTCCTGCGATGTCGAGGTTCTAACATCATAGAGACTGAGCTTTTGATATTATAGAATGTTCCACTGGAACTTGTTACTAGAAACAATTCCATGGTTATTAAGTCTCAAATTCAAGGTACACTCCTTGAACACCTCTCTTGCATTAAAGTTTCCAACTCACAAGTAGATTCTATAATAATCTCTCATTATGGAAACATTTCCATATTTCTATATGAAGATCAATTACGACTAAGAATCATCTCAATCCAGAACGTGTCATTATGGTCCGTCCTAACGATATCATACTCCCAACTGTCAACAAGCAACCAATCTTCAGTAAACCTCATAATGTTCTTAACAGCTGTTTAACAACTTTAGTCACATGAAATTCCAATCATTTTCATACAATGTTAAAGGCATTTATAAAATTAGAATAAGCGAATATTATAACATATGTGATCTATCCTATATCCGAAGCATATAAGACTCCACTTATTATGTCCTACACAAGGATTTGATATATGTTTAATCTCTTGCTATAATATTTCTATATATCGAATCTCCTCTGTTGAAACTGTGACAACCGTCAAATTTCGGTCAAGTCAAAGTCAACTAAAGTCAGCAAGTCAAACCGTTTGACTCAATTTGCCCGTGGGTACTAGAATTTACATTATGAAACTTCTACATAACTCTCTATTCTAATGAGAAATCATAAAGCAAAAAGTGCGAACATCTAGATCTCCTTAACCTAAAAACTGTGGTACGTGGTTAGCCAAACCGATAAAACAATGTTGCATACTCATCGGGAGTGTGTAAGACCCTTAAACAAGGCTTAACAGTGTTTACGGACCTTGCATTGCGAAGCCAAACACTCAAAATTGTCACACATGGAACCTCTCTCAATCGTTTTCACTCTATCTCTCTCTATGACAAATCTCTCCCAAATCTCTCTCAAATATCTCTCTGTACGAGAAATCTCTCCAAGAATGTCAAATCCCTCCCAAATCTCTCCAAGTATGAGAAATCTCTCCCAAATCTCTCTCAAATATCTCTCTGTATGAGAAATCTCTCCAAGAATGTCAAATCTCTCCCAAATCTCTCCAAGTATGTGAAACCTCTCTAAAATATCTCTTTGTATGAGAAATCTCTCCAAGAATTTCAAATCTCTCCTAAATCTCTCCAAGTATGAGAAATCTCTCCCAAATCTCCCTCAAATAGTTCCCGTAACTTTTTAGAATCATTCAGGTCATTCCGGCCCTTAACCGGGTCAAAAACGGCTTAAAACGGGGTAAAAACGAGAAAAATGGACCTTAGGAACCGAAACCCTTCTCAAGGAGCCGAAGCTCCTTAAGGCCGAGACCTAGGACCGAGAGCACAGACCGGACCGAGCCTCTGTTGGCTGAACCCGGAGGACCGAACTCCTGTAGATGAGACCGAGTCTCGGTCTCTGTCGCCTCCTCTCTGTTGCTTCTCGCACGTTCTGTCGCTTCTCGCACTCTCTGTCGCCGCTCTGCTTCTATTCGCCTCCCACCTCTCTGCTCTGTCTTCTCTTCTCTCGGTCTCTGTTCTCTCTTCTCTCCTCTCTGTCTCTTCTCTTCTCTCGGTCTCTCTTCTCCCCTCTTGGTTCCCTCTCTCTCCTTTCTCCCCTCTCGGTTCCTGCTCTCCTTCTTCTCCCCTCTCGGTTTCTGCCCTCTCTCCTCTTGGTTTCGGCATCAGAAGGCCGAACATCGGCCAGATTTCGGAAATTTGTCACTTTTAGCCCCTTTTTGATATTTTTAACATTTTAAGCCCGTTTTTCGTGATTTTAAAGCGAGATTTTTCTCCAAAAATTATATTTTAACATAATAAACTCTAAATATTCATAATTTAAACATATTTTGATGAAAATCATTATCTAAATAATAAAAATCAAATGGGTGAATTATTAAAGGTGGAGTGTTGACTTTGCCTTATCCAATGTCACAAGCAACCACCCAACACCCACTCTTTGACTAACCACACCTCCCCACCTTACCTAAGTCACATCAATGTCCCTTACACTCAATTTACACTCATTCCCACGTTTTTAGAGCTGGAACAAACATCCTCTCTCCTCATTTCTCTCATTTGCTCTCACTTCACTAAGTATCAAACACCACTTTTCTCTCAAACTTTTTCTCCACCAAACTCGAGATTCAAGGCTGATTATCAAGTGTTCTTCCACATTTGGTAAGCATAATCCATTCTCCTTGTGATTATCTCACTTATTTCCACACAAATCAAATATATCTTACACAAACTCCATCATATTTGTGTTAGATCTTCAAATCTTCAAGCAATCTTCCCAAGTGTTCTTGAGTTGAACACCCCTTCTCTCCATTATCCATCCACTGAAATCACTCAAGGTGAGTTCATACCCCTACATTTTCATGTTTTCTCAAGTTTTCAGGGGGGGGGGGGGATACAAGTTAAAACACTAAGCATAACTAAAATTTTCTAACAGCCTTCATCAGAAAAGTTCAACTCCATTCACAGACTGTTTTGGGAATCTTAAACATTTTTGTTTTCAAAACTATACAAGGTTCAAATATTTCAAGTTTTTATCTTTAAAATGACTACTTGCACATCTCCATATGATTTTTCTACAATTTATGGTGATTTTTACAAAACTGCCTACCATTTCAAACAACAATCCGGACCAGTCTGTGATTATGGACTTTTTCACCCAAGTTGGAGGTCCTTAAAAATCGTGATAAAAATTATGAGTAAACTAGACACATTTTTTGAACTCTCAGAATTTACGGATCTAGTTTTAGACTTCGTATGAATTTTCTATGATTTTTCCAAAACAGTGCAGAATGGCTAAATTTAGCCAACAACATGTAAATATCATAACACTTTGTAATATGTTGAGCAAAGTGTATAATCATAAGTTCTAATTATTGAATGTGTTTCTTTGTTAGTTTATCATCATGAACTGAAACTAAGTCATTCATAATAAATATTATTCATTCATTTTAGAACACGTATATTAAAATATAAAAAGTGTAGTTTAGTAAATTCATAACACTAATACATTTCCATAAAAGAGTTCATACATATTACATACATTTTAGATAAACTATAATAGGTATAGTTTATGATACATCACTCAACACACTCGTACAAAAAGGGTACATTCATACAGAAAAGATTTATATTCACACACATTTCACGTAAAATTGTTAACCTATAGTTTGATAAATTCATAACACTAATGCATTTCCATAAAAGAGTTCATACATATTACATACTTTTTAGATAAACTATAATAGGTATAGTTTATGATACATCACTCAACACACTCGTACAGAAAGGGTACATTCATACAGAAAAGATTTATATTCACACACATTTCACGTAAACTTGTTAACCTATATTGTGAGACTCTCTCTCTCTCCCCGTACGTCCGAGTGCGGGATATAATTCCTGGTAGTTATAATCAGAATCTCCTTGAGGGAGAACGTGATACTTGTATATAGATCTATATTGGGTTTGACACCCCACACCTTGATGCTAGCTACAGTGGGACCTGCAGGTCTACGGGTGACAAATGTCATTTCAGTTTTCGCGACGCCTGAGAACGTCGTGGCAGGTTCACATAGTCATAGTATGATTATAGCGACTCACATAGGGATATAGCAATCCATAAGTTTACGGGATTTTATTTTTAAAACCTAAATGAGTTTTATGTCAATTTAAAATCACTTTTTATCTCTATGAGTAAAGATATTACTGTACACTTTTGGTTTTGGTAGTTACGACTACACATCATTTGAAACCACATTTATACCTTTAAGTATGGTCAATACTTGTTATTATTCGGTCCTCTAATTTAGGACTACATATATGTAAAGTATTAACAAACATGAGAACATACAGAAATTTCATTAAATTCAAACGCGTCCATGTCCATTTAAGTACATAACATTTTCTATTAATAAGAAAGGTTACTTATACATTTTGGTCTTCACTCATAAGACTACATTACACAAATTTTAAAGAAAATATCGGATTTTCTGGATACATATTCTAACGCTTTTACAAGAAAAACGATTTACTTTTCTAACGAAATCTCTTATGAACTCACCAACCTTTGTGTTGACACTTTTCAAAACTACTTGTATTATCAAAGAATTCAGTGAAAACAAGAAATCAACAACGTTTTGAGGATGGGACGATAAATCGTTCAAACAGTTTATTTTGTATCATAATGTAATTGATGTGAATCATGTAAACATGTGCTTTGATGTAACGTTTTCAATTATATTTGTGTTGGTTGTATTTACTTTGAGCACTATTATACTCATTGTTGTGATACTCTACATGAAGTCCTCCACCCCCGGACGTTTCCGCCATCCTTGGTTTAGGGGTGTGGCAGATTGGTATGAGAGCATTGTTTATAGTGAACTCAGTATATCAAACCACATAAGATATACAAACTATAAATGCATTGGGACTAAGTCTCTGATTTAAAGTTTCAAAACAACTATACTTTTAGAAATAAATAGTTTCTTATTAAAGGTATACATGCATACATACATATTAAGGTCAGCACCACTCTAGAACAAAACAAAAGTAATGATTGTTGAATATCACAGGTAAGCTCGGGGATGTATGGTCAGTCTTGGGAGTGGCATAGCCTGATCAACTATGCTGGTTCGAGGAGTGATTAGCACATGCCCAAGAATAGTTGTGATATGGCAACAAGTCTAAAAACTTACCGACACTACCACAATGAGAACATTAGATCAGAACATGAGTTTAAAATACTATAGGAGTATTTTGTAATATCATAACTTATATGAAAACAAAATAGATCCTTATTAATAGGTCTATAGTCCCTAAGTGGATACTTTAAGTTTATATATAACTTAGAAATTATAGACTTAGAATTTGTGGTCATTACTTTACTTCCTTTTCCTTGTTTGGATGTGGACCTAGAGTGGGATCACTTATAGAAGTAACTAATAAGGATCACCCCCTATAAGTAAGTGATAATAGAGTTAGACGCATAGTACTTATCTCCTCCACTTCTATTCTCGCAAATACGGCATAGCAAAATCCTACTTACCGGACGACCCTTACTTTCCTAATCCGAACTCGAGGAATGGTGAATGATTATGAGAAGAATCATAAGCAGGACCGGAGGTAATCAATCCTCCATGCATAGCAAGGGTTCCGTGAACCGTTTCGACTATAACGAACCCGTGAACCGTTGGGCAATCGTGATCGAGGGTTGAATGTCGACAACAATGAAAACAACCACCATGTGGAGACCAACGAGGGTGCTATGACCTCAACCACGGGGGACTGACGGACAGAACCCTCTCGACAAAGACCCGGCGGATCGCGATCATCGGGGATTAAAACAGGAAGACTACAATCCGAGTTCAGAAAACTGCGCGCTACTATAGACCCCACCATCTCATGTACCGGTGACTCAGAATTATACTACTATTCCCAAGACCAACTCTCTTTTTAGGACCTTATCGCCACTCGTAAGAGGAAAGAGAGTAACAGGGTAGGACACACAACATTCAAAGAAAGGATGATTGTAGCCAAGCGTTGATTGGCAAAGCTACAAAATTGCATCGACCTTGCCTCAGGCATCACAAAGGATGGATCATCGTAAGTAGAGTTCATGCCGCTCACCAGACCTGGTAAATTAGCTTCATAAGTATGCGATGGTGCTACTTTATTGTAAGTAAAATAACGACACTACAAATTAAGTGGTCATACTAATCGAGAAATCTATCTACTATCAAAACCCGCCCATGCACAAATGTGAAGTAGACCTGCATCGAGGTCAAAATTTTCACTAAAACCATGATTTCTAGAGTCATATTAACAAGATGGGCTTAGGATGTACCTAACAGACTCGAAGGAATATCTAGCCTTAATTCTATAACTAAGCATACATCAATAGGTCGTGATAAGGACCTAGCTTGGGTCAAGTATAAGGTTTCACTTGGATACAGAGCTACTAAAACACATGAGTTTATTATACAAAGAATCTCGTTATAAATTGTTTTCAGAACACCCTAAACAACCGAACTTTGATACAAATCGATATGAGATAAACCTAGTTAGAAAACTCGCGACATATAGCCATTCTAAAAACTCATTATCGTCTCACCTTTAAACATTTGTTGAGAAGTTTCTTCTTCATAGACCTATGGGGTGCGATCATACCAAAACTAATGCTCCGGATCCCATCAAAATTCCTCAGCCAAGTGTGTTCGGACAAACATGATTCTAAGAGGAGTAAAGCTTAACGTCCGTATGAAACCTACTCCTACCTACTGCCATAACTCCATCTCGGGAGCGTTAGCAGAAACACTAAGAATAGTACAGTAATGTGCAAAAATTTATATGCGTAAATATAAATTGTAAGGATGCACTTAAGACAATCATTTCCACTAACGAAGTCGTTTTTCGTCATGAAACAGAGCTATGTCTTCACCAAGAGGCAACAAACCAACTAGCAAGGCGCCAACACTTTAGATAGACGTTGCTACTTTTCAAGCTACAGTCACGACAGCTGTGGCAGCCGTCATGGTGCATTTCAATACTAACAACGTCAGTAAGGGTGGAAGCGGTACTAACAATACAAATTGTGGTAACAATCAGGGACACCAATGGGTACCTACCAACAAAAATACCTCAGGCCACGAACCTACAAACAAGAAGAGAAAGTTTTGGAACATGAAAGAGCGCCACCAATCTCAAGGATACACTAAAAGACAACAACCTAGGGCTGCCCCTACCATTACAACAGCAGTCATGACACATGCCTCGACACTAGCCACAGGGTCTGCCACCCAAATGTCTGCCAGACCATATGAGGGATCACTCCCAAAGTGCAACAAATGTGGCTTTCATCACCATGGGGCTTGCCGGGGGATGCACTGTAAAAACTGCAACAGGAAAGGGCATACCGTCCGTTTCTATAGGGCCTCGGTCCATCACCTCCCTTCAATCACCTGCACCAAGGTAGGCCCAGTATGCTACCTATGTGGTGAAATGGGACACTTCAAGAGAGAATGTCCAACTGAGAAGAATGACGAAGGAACAGGAGGAATGTGATGAACACACCAATAGGAGCAGCAAGGGAACCATATTAGGACTTTTGTAATGTTCCCAATGACAAAACGTTTAAGTACTATATGTTTGTAATGAATTTGGTACGCTTACTAAAGTAACCTTCCTTCTAAAAAGTAGCTAAAATATTTGCTCTCTCATACAAATCAAACCAAAGACATTCATATGTGACCTTAGGAGCATTACCTGTAAGTTTTGATGACCTTGTCCATACATCGGGGTTAATTAAAAATCAAAATACTAAAGTCTTGAAACAGATAATTCTATCCTGACTCCGATTCCATGTCTAGTATTAGGGGTTGAGTGGGGTCACCCACTCGACGATTGCACGATATCAATTTACATACGACGATCATATACCGCTCGATCATGAGGAGACCTGTCAGGAATCATGATATCAAGTATCATTACTGGCTATCGAAACACACCCACTACCAGTGCTAGACACTGTGGTATGAATCATCTGCAATAATCATAACATTTAACAAAACGGAACACACAGAAAAGAAATACAGGACACTCTATCACTCTAGTGATCTCTTCCTTCGAATACAACTTATCTCATGTTATCTAAAAAGATATTGTTGTCATTATCCAATTTTGATTGATATAGCCCTCGTCTTCCCGATTTAACGACTACAAAAGGGACCTTCGCCTAACCCCCCGAATATCGAAACTATCGTCTCTCATAAACATCCAGCACGGACCTTTGGGTCATCTCTCGCTGTGGAACTCCAAACACGCACCAGAGGAGTGTTATACTTCCCGAAGCCTTATCACATGTATATACAGGAGACCTTCGGGAATGTCGCGCATGTAGCAGACAAGATTCAAGCATAGAAGCTTGGGACAGATATGGTACGAGTCCTGCCATGAGCTTCGGGCTAAGGTTGCCCAGAAGGACGAGTAAATGTCCTACCATTCAAAAAAGGCCTAGTCGCGTAAACCAAACCCACATACTTCCTACCGAGCTACAAGAGCTGTCAGGTTAAACCTGTCGAACTACTCAACAATGAAATTGAAGAACCAAGCTTCTTACCCTGGAAAACTCTGGTCTTATTCGTCAAATAGAAAAGCAAATTGCTCATAATTCCATCGATTTTAGAGGCCCCGACAACATCTCCAATACAAACCTATACTATCTGCCGCAAGGAACGAGGTACCCTTCAGGAATCGGACCTGAGATCTAAATATCACCAGTCACGAGTATTGAAGAAGGATGTCCGAGAACAATCCTACAATTTCGATGAAGATGTTGAAAGTTCGTAGTGATAACCCTCGGATAGGACCAAACCCACTAGTAGGATTCATGAACATAATAAATAGGATATAACATTCTTGCTAGGATCAGTTGATCATCATCATTACAAATGACTTACTTATCTACCCTCGTAGTAAGAACGAAACCAAGGAGAGCAGCTACAACAAACCACGGAAGAAATACGATCAGAGAAGTATTACCCGAAGTTCTCTAGATACGAGTTTTGGAATTGAGGAGTTCAACTCGCAAAACACATCGTTATCAAGGTGGAAATTCATAAGGACCCTTTCAATTGATCAAAACCGTTGAGAAACAGTCAGCACCGAAGGCGTTAGCAGAAATACTCCAAAATTCTAGGTCTCGCTGATCTACCGTCTTAGTTCCTTTGGAACTTCTCGAAAAATACGGACCCCCTCCCAACTTTGACCCTAAAGGGAGCAACCCCTGACAGGAAGAGAAGTAAGACGAAGAAACCTTTAGAACTCCAGTATAACCGACCAAATTCCTCTAGAAACACTCACTCTGGGAAGGCTTAGTACGCTTCGGAAAGCGTGGAAAGCCAATACCCCAAATAATTGTGTCTTTCGAGATTCTTGTCAGAATCAGCCCTGTAACTCGCTACTTCAATCTACTCCCGCGAGCTTGGTAAAGTACACCCTACCCAACACGTCCCAAATTTACAGGAAGTATCTATCCGACGAGACTCTAGCAATTCCCCTCGACGAGATCGAGTTCCACAAGAGCCTCACCTTCTTGGAAGAACCATGGTGACCATGGATCGAGGTCAAGCGGATGAAACAACGCCACTTCCCATTAGTGAAAGTTCGCTGGAATACTAACCAAGGACCTAGAGTCACTTGGGAGCGCGAGAATTAGTCGATTAGGAAGTACCCCCACTTTTTGGCTTGATTATTCATGCCTACTCCTTGCCTAAATTCAAATTTCGGGACGAAATTCCCTCTAACGGGGGGATGATGTGACAACCGTCAAATTTCGGTCAAGTCAAAGTCAACTAAAGTCAGCAAGTCAAACTGTTTGACTCAATTTGCCTGTGGGTACTAGAATTTACATTATGCAACTTCTACATAACTCTCTATTCTAATGAGAAATCATAAAGCAAAAAGTGCGAACATCTAGATCTCCTTAACCTAAAAACTGTGGTACGTGGTTAGCCAAACCGATAAAACAATGTTGCATACTCATCGGGAGTGTGTAAGATCCTTAAACAAGGCTTAACAGTGTTTACGGACCTTGCATTGCGAAGCCAAACACTCAAAATTGTCACACATGGAACCTCTCTCAATCGTTTTCACTCTATCTCTCTCTATGAAAAATCTCTCCCAAATCTCTCTCAAATATCTCTCTGTACGAGAAATCTCTCCAAGAATGTCAAATCTCTCCCAAATCTCTCCAAGTATGTGAAACCTCTCTCAAATACCTCTTTGTATGAGAAATCTCTCCAAGAATGTCAAATCTCTCCCAAATCTCTCTCAAATATCTCTCTGTATGAGAAATCTCTCCAAGAATGTCAAATCTCTCCCAAATCTCTCCAAGTATGTGAAACCTCTCTCAAATATCTCTTTGTATGAGAAATCTCTCCAAGAATGTCAAATCTCTCCCAAATCTCTCCAAGTATGAGAAATCTCTCCCAAATCTCTCTCAAATATCTCTCTGTATGAGAAATCTCTCCAAGAATGTCAAATCTCTCCCAAATCTATCCAAGTATGTGAAACCTCTCTCAAATATCTCTTTGTATGAGAAATCTCTCCAAGAATGTCAAACCTCTCCCAAATCTTTCAAAGTATGAGAAATCTCTCCCAAATCTCCCTCAAATAGTTCCCGTAACTTTTTAGAATCATTCGGGTCATTCCGGCCCTTAACCGGGTCAAAAACGGTTTAAAACGGGGTAAAAACGAGAAAAATGGACCTTAGGAACCGAAACCCTTCTCAAGGAGCCGAAGCTCCTTAAGGTTGAGACCTAGGACCGAGAGCACAGATCGGACCGAGCCTCTGTTGGCTGAACCTGGAGGACCGAACTCCTGTAGATGAGACCGAGTCTCGGTCTCTGTCGCCTCCTCTCTGTTGCTTCTCGCACGTTCTGTCGCTTCTCGCACTCTCTGTCACCGCTCTGCTTCTATTCGCCTTCCACCTCTCTGCTCTGTCTTCTCTTCTCTCGGTCTCTGTTCTCTCTTCTCTCCTCTCTGTCTCTTCTCTTCTCTCGGTCTCTCTTCTCCCCTCTCGGTTCCCTCTCTCTCCTTTCTCCCCTCTCGGTTCCTGCTCTCCCTCTTCTCCCCTCTCGGTTTCTGCCCTCTCTCCTCTCGGTTTCAGCATCAGAAGGCCGAACCTCGGCCAGATTTCGGAAATTTGTCACTTTTAGCCCCCTTTTGATATTTTTAACATTTTAAGCCCGTTTTTCGTGATTTTAAAGCGGGATTTTCTCCAGAAATTATATTTTAACATAATAAACTCTAAATATTCATAATTTAAACATATTTTGATGAAAATCATTATCTAAATAATAAAAATCAAATGGGTGAATTATTAAAGGTGGAGTGTTGACTTTGCCTTATCCAATGTCACAAGCAACCACCCCACACCCACTCTTTGACTAACCACACCTCCTCACCTTACCTAAGTCACATCAATGTCCCTTACACTCAATTTACACTCATTCCCACGTTTTTAGAGCTGGAACAAACATCCTCTCTCCTCATTTCTCTCATTTGCTCTCACTTCACTAAGTATCAAACACCACTTTTCTCTCAAACTTTTTCTCCACCAAACTCGAGATTCAAGGCTGATTATCAAGTGTTCTTCCACATTTGGTAAGCATAATCCATTCTCCTTGTGATTATCTCACTTATTTCCACACAAATCAAAGATATCTTACACAAACTCCATCATATTTGTGTTAGATCTTCAAATCTTCAAGCAATCTTCCCAAGTGTTCTTGAGTTGAACACCCCTTCTCTCCATTATCCATCCACTGAAATCACTCAAGGTGAGTTCATACCCCTACATTTTCATGTTTTCTCAAGTTTTCAGGGGGGGGGGGGGGGGGGGGAATACAAGTTAAAACACTAAGCATAACTAAAATTTTCTAACAGCCTTCATCAGAAAAGTTCAACTCCATTCACAGACTGTTTTGGGAATCTTAAACATTTTTGTTTTCAAAACTATACAAGGTTCAAATATTTCAAGTTTTTAGCTTTAAAATGACTACTTGCACATCTCCATATGATTTTTCTACAATTTATGGTGATTTTTACAAAACTGCCTATCATTTCAAACAACAATCCGGACCAGTCTGTGATTATGGACTTTTTCACCCAAGTTGGAGGTCCTTAAAAATCGTGATAAAAATTATGAGTAAAGTAGACACATTTTTTGAACTCTCAGAATTTACGGATCTAGTTTTCGACTTCGTATGAATTTTCTATGATTTTTCCAAAAAAGTGCAGAATGGCTAAATTTAGCCAACAACATGTAAATATCATAACACTTTGTAATATGTTGAGCAAAGTGTATAATCATAAGTTCTAATTATTGAATGTGTTTCTTTGTTAGTTTATCATCATGAACTGAAACTAAGTCATTCATAATAAATATTATTCATTCATTTTAGAACACGTATATTAAACTATAAAAAGTATAGTTTAGTAAATTCATAACACTAATACATTTCCATAAAAGAGTTCATACATATTACATACATTTTAGATAAACTATAATAGGTATAGTTTATGATACATCACTCAACACACTCGTACAAAAAGGGTACATTCATACAGAAAAGATTTATATTCACACACATTTCACATAAACTTGTTAACCTATAGTTTGATAAATTCATAACACTAATGCATTTCCATAAAAGAGTTCATACATATTACATACTTTTTAGATAAACTATAATAGGTATAGTTTATGATACATCACTCAACACACTCGTACAGAAAGGGTACATTCATACAGAAAAGATTTATATTCACACACATTTCACGTAAACTTGTTAACCTATATTGTGAGACTCTCTCTCTCCCCGTACGTCCGAGTGCGGGATATAATTCCTGGTAGTTATAATCAGAATCTCCTTGAGGGAGAACGTGATACTTGTATATAGATCTATATTGGGTTTGACACCCCACACCTTGATGCTAGCTACAGTGGGACCTGCAGGTCTACGGGTGACAAATGTCATTTCAGTTTTCGCGACGCCTTAGAACGTCGTGGCAGGTTCACATAGTCATAGTATGATTATAGCGACTCACATAGGGATATAACAATCCATAAGTTTACGGGATTTTATTTTTAAAGCCTAAATGAGTTTTATGTCGATTTAAAATCACTTTTTATCTCTATGAGTACAGATATTACTGTACACTTTTGGTTTTGGTAGTTACGACTACACATCATTTGAAACCACATTTATACCTTTAAGTATGGTCAATACTTGTTATTATTCGGTCCTCTAATTTAGGACTACATATATGTAAAGTATTAACAAACATGAGAACATACAGAAATTTCATTTAATTCAAACGCATCTATGTCCATTTAGGTACATAACATTTTCTATTAATAAGAAAGGTTACTTATACATTTTGGTCTTCACTCATAAGACTACATTACACAAATTTTAAAGAAAATATCAGATTTTCTGGATACATATTCTAATGCTTTTACAAGAAAAACGATTTACTTTTCTAACGAAATCTCTTATGAACTCACCAACCTTTGTGTTGACACTTTTCAAAACTACTTGTATTCTCAGGAATTTAGTGAAAACAGGAAATCAACAACGTTTTGAGGATGGGACGATAAATCGTTCAAACAGTTCATTTTGTATCATAATGTAATTGATGTGAATCATGTAAACATGTGCTTTGATGTAACGTTTTCAATTATATTTGTGTTGGTTGTATTTACTTTGAGCACTATTATACTCATTGTTGTGATACTCTACATGAAGTCTTCCACCCCCGGACGTTTCCGCCATCCTTGGTTTGGGGGTGTGACAGAAACATTTCAAAATGCTATTCATATATGTATTTGACTAAGTTCGATTAAACCATTTGATATAAACCTTTAGATCCCAAATGAAGTGCCAGTGCCCTCTCCCTTACGTACACTATAGCGAAACAATTTCAAACTTTATAATTAGCAAATTGGAGCGTGATATCAATAGCGGGCATAGCGACCGCTATTGCGTTTTTCGAGGCAAGGCGTTCAAGGGTCGCTATGGGCTCAATAGCGAGTGCATAGCGACATAACGACATTCTTGAATTTTTTTTCTTTTTCTTTTTTTAATATGGTATATATAGACCCGTATTAGGGTTTTTTTATTTGACAAAGTTAAAGAAGGTTTATATGCTCTTACTCGCTTCTCTCGACCAACCTCCCTTCCGCTTCTTCAACGATCGCAAACTCTTTCCCTTATTCCTACGATTTCTCTTGCAATCAAACTACTTCTCACTTCTGATAACTGATCTGCACCAGTTCTTTTCTCCATATCAGCTTCAAAGGTGATTTTTTTTGTGTTTTTTCCAGATTATTTCTATACTTTATTTTCTTTCTTTGTTTGCTGTAAATGTGTACCTTATTGGTTTATAAGCTACACTCCTAGACCATGTGTATAACTCTGTGTGTGTGTATATATATATATATATATATATATATATATATATATATATATGTATTAATCAGTTATGCATTTATTCACTAAGTCATTAATATCACTCAAATGTGTCACAGTGTAACTTAATTCATATACTTCATACTTATCTTTGATTTGTTTGTGAAATAGATATGACTAGTAATGATTCGGGATAGGGTTACTGGAAAGCAGTTGAAGGAAAGGGTAATGCATGGGTGGTATGTGATATTTGTAATTTCCTTTCCAAGGGTGGGATTACAAGATACAAGCTTCACCTTGTTGGTAGTATGGATATTTTAGAACATAGGTGAGTTAATAGTCTTGGATTTTTTTAGCTTATTTATTAGGTATAATTACTAATTAGGTGCAAGTAAAAGTAGTATAAATTTTTTAATAGGTATTCTCTAAAAATGAAATAGTCGTCACTATTTCATCGCTATCGCTACATAGCTTATAGGTAACTTGTTGCTATGACCTCACTATTGCCATTGATAACACCGAATTGGATACATTGTTCCCTACGAACAGTATTGTCAACATGCAATACCAGCATAACAATTATACTCCCACTAGTGTGGATTACAAGATACAAGCTTCACCTTGTTGGTAGTATGGATGTTTTAGAACTTAGTTGAGTTAATAGTCTTGGATTTTTTTAAGCTTATTTATTAGTTATAATTGCTAATTAGGTGAAGGTAAAAGTAATATAATTTTTTTAATAGGTATTCTCTAAAAATGAAATAGTCGTCACTATTTCATCACTATCGCTACATAGCTTATAGGTAACTTGTCGCTATGACCTCACTATTGCCATTGATAATACTGAATTGGATACATTGTTCCCTACAAACAGTATTGTCAATATTCAATACCAGCATAACAATTATACTCGGGCCGCCGGGTGAAATCCTTAACCATGACGATCCATTCACATCTGCCCACACAAATCAAGGAAGCTCAGAAGGAAGCCTTGAAAATAGAGAATGTGGCGAGTGAAGCCTTAAGAGGAATGGACAAAAATCTTGAAGTCAAGGGCGACGGAGTTTGTTACTTCGTGGATCGGATCTGGACGCTGAAGTTTGGTGGATTCAGAGACGTTGTGATGAAGGAAGCTCATAAGACTCGATACCCAGTGCATCCAGGTTCAGACAAGATGTATCTGGACCTCAAGAAATTGTATTGGTGGCTGAACATGAAAGCAGAGGTCGCTACCTATGTAGGCAAATGTCTAACTTGCACCAAAGTCAAGGTAGAGTACCAAAAGCCCTCGGGATTACTACAACAACCTGAAATACCCGAGTGGAAGTGGGAGCGGATAACCATGGATTTCATAATCAAATTACCCAAGACAGCGGGTGGGCTTGACACCATCTGGGTGATCATCGATAGATTGACAAAATCCGCACACCAATAAAGGAAACCGACAAGATGGAGAAGCTAGCTCGAACATACATCCGAAAGATTGTACGACTACATGGTGTACCAATATCCATTATCTCTGACAGAGATAGTAGATTCACCTCGCGATTTTGGCAGTCGCTGCAAAAATCTCTAGGAACAAGACTAGATATGAGTACCGCTTACCATCCACAAACCAACGGCCATAGTGAGAGGACTATACAAACCTTGGAAGATATGCTAAGAGCTTGTGTAATCGATTTTGGTAAAACATGGGATACCCATTTACCACTAATCGAATTCTCGTATAACAATAGCTATCACTCCAACATTAAAGTTGCTCCATTTGAAGCCCTCTATGGCCGCACGTGCAGATCACCACTGTGTTGGGCTGAAGTGGGTGACATGCAACTAGCCAACGGACAAGTACCCAACGGCGCCCTCACAGGCCCGAAAATTATAAGAGAAACAACCGTGAAGATTGTTCAAATTCGGGAACGACTAGAGGCTTCAAGAGACAGACAAAAGAGTTATGTGGACAAAAGACGGAAGCCCTTGGAATTTCAGGTCGGGGACCCAGTGCTATTGAAGGTCTCGCCTTGGAAAGGGTTAATACGTTTTGGAAAATGTGGGAAACTAAACCCAAGGTGTATCGGACCATTCGAGATCCTTGCAAGGATTAGCCCGGTAGCATACAAACTTCGACTACCGTAGGAACTTAATAACGTACATCCTACCTTTCATGTATCAAACTTGAAGAAATGTTTTTCAGATGAGACCCTCGTCGTCCCTCTCGAAGAAATCGAAATCAAAAAGAGTCTCCACTTTATAGAGGATCCAATTGAGGTCATTGATATGGAAATTAAAAGAACAAAACAAAGTCGTATACCCATTGTGAAGGTCCGCTGGAATGCAAAGCGGGGACCTGAATACACTTGGGAGCACGAAGATCAGATGAAACAAAAGTATCCACATCTCTTTCCCTAATCCAAAAATATTTATCTTACATTAAATTTCGGGACGAAATTCCCTCTAACCGGGGGATGATGTGACAACCCGATATTTCGAGTCAATGTAATGACCTAAAAATTCAAGAATTGTAATCTCTTTTGATATAATGAAATTAGCATAAAAAATAAAATGTTCAAAAGTCTTTATTGGGTTGCCTAAAGTGATAGTTATCATGTCAAGGTTTTCAGAAATATAAAAAACACTAAAATCTGAGTTATAACGAAGAAGTTATCACCAATCGTGTCAAAACCGGTAAAACACTGACAAACGTAAAAAAGTGAAATAGTAATAAAATAATTTTTAGCCTTAAGTATCTAAACGAAGGTCGTAGATTATACTAAATCGTAAACGTGCATAAAAAGAACGTCAAAATCCGACTTCATATGAGGAAGTTATGATTTTTCTAAGTTTCGGGATAGCGGTAGACAACTAAAAACTCAAAATAGAGAACGAGGGATTTTTGGCCAAAAAATCTAAACGAGAATCGAATCTTATCAATAGTAGCACAACGGTAAAAAGTCTGATGAAAGCGGACATCGGATGAAGAAGTTGTTGATTTTTAACGGATTTTTCGTGTCCCAACCTGTTAAAAATAAAATCAAAACTAGCCAATAAAGTCTAAACGAGAGTTTTAGAGTATATTCTTACCTACGTGTGCATATAAAGAACGTTGAAAACAGAGTTCGTACGCGAAAGTTATGGATATTACAAGTTCGAGACACAAAATTTGAGGGTGTCAGGCAACTCACGACGTGAGCCAGAAGCTCACGACGTGAGCCTGTGACTGTTGGGTTCCAGAGCCTATCAACGAGTCGTCGAGTCTACGGGAGGAAATCAGGTCGAGCTAACGATGTGAGACACCCATGATCATGACGTGAACCCTCAAATTGCACCCCTATAAATAGAAATTGATGGTTTCGGGTTTAGGTGCTCAATTCTCTTCCGTCTACTGCCGACGCTCTGCGTTTAAACCCTCGAAGCGATCCCGAAGTCCTGTTTTTCATATCCAAGTTCCGAAGAAAGTTTTACACTCCCGAGATTCCTGAGATTCCTGAGAATCCTGAGAAATCAACTTTCTCTAGTCGAATTTCTGCTCCGTTTTTGTCTCACCTTCTTCGATCTATCAAGTGAGTTCATACCCCTACAACTACGTTTTCAAATGCTTTGTAAATACTATCATACACTTTTAAGGGGGGGGGGGGGTACAAGTAAACACACAATTATCCTCGTGTGAAAAATATCAATCTTTTGATATACTTTTTGTTATATAATCAATCATATGTGATTTATAACTATCATACGAAAATGTTCTCATGCAACATATCATGATAACACCCTATCCTTTTGGAATAAAACATCTTGTTATATAAATATCAAACACTTTATTTATATTTTGAGTATAAATGTTCAATAATGTTATTACAAATGTTATACTTTACATACAAAGTCGACACTACACTAGGGCTTATGTGACATCCCCAAAATCACGGCCAGAAAAGACCGATTTCATTTATGCTTTTTAAAATAATTTCAGAGTAAATCCTTTTGATTTAAAAGTGTTGCGGAATTTGTTCCCAAAACAAAACATGATAAAATAATATTTATCAAAGCATTTCATCAAGAGATACATTTTCATTATAGAATTAAAACTCGGGGTGTCATTTCCGATACAGACCATAAAGCATAAACGATAACATTACAAGTCATTCAAAAAAAATATACATATACAGACTTGTAAACAAAACAACTCGATGATTCATCCATCTTACGCCCTTGCGCCACTTCCTGTAATACAAATAAAACTGAGTGGGTCAGGCTTGGGAGCCTGGTGAGCATATAGGGTTTTCAACCCACAATAAATAAATTATATTTAATTTCACCAACCAATTACTATCCCGATTACCCATTCCCTTTATCCTCACTTACGTCCCTAAAACAACATCTATCTCAAGGGACCTAATCTAGGATTTTCATCGGGACAGACATTACTGATGGGTTTTGGTCATAAGACATCCTATGTGCTCATACAAACCCTAATGCTTGGATCTAGGTTTCTCTATTGTACATGCTTTGAATCCAAGACTATAAACCCTAATTCTAGCATACAAGTAATCATATTATTATGTAATTAGGTTTAAGATCATACCTTGATTGTTATGTAGCAATAACAATCCCAATTCCACCTTGGATTGACTTTGGAACGCTTAGAGTCACAAGTGACACTCCTCTAATGGTTTACAAACACCATAAGCAAATGGAGAAGGTATAAAAAGAGAGGTGAGAGGTTAGAATTTGTATCTAGGACCTCTACGAATTCATGACCCTAGGGGTGTTTATATAGGTGTAGAGATAGGGTTTCAGTCATTATCCTTATCTAGTTGATTATCCATTAAGCAACCAATAAGATAATCCTTGAATCCTTATCATACTCGAATTCTAAGGCTTTCCAACCTTAAATTCGTCCACCATATAAATAAGATAATCCTTACCTTATTTTGTAACTATCACATAATTACAAATCAGCCCCTCTAGTTTAATTAATTACATTTGATAACAAAACTAATTCTTAATTAATTATTGACCAATATTAATTAAACAAATATGATTTCTCCTTTAATATATTATTCTTATAACATATTAATAAATCATATTATCCTCTCTCTCTTTATTCATTTCTCCAATCAAGTTGCTTTGGTGAAGGCAACCCAAAAGGACCATGCACCATCGGGTCAAGTACATACCAAAATAGTTATGGACTTAGACACTAATCCAACAGTCTCCCACTTGGATAAGTCTAACAACTATTCTGCGTATGACTTCAGATCCCGATCTGCAATCGTAGCTTTCTAAAGCCGCTGTCAACTCTAATCATATCAGATACGCGTGTCCTTAGATAAGGGATCATATATTCCTCCATTCTAGATATCGTATGAGATATGATTTCAAATCATTCTCTTTGTACTATATCTCGATTTCCGATTTATGAAGACAGACTAATTGAACAAATCAAATTAGCCCTAGCCCGGCCGAGCATTTACGTATGTCATCACTAAACCATCGAGGGGCCCAAAGATATCGCTTCTATCCTACCTTGGATAAAAGGAACGGATAAACTTTGATACAATGCTTGCTTGCACTCACTAACCAAATCACACACAACAATATGTTTTATAACACCAAGTTACTAGTGCGTTTACATATTATCAATGTGCAACTGATTAGCAAGATACAACTCACACATCTCGGTTTCAAGAATATAAGATGTTATCGTCTCACTAATCACTTGTAATACAATTCATGGAGTGATCCAAGTGAGTGTGGGTTTAATCCAATGCTCAAATCATATTCATAAGCACTCATGAACGTTGCAGCAAACATTTGCTTATGTCTAATACTCTTCTAGACAATCCACACACCAATTCACGACAATCTTCATTCATATCTACTTCCAACATATGAACGACTGTGGCCCGTTCGAATAATTCGATTATTCTTAATAAACTCAATTATTCTGGAAGTCAAAACATGCAAGGTGAAACACAAAAATAATACTAATCCCATATGGCCTCAAACCTTTGAGTATAAACAAAACACGTTTTATTTATCACCATATCGATTACTCATTATTTGTTGTTTCGGGTAATCAACTTTTTACTTGAATTATTACACTTGTCCCATGCTCCTAGCATGCACACAATGTTTACCTATGGTTATTACTTTTGTGAAATAGACAAATTGAACACATTTCCAATCATTCTCATTTTACAACTCCAAATCCATTTTATTAGGTGTAAGAATATCAAATTCTTGTTACTTATAGAATATACTAGATTCTAACACTTTATGCAACGATCCTTTTGTAATGTCACTGCACCAAAGTCTCAAAGACTATTGCCAATGATATTACAAAGTCCTCTATCGGAGATTGTTACAAGACAATTCCTTAGATTTGATGTCTCTCACTCAAAGTACATTCCTTTGAACATCCTTTTGCATAAAGGTTTCTAATCTAGACATAGATTTTCAATATTTACTTCCCAATATGGACACGCTTCCATATTTTCCATATGACAACTAATTTCTTAATAGAATCTTATCTATTCGTAATGATGTCGATATTGTCCATCCAATATGGAAACATTTCCATAATTTCCAATACTATACTTCCAACTACTCACAAGCGACCAATCCTCGTCGAACTTTGGATTGTCCTTTGATAGTTGTTTAATTATTTTAGTCAAAACCAATTCTAGTCCCTTTTTCCCTCTAAATGCACTAGACATTTGGAAAATTTTAGAATGGTCAAACATTAAAGCATTTGCAATCCATCCTATACCCGAAGCGTATGGGACACGACGCACAATGTTTTATTTTCTATGTTCTCAAAATTCGAATTGTGAAGAGGAATGCCGTAATCATAATCGAAATTTTAAGAACACACTATGTACCCTTGACTAAGTTTATTAACATTTCACAACCTAATCCTTTAGATTTGAAATGAAGCATAATATTCTCTCCCTTAATTATAGCAAAACAACCTTTCAACAATCATAATGACTCTTGTTTTCTATAATTAATATTGCCAACTTTGCAATACGTGCCTTAATAATCATACAATCATAACATTTATGCTCCCACTATCATGATGATTATTATAAAACATAACACTTATGCTCCCACTAGCTTCGACATGTATTCATAAACATCTTAACTTTCAGAAAAACAATACTTATTGAATTTCTTAAGTTCATGTTTCTAATACTTAGTGCTTTGATAATCTTTTATCAAGGCTTCTTGAACTTATACACTTTTGCCTTAGATAGTTCATATGCGTGTCTTAACAATTAAGACTAATTGCCAAACCTCACAATTCAAATTATGGAAAGGGATGCCGTAACCATGATCGAATTCGAGAATGCAATTTTACAATCACTATCTTTTAAAATCTTTCTTAGTGAAAGCATTTTCTCACAATCATTTTCATGAAGGAGGAAATCTTATGACACTTAGATTTAAACAGTGTATGTGTTCCTATCCATGTGAATTTGTTAAAAACCAAGGTTTACGACAAATTCAAACTCATATGGATCGAACTTCCTTAATCTTGATTTCATGCCTTATGGTAGCACAGCTGCCCACCACGTTTTCCAAGTAGTTAAGCAGCTCACCTTTTCCTATCAATGTACTTTCCATTGATCAAGGTCCTTGCCTTTTATGCATTCAAATGAGAACTCATAGGACTCACATGCATAATTAACTCGATTGGATTGGCACATAAATAAAATAATGTCTTCACGATTGGTTGTAAACCTCAACTCGTGTGCTAGTGATGATCGATAAGGCTTATTTGATTTGTTCTTGAAACTTTTCAAAACTATTAAGATTCCCACTGACTCCTTGACATATACGATTCTCTTATCAAAACATTTTTTGATAAACAAATATTCAAGAGTTAGTGTAGCTTATATCAAAACAAAACACTTCATAATTTTGGTCTAAGTTGGTCTTTGTCTTATTCAAGACATCACAACTTTCCACATTTGATGAATGTTATAAACCTTTAATACTTTTCACTCATTGTCACAATCTTAACTTTAAGACTTGTTATTGGAACGAAGTATGATAGACTTCTTGATTTAACCATTTCTTCAATCCTTGATTCCTCTTCTTAAACATACAATTGTACTAAGACTCACTTAGAGGATCAATTGAGATATGGTTCTTAATCATTAAGGCCTATCATAAAGCATAAAAGGTACTCTCCCTTCTTCTTAGAATTGAGAAACTTTTATCTTTCTGCCTACTTGACTCTTCTTATTCGTTCTGCTATTGATATAAACATTTTCAATCAATTCAGAATTACACTTAATCTTATAAGCATAATCATATTTACTAAACCTTTAGTAAATCATGACGAATATCTTTGTTACTCTTATGGTGAACTGGATCAACACACAACTTTGTGTATTCGATCTCCTAGTCCTTCACTTGACACTTTGTCAATGAATTAGTCCAATTTCCAAATACGAAATTTCTCATTCATCGTGCATCCACGTTGCATGATTCCAAGTTTTTGTCCAATTGAAACTTTGGGTGATGAGAAACTCTCCCTATTTGGTAAATTTTTGACATTTCCATAAATAACATAACTAAGAATCATATCCATTCGTTGTAGAAATATGCAAACATCAATTTTCACATAACGATTTCATTGCAAGGAAGTAAACAAATAAATAAATAAGCCAAACAAAATTTATTTTATTTATAAAAGCAGCGGAAAAACATTTGTCCTTACAATGCAAAATCTATTGAAAACTATGTAAAAAGAAAATTTCTAACAACTCTATCACAACTATCTAAGCTCAAAATCCAATCTTCAAGTCCATGAGATCGAGATCCATCTCTTGTGATTAGATTCATCTTGCTCTCTTATCAAGCTTCCTTTCTTTTCACCGATCCTTCAAAACATTCAAATGCAATCTTATCACATCATGTATTAAGAATCAATGAATAGGAACTTAATGGAGTTAGATAGTGGATTCTTACCTAAAGCGTAGTCATACTTTTGACTCTCCCATCTCTTAGATCTCTTAGGTAAATAGGGCAACTTCGTCTCCAATGCCCCTTCTCTTGGCAATAAAAGCAAATTGATTCTTTTGGAACAACACATGGAACTACTTCAGACATCGCCTTTCACTTATGATCAAACTTTTTGATCATTGCATGTCTTTCATTGCCATTGTCTATATCCATAGAGGTCTTGAAGGCAGATTCACAAATCAACTTTGCTTTTCTATTGCACCAAAACATTGTTGATTCAGCAGCAATAAGCATGTAGGTGAGATCTATAAGTGTCACGTCGTGGTTCATCATATAGTACTCTCTTACGAACTCACTATACGAGTTAGGAAGTGACTGAAAAACCCAATCAATAGCCATCTCTTCACCGACAACGGATCCCATCATTCTTAACCTATCAATGTGTGACTTCATCCCTAAGACGTGTGCACACACCAACTTGCCCTCTTTATGTTTACTTGCCAAAAGAGCTTGAGTGATATTGAACTTTTCAATTTTACAATCTTGTGGGTTAGGGAGAATAATTGGAGGAGGAGGAGGAAGTGAAGCATGATTTCTTGTTCCTCGATCGAATCGTGGAATATCATCTTCATGTGGAATGCTTGTTCCACAGGATTGAGAAGACCATAGTTGTCGAACTTTGACATCGGGAGAAAAACGAATTCAAGTTAGTTGATTGATTGAGTCCTTGGTAAATCACCCAAATGAAATTCCAAGGCTAGGACCCAACACAATATCCTACAACTCAGGAGAGGGATGCCGTAACCCAAATCGCAGAACATTTGAAGGTAAGTGAAGACGATTCACTAATTTCCACCATGAAAAACGAAAAAGAAATTTAAGTTTTAAATCTATGAAAACTCCTAGATCCTTTGAGATTCATTGAACATTTCAATGGCATGTTTAAATCTCGATATGCCCCTCTAGTTTGTGACTGGGATGCTGAGGATCACAAAGCGGGTGTGAATAACCATGCAAACTACATGGTGCCCTCACATGTTACAATCACCTATTCGATGTGCCGGTAAACCACACACGCTCCACCAAACTATGACAAACATTGAGTCACCCTTTGTTACCTTTGCTTAGAACCATTTAGTGTGCCGGTAAACCACACACGCTCCACTAACGTCTTCGCAAGGGCACAAAGTGTAATTTCATGGAATTGCATCAATTCACTTTGCCTAAGTAACTAAGATTGGGAATTTGAAAAACATTTAGTTACTTGGTATTTCATTATACTTATAATGGAAGGTTTCATCATATCCTACCCGTTCGGCTAACGACCCTCCACTAGTTTAGAGTGCGGTGGGTAAGAGTGGATACCCATTCAATCGCCATTTTATAGGCAATTTCCTTAAACACCCCTTATAGACCAGCTTCGTGAATGAGGCCCACTAACGGTAAGACTGACTTTACTCATACATATATATAATGTTAGACTTTTAATGTTATATATAGTATAGGGTGTATTTTATACTTTTAAAATACTATATGGTTAACTTTAACAATTACACTTTTAATTCAATTAAAAGGTTAACCTAAACCTTTATGGATTTATTAAATCTCTTTTAATTATACTCCTTAATTAATTAATAAAACCATAAGGGTGTGATTTGAACTTTTCAAAACATTACTAGGGTTTTAGAATTAACATTTCTAATTAAACTTTTGATCAACTTTTAAATTCCAAAACTTGATGGCAAGTTTTGAAACCTTTTTCAAAACATTAGGGTTTTAACTATTTAAATTTCAAAACTCCAAAACTTTTGGGTTCAAATTTAAACTATAAAACCTAAAGGGGAAAATATGAAACCTTTCATAACAACAAATAATTTTAAATTAACATTTAATCACATAATTATCCATATTTGATTTATTTAATGATTTCTTGCAAAACAATTTATCAATTTACTAAAAATAATTAATCAATTATCTTATAAGGAAACAATTATCTTATAAATTGATAATTATCTTTAATTAGATCAAGAATATAGTCATATATATCATAAAATCGGATTTATATTGATCTAACATGATAAGGTAACTATCCTAATACAAAAACAACAAGAAATCCCGAGATAAACATTATCTAACGAGTTGACTCGTCGAGTCAGGCATGGACTCGGCGAGTTCAGCCATGGACTCGGTGAGTCCAGTCTCCACAATCTAAAAAATCTAATTTTTCAGTTATACAATGCATCAATACAATTGAAACCAAACCTGGCTCTGATACCACTGATGGGTTTTGGTCATAAGACATCCTATGTGCTCATACAAACCCTAATGCTTGGATCTAGGTTTCTCTATTGTACATGCTTTGAATCCAAGACTATAAACCCTAATTCTAGCATACAAGTAATCATATTATTATGTAATTAGGTTTAAGATCATACCTTGATTGTTATGTAGCAATAACAATCCCAATTCCACCTTGGATTGACTTTGGAATGCTTAGAGTCACAAGTGTCACTCCTCTAATGGTTTACAAACACCATAAGCAAATGGAGAAGGTATAAAGAGAGAGGTGAGAGGTTAGAATTCGTATCTAGGACCTATACGAATTCATGACCCTAGGGGTGTTTATATAGGTGTAGAGATAGGGTTTCAGTCATTATCCTTATCTAGTTGATTATCCATTAAGCAACCAATAAGATAATCCTTGAATCCTTATCATACTCGAATTCTAAGGCTTTCCAACCTTAAATTCGTCCACCATATAAATAAGATAATCCTTACCTTATTTTGTAACTATCACATAATTACAAATCAGCCCCTCTAGTTTAATTAATTACATTTGATCACAAAACTAATTCTTAATTAATTATTGACCAATATTAATTAAACAAATATGATTTCTCCTTTAATATATTATTCTTATAACATATTAATAAATCATATTATCCTCTCTCTCTTTATTCATTTCTCCAATCAAGTTGCTTTGGTGAAGGCAACCCAAAAGGACCATGCACCATCGGGTCAAGTACATACCAAAATAGTTATGGACTTAGACACTAATCCAACAATTACTGCTAAGGGGTTTCCTCAACAATAGATATCCTAAAGGCAACCATGAGGGGGATAGAGTACATCGGTGAACACATTATTCACAACACCTACAGGTTATGAACCTGCTAGCGTTCCACGAGACTGTCTAAAAGGAGTCTGTGGTTGTTATCCATACTCCGCTGAATAACTAGGTCAACGACAACAACAACATCGAGGCCTCTCATCTGTTTATTACACACCAACTATCCACCCATGTTCTACCCAACATATTAGTAGATAAAAATATATATTTTTATACATAGTTTAAAACCTGTATAGCATTTTCATTCAATATATATTTCACATAACAGATGAGGCATACCCACATAACACGTATTTCATAGAAAACAAATCAGATCTATGAGATTGAAGAGAGTGAATATACATTCACGCACATAACAACAAAATTATACATATAACACATATTTCGTATAAAATACTTCATAATTATGTGTTAGAAGAAATTAACTACACACTCACTTGATCAGAAGATGACCGGACTGCACTACGGCTTGTAGAAATAGTAATCCTCAGCAGATCTGGAAGATCTCTACAAAAATCGAACTTCTCGCGGGTAGAGCTTCGGCTCGGGAACCGCACTTCTCGGGATCTTCGGGATCTCGGGACTTGCTTCGGGACTCAGGAATATTATCGAGGATTTGGGGGTTAAAATGCAGAGCTTCGGCATGAAATGGAGGAGAAATGAGTAATTAAGCCCGAACCCCTCGCATCCTATTTATAGGAGGCTGGGAGCCTCATTTACGCGGGGCGTACAAGGGTACGCAGGGCGTACATGCGTCCGAAATCGTCACTGCATGCATCATACGAAGTGTCGACACTCTTCTCTGTACGCGGGGCGTACTCAGGATGAATCCGGTGACTCGCTTCCGGATAATACCGAGGTTTAATAATTAAATATAATTATTAATTATTTAATAAACTTCGAAAATTCATATCTTCCTCATACGAACTCCGTTTTCGACGTTCTTTATATCCACGTGAAGGTGAGACTACGCTCTACAACTTTCATTTAGACTCCGTCAGCTAATTTTGACTTTATTTTTATTATTTATTTTTACTAGGCCGGGACAGAAAATTTCATTATAAATTCATAACTTCTTCGTTTGACGTCCGTTCTCGCCTAACTTTTTATCGCCTCGATACTAACAACGAGATTTTCGATTCTCGTTTAGATTACTAAGGCTAACTATCGCCCTAATGTAAATTTCACTTTTTACGTCATTCAGCGTTGCCGATTCTGTCGCGAAACTTCGACAGGTCATAACTTATTCGTTATAACTCGGATTTCGGCATTCTTTATATCTTCGGAAACCTTGTTTCAACTACTACAATATTATCTAAAGATATCAAGTTTATTATACACTTAAATTTTGACGCTTATTTTTTATTCTTAATTAATCAAACCACATAATTAAGCAATTAAGCACAAAACACATAATACTCAAATAATACACTTCTATTATTTCAAAACAGGTTACAAAGGTTAACCTAGACTATTATATCATCATTAATGACAGGCCCAGAAACACAGGCGTTACAATTCTCTCCACCTTAGAATGATTCCGTCCCCGGAATCACACATCAACAAACAAATGCGGATAGCGACCCATCATGTCACTCTCTGTCTCCCAGGTGAGATTCGGCCCATTCGTGTGTTTCCATCAGACAAGCACTAACTCGACCATCTTGCGTTGCAACTTCTTAGTCTTTCGTTCAACAATTGCCTCTAGTTCTTCAATCAACCTTTTGTCCTCATCGATTCTCAACTTCGAAAGTGGAATCATGTCGGGAACTTCCCTCGTGAACTTCCGTAAATAACACACATGAAAAGTGTTATGAATTCCATTCAGTTCTTATGGTAGTTCGAGCTTGTAAGCTTGGTTCCTAATTCTCTGAAGAACTTTAAACGGTCCAATAAACCTTGGACTCAACTTTCCCCTTTTACCAAATCTTATAAGTCCCTTCCACGGTGAGACTTTAAGCAAAACCGAATCCCCAACTTCAAAAGTCATCGGTCTTCGCTTTTTGTCAGCATAGCTCTTTTGACGATCCTGAGCCGCTAACATTCTTTCCCTAATTATTTTCAACTTTTCAGCAGTTTGATAAACCATCTCCGGTCCCATAAACCGATTTTCCCTAGCCTCAAACCAACAAGACGGCGTACGACACTTTTGTCCATACAAAGCTTGGTAAGGTGCCATCTTAATGCTCGAGTGAAAACTATTATTGTAGGAAAATTCTACCAACGGTAAATGTTCATCCCAGTTACCTAGGAATTCGAAGGTACATGCTCTTAGCATATCTTCAAGTGTTTGTATCATTCGTTTGCTCTGGCCATCAGTCTGCGGATGGTAAGCTGTACTTAAACACAACGTGGTACCCATTTCCTCTTGTAGACTTTTCCAAAACCTTGAGGTGAAACGGCTATCACAATCCAATACAATCGTTAACGGAACACCGTGAAGCCTCACAATTTCCTTCACATAAGAATTCGCAAGCTTTTCCATAGACCATTTCTCCCTGGCTGCAATGAAATGCGCACTCTTAGTGAACCGATCGACGACCACCCAAATCATGTCGTGACCATTCTTTGTTTTGGGCAGTTTAGTGACAAAATCCATGGCACTGTCTTCCCACTACCCATAGGCACATGCAATGGTTCTAAACTCCCGTACGGTTTCTGATGTTGTGTCTTGACTCTCGCACAAGTCACACACTCGGCCACATACTTTGCAACATCAAGCTTCATCGTCGGCCACCACCAGTAGTAGGGTTTTAGGTCCCTATGCATTTTTACCTTGGACTCGGCGAGTTGATGGGCCAACTCTCTGAGTAGGAGTGGGATAAGACACGGGGACTGAACTTTGGACTTGGCGAGTCGGTCCCCAGACTCGGTGAGTAGACCCTGTTTGGGAAAAAACCCTAATCCGGGTGTTTGCACCCTATTTAAATACTCTAACTTGGCCTCCTTTGTCCCTAAGACTTCCATAGAGCTTTAACGCGAAACCCTAGCCCCCATATTGTTCTTGAGAGTGTTTTTGGCTTTGTGAAGAAGGTTTGGAGCTTAGAAGAAGAAGGAAGAGTTTCAAGTGTGTAACGAGGGGAGGTAGATTCGGAATCTACACTGTGAGAAGCTTCCATTCAGGTAGAAAAGTTCTTACCTTGATCATTAGTTCATCAGATCCCCTTTTTGTCCCAAATTAGTGGTTTTCAAGCCCTAAAACCTCAAGCTCCATGTGTTTATGCTTTATGTTCTGAAAGGACTCCAGATTCGGACCTTATGGGCGTATTAGAAGTATAAAGTTTATGTGGTTGAAGTGATTGAGGTCCCCATTGAGTGTATGACCTCATTAAGAGCTTGGTTTTGCCTTTTTGAGCTTATATGGCCATGCATGCACGTAAAGTTTGCAACTTTACGTGATAAGCATGCCCAAGGAACATGGATCTATGGTTTGGAAGCGTTGCATGTCTCATATTTGGTCTGTATGGGAAATGGGTCATAGGTGATGGGTTTTGGTCATAAGACATCCTATGTGCTCATACAAACCCTAATGCTTGGATCTAGGTTTCTCTATTGTACATGCTTTGAATCCAAGACTATAAACCCTAATTCTAGCATATGGAAATCGATATTAACATATAATTAGGTTTAAGATATTACCTTGATTGTTATGTAGCAATAACAATCCTAATTCCTCCTTGAATTGACTTTGGAAGGCTTAGAGTCACAAGTGTCACTCCTCTAATGGCTTACAAACACCAAGAGCAAATGGAGAAGGTATAAAAAGAGAGAAGAGAGGTAGGAATTCGTCCTTAGGACTTCTTGGGAACCAGTACACGAATTCTGAGGCCTTAGGGTCTTTATATAGGTGTAGAGATAGGGTTTCAGTCATTATCCTTATCTAGTTGCTTATCCACAAAGCAACCATAAGATAAGCCTTGAAAACCCTTATCCTTTATCCTTTGGACGATTTCAAGGATCCTTATCTCCTTGAATTCATTCAACCCATATTTAGGATAACCATTACCATATTTTGTAACTATCACATAATTACAATTCAGCCCCTCTAGTTTAATTAATTACACTTGATCACAAAATTAATTCCTAATTAATTATTGACCAATATTAATTAAGCAAATATGATTTCTCCTTTAATATATTATTCTTATAACATATTAATAAATCATAATAACCTCTCTCTCTCTCTCTCTCTCTTTATTTATTTCTCCAATCAAGTTGCTTTGGTGAAGGCAACCCAAAAGGACCATGCACCATCGGGTCAAGTACATACCAAAATAGTTATGGACTTAGACACTAATCCAACAGTCTCCCACTTGGATAAGTCTAATAACTATTATGCGTATGACTTCAGATCCTGATCTGCAATCGTAGCTTTCCAAAGCCGCTGTCAACTCTGATCTTATCAGATACGCGTGTCCTTAGATAAGGGATCATATATTCCTCCATTCTAGATATCGTATGAGATATGATTTCAAATCATTCTCTTTATACTACTTCTCGATTTCCGATTTATGACGACAGACTAATTGAACAAATCAAATTAGCCCTAGCCCGGCCGAGCATTTACATTTGTCATCACTAAACCATCGAGGGGCCCAAAGATATCGCTTTTTATCCTTCTTTGGATAAAAGGAACGGATAAACTTTGATATAATGCTTGCTTGCACTCACTAACCAAATCACACACAACAATATGTTTTATAACACCAAGTTACTAGTGCGTTTTCATATTATCAATGTGCAACCTATTAGCAAGATACAACTCACACATCTCGGTTTCAAGAATATAAGATGTTATCGTCTCACCAATCACTGGTGATACAATTCATGGAGTGATCCAAGTGAGCGTGGGTTTAATCCAATGCTCAAATCATATTCATAAGCACTCATGAACGTTGCAGCAAACATTTGCTTATGTCTAATACTCTTCTTAGACAATCCACACACCAATTCACGACAGTCTTCATTCATATCTACTTCCAACATATGAACGATTGTGGCCCGTTCGAATAATTTGATTATTCTTAATAAATTCAATTATTCTGAAAATCAAAACATGCAAGGTGAAACACAAGAATAATACTAATCCCATATGGCCTCAACCCTTTGAGCATAAATAAAACACCTTTTATTTATCACCATATCGATTACTCATTATTTGTCGTTTTGGGTAATCAACTTCTTACTTGAATTCCAACACTTGTCCCATGCTCCTAGCATGCACACAATGTTTACCTATGGTTCTTACTTTTGTGAAATAGACAAATTGAACACATTTCCAATCATTCTCATTTTATAACTCCAAATCCTTTTTCATAAGTGAAAGAATATCAAATTCGTGCTACTTATAGAATATGCTAGATTCTAACATTCTATGCAATGATTCTTTCGTAATATCACTAACCAAAGTCACAAAGACTATTGCCAATGAAATTACAAAGTCTTTTATCGGAGATTGTTACAATACAATTACTTAGATATGATGTCTCTCACTCAAAGTACATTCTTTGAACATCCTTTTGCATAAAAGTTTCTAATCTAGACGTAGATTTTCAATATTCAATTCCTAATATGGACATGCTTCCATATTTTCCATATGACAACTCATTCTTAATAGAATCTTTTCTATTTGTAATGATGTCGATATGGTCCATCCAATATGGAAACATTTCCATATTTTCCAATACTATACTTCCAACTACTCACAAGCGACCAATCCTCGTCGAACTTTGGATTGTCCTTTGATAGTTGTTTAATTATTTTAGTCAAAACCGATTCTAGTCCCTTTTCCCTCTAAATGTGCTAGACATTTGGAAAATTTAAGAATGGTCAACCATTAAAGCATTTGCAATCGATCCTATACCCGAAGCGTAAGGGACACGACGCATAATGTTTTATTTGCTATGTTCTCAAAATTCGAATTATGAAGAGGAATGTCGTAATCATAATCAAAATTTTAAGAACACACTTTGTACCTTTGAATAAATCTATTAACGTTTCACAACCTAATCCTTTAGATTTGAAATGAAGCATAATATCCTCTCCCTTAATTATAGCAAAACAACTATACAACCCTTACGACTTTGCAAGGTATAACTCTTGTTTTCTATAATTAATATTGCCAACTTGCAAAACTTTCCATAATAATCATACAATCATAACTTTTATGCTCCCACTATCATGATGATTACTATGAAAAATAACACTTATGCTCCCACTAGCTTCGACATGTATTCATAAACATCTTAACTTTCAGAAAGACAATACCTATTGAATTTCTTAAGTCCATGTTTCTAATACTTAGTGCTTTGATAATCTTTTATCAAGGCTTCTTGAACTTATACACCTTTACCTTAGATAGTTCATATGTGTGTCTTAACAATTAAGACTAATTGCCAAACCTCACAATTCAAATTATGGAAAGGGATACCGTAACCATGATCGAATTAGAGAATGCAATTTTACAATCACTATCTTCTTAAAATCTTTCTTAGTGAAAGCATTTCCTCACAACCATTTTCATGAAGGAGGAAATCTTACGACACTTAGATTTAAATGGTGTATTTGTTCCTATCCATGTGAATTTGTTAAAACCAAGGTTTACGACAAATTCAAACTCATATGGACCGAACTTTCTTAATCTTGATTTCTTGCCTTATGGTAGCACAACTACCCACCACGTCTTCCAAGTAGTTAAGCAACTCACCTTTTCCTATCAATGTACCTTTCATTGATTAAGGTGCCTTGCCTTTTACGCGTTCAAAATGAGAACTCAAAGAACTCGCATGCATAATTAACTCAACTGGAAACAGCACAGAAACAAAATAATGTTAACACGATAGGTTGTAAACCTCAACTCGTGTGCTAGTGATGATCGATAAGGTTTATTCGATTTGCTCATGAAACCTTTCAAGACCATTAAGACTCCCACTGACTCCTTGACATATAAGATTCTATTGTCAATAAACATTTGTTGACAACCAAATATTCAAGAGTAAGTGTAGCTTTTATCAAAACACTTCATAAATTGGTCCTAGTTGGCCTTTGTCTTATCCAAGACATCACAACTTTCCACATTTGATGAATGTTATAAACCTTTAATACTTTTCACTCATTGTCACAATCTTAACTTTAAGACTAGTTATTAGAGCGAATTATGATTGACTTTTGATTTAACCATTTATTCAATTCTTGATTCCTCTACTTAGACATGAAATTGTACTAAGACTTACTTAGAGGATCAATTGAGATATGGTTCTTAATTATAAAGACCTATCATAAAGCATAAAAGGTACTCTCCCTTCTTCTTAGAATTGAGAAACTTTTATCTTTCTGCCTACTTGATTCTTCTTATTCGTTTTGCTATTGATTTAAACCCTTTTAATCAATTCCGAATTATACTTAATCTTGTAAGTGTAATCATATTTACTATGCCTTTAGTAAATCATGACGAATATCTTTGTTACTCTTATGGTGAACTTGATCAACACACAACTTTGTGTACTCGATCTCCTAGTCCTTCACTTGACACTTTGTCAATGAATTTGTCTAATTCACAAATATGAAATTTCTCATTCATCATGCAACCAAGTTGCGTGATTCCAAATTTCAGTCCAATTGAAACTTTGGGCGATGAGATACTCTCCCTATTTGGTAAATTCTCGACATTTCCATAAATAACATAACTAAGAATCATATCCATTCGTTGTAGAAATATTCAAACATCAATTTTCATAACGATTTCATTTCAAGGAAGTAAACAAATAAATAAGTCAAATAAAATTTATTTTATTTATAAAAGCAGCGGAAAAACATTTGTTCTTACAATGCAAAATCTATTGAAAACTATGAAAAAGAAGATTTCTAACAACTCTATCATAACTATCTAAGCTCAAAATCCAATCTTCAAGTCCATGCGATCAAGATCCATCTCTTGTGATTAGATTCATCTTGCTCTCTTATCAAGCTTCCTTTCTTTTCACCGATCGTTCAAAACATTCAAATGCAATCTTATCACATCATGTATTAAGAATCAATGAATAGGAACTTAACGGAGTTAGATAGTGGATTTTACCTGAAGCGTAGTCATACTTTTGACTCTCCCATCTCTTAGATCTCTTAGGTAAATAGGGCAACTTCGTCTCCAATTCCCCTTCTCTTGGCAATAAAAGCAAATTGACTCTTTTGGAACAACACATGGAACTTCTTCAGACATCGCCTTTCTCTTATGATCAAACTTTTTGATCATTGCATGTCTTTCATTGCCATTGTCTATATCCATAGAGGTCTTGAAGGTAAATTCACCAATCAACTTTGCTTTTCTATTGCGCCAAACCATTTCTGGTTCATCATATAGTACTCTCTTACGAACTCACTATACGAGTTAGGAAGTGACTGAAGAACCCAATCAATAGCCATCGCTTCACCGACAATGGATCCCATCATTCTTAACCTATCAATGTGTGACTTCATCCCTAAGACGTGTGCACACACCGACTTTCCTTCTTTATGTTTACTTGCCAAAAGGGCTTGAGTGATATTGAACCTTTCAATTTTACAATCTTGTGGGTTAGGGAGAATAATTGGAGGAGGAGGAGGAGGAAGTGAAGCATGATTTCTTGTTCCTCGATCGAATCGTGGAATATCATCTTCATGTGGAATGCTTGTTCCACGGGATTTGGAAAGACCATAGTTGTCGAACTTTGACATCTACAAAACGGGAGAAACAAATTCAAGTTAGTTGATCGATTGAGTCCTTAGTAAATCACCCAAATGAGATACTAAGGCTAGGACCCAACACAATACGCTACAACCTAGAAAAGGGATGCCGTAATATAGTTGCAGAATATTTGAAGGTAAGTGAATGACGATTCACTAATTTCCACCATGAAAAACGAAAAAGAAATTTAAGTTTTAAATCTATGAAAACTCCTAGATCCTTTGAGATTCATTGAACTTTCAATGGCATGTTGAAATCTCGATATGCCCCTCTTGTTTGTGACTGGGATGCCGAGGATCACAAAGCGGGTGTGAATAACCATGCAAACTTACATGGTGCCCTCACATGTTACAGTCACCTATTCGATGTGCCGGTAATCCACACACGCTCCACCGAACTATGACAAACATTGAGTCACCCTTTGCAACCTTTGCTTAGAACCATTTAGTGTGCCGGTAAACCACACACGCTCCACTAATGTCTTCGCAAGGGCACAAAGTGTAATTTCATGGAATTGCATCAATTCACTTTTGCCTAAGTAACTAAGATTGAGAATTAGAAAAACATTTAGTTACTTTGTATTTCATTATACTTATAATGGAAGGTTTCGTCCTATCCTACCTGTTCGGCTAACGACCCTCCACTAGTCAAGAGTGCGGTGGGTAAGAGTGGATACCCATTCAATCGCCATTTTATAGGCAATTTCCTTAAACACCCCTTATAGACCAACTTCGTGAATGAGGCCTACTAACGGTAAGACTGACTTTTACTCATACATATATATATATATATATATATATATATATATATATATATATATATATATATATATATATATATATATAATGTTAGACTTTTAATGTTATATATAGTATAGGGTGCATTTTATACTTTTCAAATATTATGTGGTTAACTTTAACAATTACACTTTTAATTCAATTAAATGGTTAACCTAAACTTTTATGGATTTATTAAATCTCTTTTAATTATACTCCTTAATTAATTAATAAAACCATAAGGGTGTATTTGAACTTTAAAACATTACTAGGGTTTTAGAATTTAACATTATATCACAATTAAACAATTAATCAAAATTTAAATTCCAAAACTTGAGGGCAAGTTTTTGAAACATTTCAAATCAATTTAGTTTTAATCTATCTTAAAATTTCGAGTTTATGACATTTAAATTAAAATTTTAAATATTAAAACTCTTGATTTAATAATTATCTTGAATTAGACTATTAATTTAATTATTAAATCATAAGGGATTATCTAAATAATGAGGATAATTACCATTTATACATTTAAGTTATCCTAATCCCTTAAATATCTATATAGATTTCGAACATATGGATGGATAATGCAAGATCTTGAATTACCATATATAACAATTAGAGGATAATTACAAGATATGGGATAATCCAAATCCCTAAAAATTAGGATCTTATCTTGGGGAGTAGGAAAATTTCGAAAATCAAGGGATTATAACAAACCCTAGATTTCGAAATTTAAGGGTTTAAGGAAAGGATTTGAAGATCTTATTCAAACTCTTGCAAATTAGGGTTTGCAAACCCTAATCTCAAAAAACCCTAGCCTCCTAGGGTTTATTGGCAATAAACCCTAATATATCAAGTTCATACTATTGAAACCAAACCAATGGCTCTGATACCACTGATGGGTTTTGGTCATAAGACATCCTATGTGCTCATACAAACCCTAATGCTTGGATCTAGGTTTCTCTATTGTACATGCTTTGAATCCAAGACTATAAACCCTAATTCTAGCATATGGAAATCGATATTAACATATAATTAGGTTTAAGATATTACCTTGATTGTTATGTAGCAATAACAATCCTAATTTCTCCTTGAATTGACTTTGGAAGGCTTAGAGTCACAAGTGTCACTCCTCTAATGGCTTACAAACACCAAGAGCAAATGGAGAAGGTATAAAGAGAGAGGAGAGAGGTATGAATTCGTCCTTAGGACTTCTTGGGAACTAGTACACGAATTCTAAGGCCTTAGGGTCTTTATATAGGTGTAGAGATAGGGTTTCAGTCATTATCCTTATCTAGTTGCTTATCCACAAAGCAACCATAAGATAAGCCTTGAAAACCCTTATCCTTTATCCTTTGGACGATTTCAAGGATGCTTATCTCCTTGAATTCGTTCAACCCATATTTAGGATAACCATTACCATATTTTGTAACTATCACATAATTACAATTTAGCCCCTCTAGTTTAATTAATTACACTTGATCACAAAATTAATTCCTAATTAATTATTGACCAATATTAATTAAGCAAATATGATTTCTCCTTTAATATATTATTCTTATAACATATTAATAAATCATAATAACCTCTCTCTCTTTATTTTTTCTCCAATCAAGTTGCTTTGGTGAAGGCAACCCAAAAGGACCATGCACCATCGGGTCAAGTACATACCAAAATAGTTATGGACTTAGACACTAATCCAACAATAGGGACTCGACGAGTCCCAAAGTGGAACTCGGCGAGTTCTATGAAGATGGCCTTAGACTCGGCGAGTTGGATGAACAACTCGACGAGTCATATGAATATTGCCTGGAACTCGACGAGTTGTTCGTCAAACTCGACGAGTTGTTCTTGGACTCGGCGAGTCGGATCGCGAATCGGTTCTATAGTCCCAAGTAGTGAGTTAAGGGTGACTCAGTGAGTGGGAAGAGGGACTTGGCGTGTAGGACCAGGTTAGTAGGAGAAGGACTCGACGAGTCTGTGCCATGAATCAGCGAGTCCAGTCAACTGGAAGTTGACTTTGACCAAGGAGTTGACCTTGGACCAGGGGTAGGCCAATCATTTGATCTGAGGGTATTTATGAGTGGCTAATCTATGTTTATGGATTTGTAGCCGAAGGATTTCCGGTGCAGCAGTCAGACTTTTGGTAGCTACTTTTCGCGGTGAGTTACCTACCAATAGGAACAGGTCTAAGGCACCAAGGCCGACCCATATAGATGATATGATAGTATCGGAGTGTGGGTAGAGCCCGTATCTCATAGTTGAGTTTGATGATGATATATGCTAGTGTGGTAGAATTGTTTATACTTGTTGTCTGTGTGATACTTGTATGTTATGGTTTAGTAACGGAGTGTGGGCGAGGCCCGTATCTCCCAGACAGCGGAGTATGGGCGAGGCCCGTATCTCCTAGATAGCGGAGTGTGGGCGAGGCGCGTGTCTCCTAGTTAGCGGAGTGTGGGCGAGACCCGTATCTCTTAGTTGTTCATTATATGATTGTATGGTATGTGGTATTATGGGGGAACTCACTAAGCTTCATGCTTACAGTTTAGAGTTTTGGTTTCAGGTACCTCTTCAGCGAAGGGGAAGGAGCTGGCATGGTAGCGGCACATCATACACACCCCTTGTCTTCCGCATTATGAGATTGTTCTGGGATTTGTACTCTGACACTATGATTGATTTCATGTATTGGTTTTCAGACACGTAACATGATTTAAGAAACAATATGATCAAATGTTGTTTATTTTCAAATGTTTTGCAAGGTGTTTAATTAAAAACGAAATTTTTGGACTTGAAAAAAAATTGGGTTGTTACAATAAAGGTCCCAAATTCTAGAAATTATGTCATTTAGCTCCTTAAGACTAACACTGGTAACTAATTGTGGATTTAGGGCTACTATTCGTTTATTAATTTTATCCATTTATTTATTTCATAAACGGGATGTTACAGAAAACTTTTAACAACTATAAAAATATCTTTAGGAAATATTTTAGTTAAATTGAGATTACAATTTAGTTTTTGTATTTATCACTACAATTTATCACCTTTAACTATTTACAAAATATTCTTTAGTTTTTTAAGCGAAATTGAAATTTATATTTAGTTTAACACTGTAATGTTATATGTAAATTAATAATTTATGTATTTTGTCTAAACTGTTCAAAAGTTGTAGCTTTTTAAATCAAATAAATTAAGTATAATATGTTCAAAGTTAAAGACATAACTTTATAAGTAGAAGTAAAAATATAGTTTATTTATGATTATACTTTCGGTTGATATTTATTTAACATTATTAACTTACTTATAATCATTATTAGAAAGACTGTAACAACGTAAATTTTAAAACAAAATTTTCATTTTTGCAAACATTAAAAACCATCGTTTAATATTCCAAATCCAAACGTGAACAATGTTATCATAACAAAATACATCCCATGATCATAAAAACAGTTTCTCCGACAGTGTGTACAATCACGTCGGTGCCTTCCCACGGTCCTCGCTAATACCTGAAACATATAACACAACAACTGTAAGCATAAATGCTTAATAAGTTCCCCAAAATACAACTTACACACATACGCCTTTCTAGGCCTTGACCTTCCGGTACATGTGTCTCAGGGGACTTCCGTCCCGACTAGGTAAACCTTCCGGTCCTACCTGCGTCAACCTTACGGTCCACATCACAACGCCTTCCGGCCGATAACATATACGCCTTCCGGCCCATAACATAATGCCTTCTGGCCCATATCAAGCATATCATACATGGTACATATAAACGATTAACTTATCACATACAATGCATATAACTCATAACATATCTGACCTTCCGGTCACACAATAAAAACCCTTCCGGGTACAGTATAGTGAGAAAACTCACCTCGTGGAAAGTCTAAGATCTCGCGTACTCGCTATCTCCAAATCCCAACGATGACTCTACCTTGCCTAATCATAAAAATATCATTTTAATAATCAAAGACTTCCACAACTAAACTTTACCCTTTATCATCATTCCTCAGAGGGTAAAAGACCATTTTACCCTTCCTTGACCCAAAGTCTTCATGTTGACAAAAACCTTAAAAGTCAACAAAAGTCAACCTTGTCAGTACGCGGGGCATACATCGCCAACCCATGGATCGGGGTCTCCACCCAGTACGCTACGCGTACTGGGAGTTACACCCAGCATAACCATCAGACTTTAACATACTCCATTTCTGGTCTTAATCGGTTAAGCTATTACTCCAATTTCTAGATCCGACTCTGTTTATGCGTCTATACCCATAAAGTCGAGACCTTTAAGCCTTGGCATGGCTGTAAAGGCTCCAAGACTTCTTAACATCATTCTAATCCAACTCAAGGACATAGATCTCATGCATGGTGCAACATTTACGTCCAAGATATCATTTTTATGAGTCTACAACTCCAATAGATCAGAAATATGATGGATCTAAGCTTATGGAGACCATTTGCACAAAAAGTCTCCACCTTTGGGACTAAAACCCTAGAAAATGGTACTTGAAGCATATAACATGAACCATATGTCAAGATCCGAACTTTTTACCTGATAATGAAGCTTCAACCTTTGCAAAGCTCAGATCCACACTTGAACACCACTTCTAGCCTTCCCAATGAGCTCTTCTTCTCCTTTGCTACCTTAGAATGGCACCACCAAGCTTAGAATACTCACAAAATGGCCTAAGAACGAATACATACTCTCTTTAGGGTTTCTCTCTGAGGGATGGTGGCTGAAAAGTCCAGCCACACATTCCTTTTATAGCCCTCCAAATGGATTAGGGTTTTTAGATCTGGACCGGTTACGCCTAGCGTACCCGAGGGTAAACGCGTCCAAATGAAGCGCGCGAGTATGCGCAACGTACTCCTGGTACGCCCAGCGTACTCGCCTAACATGCAAACCCTAAATGGCAACATAGCAAAGATGCATGGCTAAATAGAAAGATACCTGGATTTCGGGCTGTTACAAAGACACTACAATTTATCACTTTTAACTGTTTACAAAACATTTTTTTTGGGTTGTTTAAGTTGAACTAAAATTTATATTTAAGTTAATAATTTAAGTATTTTATACAAATTGTTCCAAAATTGTATCTTTAAAAATGATAATGGTTTACATCCAACAATATATTGTAATTATAAATTAAGTATAATATGATAAAAGTTACAAAACATAACTTTATAAGTAGAAATAAATATATAATTTTAATATTGAAATTTAGTTTATATGTGGTTACACTTTAGATTTTATATTTATTTAACCTTATTAACCAACTTTCAATTATTATTAGAAAGAAATGGAAAAGTCATAGGAGTTTCAAAATAAAAGTGGTGAAAGGAAAATGCATGAGAGTTTCAAATGAATGTGGTAAAAGGATAAATATTTCTTTTATAAGTATATTAGGTGAATGTATGTGCGTTGCGCAGAAACACCTATATGGTTGAAGCCTTTACAAATATGTGCTTTTTTTTTTTTTAAATATAACAATAACGTTATTGTTAAATTTGATATAATAATTTATATACTAAATTGATATAATATATTGATTATTTTGAATTATATGATAATATATACATCTATTATAATTGCATAATCTCAATCGTTTGAATGACTTCTACCCACGAGTTACAAATTAATAAAATTAAATATAATATATGGTTTAATGTTATTTATAGTTGTTGTTATTGTTAATTAATTTTTTAAAATTTATTTGATTAATGTTTTAATTTCTATCATTATAATTATTTAAAATATCAAACATTATTTTTTTTATTTTAAAGGTAACAATGTAATCATTTATATAGAGTTATTTTTAACTATTTTTATTGTAATTATTTTAAGCTACTTATTTGAAAACTTTTAACGATTATAATAATATCTTTAGGAAATATTTTAGTTAAACTAAGATTACAATTTAATTTTTTGTATTTATCACTACAATTTAGCACTTTTAAGTATTTACAAAATATTCTTTGGTTTTTAAGTGGAACTCAAATTTATATTTAAGTTGACATTGTAATATTATATTTAAATTAATTATTTAAGTATTTTGTCAAAACTGTTCAAAAATATGTGATTTTAAACTGATAATGGTTTACATACAACAACATATTAAATATAATAAATTAAATATAATATGTTAAAAATTAAAAACATAACTTTATAATTATAAGTAAATATATTATTTTAAAATTGAAATTTATTTTATTTATGATTACACTTTAGGTTTGATATTTATTTAACATTATTAAAAGACTTATAATCATTATTAAAAAATCACTACAATTTATCACTTTTAACTATTAACAAATATTATTTGCGCTGTTTAACTTAAACAAAAATATATATTTAAATTGACCCTGTAATGTAATATTTAAATTAATAATTTAAGTATTTTATACAAAATGTTTTAAAATTGTATCTTTAAAATAAGAATGGTTATATCCAACAATATATTAAAACTAATAAATTAAATATAATATTTTAAAATTTTAAAAAACAATCACAGTAATATATATATGACTATAATATATGACTAACAAAATACCTATGGCAAGTTACCAACAAAACACTTGAAGTCGGCAAGTCCCTTTTTCCTTTTTTTTTTTTTTTTTTTTTTTTTAATCATTTGATTTTGTTGAGTAACAGGATCCTATAAACCAAATCAACCGGATCCTATATCTGGGGTTAGTCATAAATTGTAAAAAGAAAATGAATAGACAATTGAAATGACAATACACTTATAAGTTTATTCCGACTCACATAAAGAAAGAGCTTAGATTCCTTTTTTAAGGCTCATGATCCATTTGTTTGGTCCTACAAGAATATAAGACAATTCCCAACTGGGTTTCTCAGAAAAGCAGGTCATACAAACGCAATATCTCATATAATCCTTATGTGCTTGTTTTTTGTACGAGTTATATAGGAACTACATAGTTGAAATGGAACCAGCTAGTTAGGGTCTTGAGTATGCAATTAGGTACAACCATCACCAGCATGGGTGCAACAGAGACTAGTACGTCCGCATCCGTGATTCATGCCAAGTAAAAGCTTTTATATCACGTAACATGCTTAGGAATGGTTTGAAAAAACTCACAGTTCTTTGATGAAATTAAAGTTCACCCGAAAACCAATTAGGTTAAAATTATCTCATGCAAGAAGGAAAGGATGACACATCACTTCCACCTATAATATATGAGAGAGAGAGAGAGAGAGAGAGAGAGAGAGATGAGTTTTAAAAGTATAAAAAGTGTAAATACACCTAGGATGAAGCTATCCCCAATCTTCACGTACCAACATTAAGATACATGAATCCCTACGTAAAGATAATTGAATTCACGTAAATGAACATAATTTATGATGAGATGTACTTATGTGTATTGATTTTATGAGGAAGCTAAAGTATTTGACACTTATGTTGTACGTGTGATTATTAGTGAAACCAACTAAGACATAAAAAGCAAAAACTTTGTTTTGCTAATTTTAGAATAGTTCTATCATGTGACTCCAAATAGTGATTCCCTTTTACTACCCAGAAATGATATGACAGAATACATTAATTATATGGCCATCAGTCCTATACACACTTCACAGCTAGTTTGACAGAATGCAGGATAACAGCTGGTTTTGTTAATACTACCATAACATGATAATCAGTATTAGGACACACACATCTGATTTAATATCTCTTCCAAAACGCTAGAATATTTACCTGTACATACATATATATCTGCTCTGTAATCTACTTCATACATTTCCTTGTTCCGGGTGGGGTTTTTTTTTTTTTTTTTTTCTCTTTTCATTTAATTGCGTTTGTAAAAAAAAAAAAAAAAAAAAAAAAAAAAAAAAAAAAAAGTTTCCGTGTTCCTGAAATACCACATCAAAGCATGTTTAAGGTCAGTTGAATGTTGATCTAAAGATGTGCCCTTTCTGTTTTAGTATTTTGTTTAAAGACATGAAAGGGCGAGTGCTTGCTTATTCTTCCACTAGGGATATGAAAAAAAGAAAGTTGAGTTTCAAAAGTGTTGTTGTCTCGTGGCTATACTGAGGAATACTGAATGAAAATGACATGCAATATGTATGAGAATTAGTAAATCTACATGTCACTGAAGTCCGAGTGTGATGTCGTCATCTAGTAACAAATATATATATTTTAATCTTTTTAGCAAAACTAAATAATTTTATTAACATTTTCCTTTAGCAAAGTTTATTTGACCGGCTAAATATTTTTCCATATATTTGAAATAAAGGAAATACAAACTTTTTCCATTTGTTTTAAAGGTTACCCAATAGTTTTATTGTATTTTAAAAGAATGAAGTACATTTTTAATGTTTAAAATGTCATTGAAAAAACTAACGGATAAGTCGGTCATTTTAGGCCTATCATCAAAATTAAGTGTCATGTAAGCATTGACGGTGTCATGTCACTAAATGAGATTGACATGTGTATGCCATTACATTCAAACTGATTTAAATTAGACACAATCAACCTTGCTTCCTTTCTTGTTTTCGTCTGAAACAAAAAACTCTTCTTCCCATTCGTATATCCAGACGATGCATATGGCAACATACACAAGGTCGATCTTCATATCCAATGAGTGCTCATCAACAAACCATTTGCTATATACATCATGCGTTCGAGGATGTCGATTTTGCTTGTATGAATCTTATTAAAAAAATGTGTTGCTTTCTTGCCGGATTTACACAAGAGAAGAGTGAGAAGCTTTATTATATAATTGTGAAATTCATTGCTTAATATAGTATCATAGTCTCTCTCTCTCTCTCTCTCTCTCTCTCTCTCTCTCTCTCTCTGTACAACTTCCAAACCCTAGCATGCTTATTCTCTTTTCTTCTTCTGTCCGTTGGCTTTTACAAACAACTTGACTTTAGAAAAACATAATGGAATTAATCACAAACCAATGTGTGTCCATTTCATCGATTTTGGACTTGGAAAGACTCAATTACGATGAATGGCGAGAGCTTTTCTACACTTATTGTGTAGGATATGATGTTACCATTCACATGGAAACCTTAGAAAACATCTTGACCGATATGAATGAATAAGAATGGCGTCACATAGATTCAATCGTCAAATCTTGGATCTATGAAACTCTCTCTCAATCTCTCTTACAAATGATCTTGAAACACAATGCTACAACTCATGACGTATGGAACAATCTTGAAAAGAATTATTTCATGATAACAAGGATGCAAAGGCGATTCAACTTGAAAAGTTAATAACTATTACCATCAGCGACTCTACTGTGTCACAGACCATTAATTGTACTCGTAGTAAAACCATTACCAGTCTTTTGGACTATATTGAAGCCACTGTTTGGAAACACATGGAATTCCATTTTAAATAGTTAGTAGTGGAAAAATAAAAGAAGCGTGAGGTATTTTATGCCAAAAAGGGGATGACAATAAAAAAGTAGTCGTAACTATAATGGCCTATTATCTTTTACCCTAATAATAATAATAATAATAATAATAAAATCAGGTTTAAGGCCGGGAGCCTGAGGCCAGTTATGACCGGTTGAAGACCGGTTTTGACCGGTTCACCGGCTGTAAAACATGCCACATCAAAACCGGTGTCAAAAAGACTACAAAGAGGCCTTTAGAGACTAGAAGTTTTGCTTGTTTTGGAAACCATGATCATGTGATCAAAACAGAAATGCCGCCCTTTATTTCTATAAAAGGTGTGACAACCTATGAGACCTTCTACCCACTCATATGGCCTCATATCCATTATGATAACCACACATGTAATCTTCATAGTTACTTAAATCAGTGGATCTAGAAAACAACTGGTTCAGTTACTATCACTACTACATAATCTACCACTCCAACTCCCACAAAATAAATTCATTCAGACACTTGGATACATATATTTGTGCACCAAGATCATCTTCTTTTTTCATGTTCCGAAGTCCGATGTCCATGCATAAGATCTCAGGAGAGAGAGAGAGAGAGAGAGAGAGAGAGAGAGAGAGAGAGAGAGATGCCTATGTTTAGAACCCTAGTTATTCCTCCATGAGTATATATATATATATATATATATATATATATATATATATATATATATATATATATATATATATATATATATATATATATATGTGTGTGTGTGTGTGTGTTGTGTGTGTGTTTTGATGAGGAAGAAAAACGTCAGGCTGCATTTTAGAACAAACCCTAAATGCAGGGCATGTGATGAAGTGATGGAGCGGGATTATAGAGTTCAGACATTTGGAAGGGAGCTCTTTCAGTCCAGTCCGAGACAGTTATGATGACTAATCGCTCAACTGCTGAATCATTGGTTCAACAACATACTGAAATTGCTAGGATCGATCAATGTGTTTTTGATCCAATGAAGCAGGAGTTGGAAGCCTAGTCTTTGTTGTCGCGTCTTGGACTGAAGGGAGCTCCCTATTCAACTTTTCCTTTGATTTCTGACATCTTGTTCATTCTGATGAAATTTAAGATCTATACTAATTAAATTAATTAGCTTGTGATTTGTGTGGTTTTGCAGGAAACGAGTTTCAGGCTACAACCATGGGGCTTGGACTGGTATGATCACACAAGTTCGAGTTGCTACATATATAAATTGACATACTGTTATTATTTAAGAGCTATTCTTTAATTCTGAATGTTGTTTTTAATACATATTCTTATTAATGGCTTCTATGCTAATTAACCAAACTATGAATTATTCAACTTTTTTCAACAAAAGCTTTGCCTTTTTTTGTAATTTACATTTGAATTATTATAGGAATCATCCACAATACTCATTTTATAATTTACATTTGAATTATTATTGTACCAAATGGCTTATAGCTCAACAACAGTTTTGGGTGTTGTTTTCTCTATGACGTCGAATTGTTGAAATCTTGTCTCGTAGATAGATAGAACTAGTGTTATATAGGTCCTAAATGGATAATTCGCAAAAACATCCTAAATGTGTACATCGAAACAACAATAATAAAATAAAAAATGAAGATTTTCGTATCATAAGAAAACTATGTAAGTTAAATCATATGTTGTAACTTACATCATCATATTCCATATCTTTTACCTCAGACATAGATACATCAAATAACAAAACCATCCTAATTGAAAAAGATATTAATAAGAAAATAACAAATAAACATAATTTTAAAAAGTATACAACAATGAAAATTGATGTAAAACAAAACATAACTCATTAGTCAGTTACTCGACTCAACATTATTTACATCGGAATTAGTTTTGTCAGAAACATAAGATTTAAAGAATACAATTTATAATCTATAAGAGAAAAGCCAATAATAGTTACCGTTGATGTTGGTGGTTTAGGCGACACTGATTCGACAACGTGTATGAAGGGGACAAATAGCCTTAGTTGAAGGTGTTATATTTTCTTGGTTTGGAATTTTGATAACGTCACCCTAGTATTTACTTATATTGAAAAGACAACATAAATGAATTATCATTCCTTATTTATATAATATCACTCTCTGTACAATTGACGATACATTACATGGTGCACTAATAGTGATTTGAAATTTTGAACTATACATTTGGTTATTTTATGAATCGAAGACTAAAGATGTGTAACATTCCGGATTTCAGGTATTCTTCAAATCCTCCATTGGTATTTTAATAAGTTAACTTTAGCCCTTGATATTGGTTTGGACCTAGCCCTAGGGGCAGATTGGTAATTCTTGGGAAGTCGAGTAGTACGCTTGCCGTATATTTAAGAACGACGTGCGTATTAGTGCACACCCTAGTATGTTGGGTGTACACCCACGTACGCCAAGCGTACGTATGTCCGGATAAGACCCTAATTTTTAGGTTTTGTGAGGTATTTAAGCAACATTATGGGACATTATGGCTCACTCTTTCAACCTTCAACACCCCCCCCCCCCCCCCCCCCCCCATAGTCGTCTTGAGAGAACCCTAGCTTCATAGTGAGCATTTTGAGCTTATGAGTGTGTTTTGTGTGCCTTAAAGGAAAAGCTTGTGTATCAAGGAGTCAAGGAGGGAAGATTGGCTTGTAGATCTTGGTTCATCATCTGTTTTGGGAGCTCCAAAAGGTACAAAGTTGCTACATTTGTGTCTATCTCTTCTAGATCTATCCTTGGTATCTTATTTGCATTCTTTTGTCCCATAAAGTCCAATTATAATGCATGATTCGTTTTGTACGTTTTGAGTTATCCTTTCAGAACCTAAGAAGGGTTCTAAATGATAAAATTGAAGTCCCAATGGCTAGAAATGTCCCATGCAATTGGTAGGAAGGTCTTAATGGATTAAGACCATGTATTAAGGACGTTTTGGACGTCCAAAGTCTTAAAGTTTGAGACTTTATGGTCCTGAGACACATTTGGTCAATGGATCTGGAATTTGGGCTTAAGTGCTTAAGCCATTAAGCACTTATTGTAGTTTTGAATACAACAACGATACGGCCCGCATACAGAGCAGTACGCCCCACGTACGCAGTCAACATCCTTGTTTTCCACTCAACACGAGGCTCACATACACCCCGCGTAGCTTCGGTACTCCTAGCATACGCCCTATGATGGGTTTTTGCGAGTTGGGCTTCGGATTTGGGCCACCTTTGGGCCAATATAGCTTGGGCCTTTTGCTGAACTTTCTGAATAGAAGTGTCTTGGGCCAATTATGGAAATGAAACTTAGGATGAGGCCCAATTAAAGAGTTGGGCCTAATTTGGAAAAATGGGCCAATTATTGGCCTTGTATATTTGGACCTTTGGATCAAGGATTTAGAGTTAGGCCTTAGCCCAAATTAAGGAAAGAGTAAAATGGACTATTACCCTATGTTTGGGCTCTTAGCCAAGATTGATATTCTAACTATTGATTAGCGTTTGTTTATTGTGATAGTTTAGAATTTTCGGTGAGTCAATAGTTGGAGGTTTTCAATTCAGTTTGACATTGTAAGGTGATTTTTCCTCACTATACTCAAGGGTCAAAGGCACCAAAGCTTACCCTTTGGATTATTATCCTGCTTTATTAGTGTTGTGATCTGTTAGTTCGGTGTCCAGGTACATACGATGTTTCTATGTGGTTATGATATGTTAGATCGGTATCCTAGTAGATAGGATGTTGCTATGCTTAGTGATCTGTAGATTGGTTTGACTGTCTGTAGACTGTTATGTGATTATCTAATATATATGCATATGTTTGATTTGTGGTTTAGGCTTTTCCGCTTTGTGCATGAGCCAACAGACCAGGGCATTCCAAGCCGATGGTTGTGGGTCGAGAGTATTCCATTCCGAGGAAGATTGGACTCATAGTATTGACTGATATTATGTGGCCATTCCAACTCGATGGTTGTAGGCCGAGAGTATTCCATACCATGGATGATTGGACTCATAGTATGTGGGCATCCTAACCTGATGGTTGTAGGCAGAGAGTATTCCATCCTGACAATGATTGGACTCATAGTATGTGGGCATTCCAACCCGATGGTTGAGGGTCGAGGGTATACCATCCCGAGGATGATTGGACTCATGGTATGTTGGCATTCCAACCTGATGGTTGAGGGTCTGGGGCATTCCAACTTGATGGTTGATTGGGCCCATAATATGTTGTTATTATATGTGTGTTATTGTTGTGCGAGTATTTTGAGGGAACTCACTAAGCTTCGTGTTTACAGTTGTGGATTTTTTTAGGTACTTCGGATAATCATGGGAAGGCGAAGGTTTGATCATGCACCTCCTCATATTTTATGTTATGATTTATGGGATTTCTCTGATTTTAAATTATTTTGAAAACAATTTGTAAATAATTGATGGTTTTGGAATATTTGAAAAGTTTATATTTTTCATGAATTTTATGGATGTTACAAGTTGGTATTAGAACCTTGCTTTGAGTGAATTGGAGGAACACTCATGTGAATCCAGTCTCGAACTAAGGAAATGATTTTCAAATGGTTTCAAGTTTTCAAAATACTAAAGGGGGATACGATGTGTACAATCAATCGGAGCAAGTAAGTAGACCCCAAAATACCGTATTGTTATTTGATATTGTGATATGTCAAAACAACATGCTAGTGATAGGTTGGGGATCATTAGGAATTGCATGATAGAATTTCCTAATTATGTGATGTCTGATAGCCATTTTCCTTATATGAAAATGACATCATTGTTATAGTTTCTTAGTGTATGCATAACAGTTGTATATAACTAAGTTCTTATAGACTGAGAATGTTTGGTTTGGCCTTAATTCATGTTCTTGTTTGATGAAGGGCTTAGGGTAGGATCAGATATTCGAATCTCTTTAAGGTCCAATGTTATGTATGGCTAGCATACATGTGTGATGCAGGGTTGGTGGAAGTTTCATGGGTGAGTTATGCGGGGTCAATCAGTTAGTTGTGAGATGTTTAGCCTTCCTATAGGAGTGAGGATTAAGTGCTCGCCTATGCTTATGTATATTGCTAGGGTGTTGTGATGATCCTTGAGACAATATGGGTAGGTGTGGAAGGTAGTACGGGCTAGTACTACTGAAAGCAGAGGGCCCATACGTGTAGCAAAGAAGTCACAACCCCTAGGGTTTTGTTGGGGTTGGTTCCCCGTTATTATATGGAATGTCTGATATCTTCCTAGTATATTTTTAGTATGGTGAATATGAGGCGATTTGAGAGCGGATCCGGGTCGGGATCGAGAGATGACAGCTAGGATAGGCCAATATTGACAGATGATCGCGTCAGAGAGATCATCCATGAGGAGGTGGTTGAGATTGTCTGGGGAAAGATTCTGGAGATGTTCGGGTCTATCAATACCACGATGATGGAGTACTTTGATGATAGATATGCAACCATTGCTGAGACTACTGTAGCTGCAACCTTTGCAGTTGTGGCAGCTACGGGTGTTGGGCCAGGACGGGTGTTTCAGTATCGGGACTTTGATAATACGAAGCCCCCAACTTTTGATGGATTTCAGGACCTAATTGTAGGCATGAGGTGACTGTCTAATGTGGAGGGATGTTTCTTCACTTGTTCCTGCCCTGCTGACCTAAAGGTCAGGTGCGCTCTGAACCTACTAAGGTTTGGAGCGAAGGAGTAGTGGAGATTGATTACGGGATCATATTCTGATGAGCAGAGAGCTGCAGTGTCATGGGATTAGTTCAGGGAGATGTTCAACACTCACTACATTCCTAGGGTTAAGCATGAGAGGTTGGATCATGAGTTTTTGGATCTGAGATAGAGTACAGAGTCGATGACGGAGATCACCCGGATGTTTACCGAGAGGGTGATGTTTTTCCCGGAGTTTGCTTCCGAGCAGGCTCAGATGACTCGTTGTTGGATTAGATGTCTAAGACCATAACTATTATTGGTATGTACTTGACTCGAGAGTAGCATGGTCCATTTGGGTTGCATATCATCAGGACAATTTGTTAGGATGGACTTTTGAGAGAAGGTTATTTATGGTTTATTAATATATTATAAGTTATAATATATTAATATGAAATCATATGTTTTAATTAGTATCGATCAAGAATTAATTTGGAATTAATTTAGTGATCAAAAGAGACTAATTAAATCTATGGGGACTAATTATGAAAATTAGTTATATTTATATGTGTTGGGCTTATGATCCATGTTGGACCAAGTTTATGTATGGATACATAAAGAGTTGGGCCACATGAACCATGGATCATAAAACCCATGGGTATGGATTATGGGTTATACCCATGACCCTTGGAATCCTACATATAAATAGGTTACTCCATAGCCAAAATCACCACTTCTTTTCTTAGAGAAATATGGAGGTGTTTTGGTGCATGGAATTCTCTCTCAAGAGCCACCTTTGTCCTAGGTGTGTTGTGATTCCATTTGAGGCATTTCATACTATTGGTGCTAAGCTCTTAAGGCCAAATACATCAAGACTTCAAGCCACACAAAAGGTATGTTTCCCTAACTAGTATATTATATGTTTTATGTCAAATGCATGCTAGTTATAGGTTTAATGCCTTGGAAACCATTTGCATGTATAATTAGTGAAAACATAGATCCAAGGTATTTAGGGTTGTATGTGCACCATAGGATGTTGTATTATACCAAAACCCAACAGTGGTATCAGAGCCATGGGTTGTTTTCTACTATATTTGATGCAAATGTATTTTTTTTTTCAAGTTGATGGAAAAAAAAAAAGAAAAAAAACATGAAGTTTGTCAAATTTTATGATAATTACCTGATTTTATGAAAAACTAATAATTTGTAAAATTTGAGTCACTTTACTACAAGAGTTGAATTAGATCAATTTATTAAAAGATAGAATGATATGATTATTTTATTTGTTTTAAAAGTTTGATCTAAGTGGTTTTAAGGAGTTACAAATTTTGTCAAAAAATTTTGGAACTCAAAAGTTTTTTTTTTTAAAGTTATGATCTTAAGAGTTTTGAAACTTCCATAAGTTATGGATGTGAAATGTTTCATTTATTAACTCTTTAGGTTATGAAGTCCAAGAGTCTTCAAAGGATAATTATCAAAGTTTCAAGATTTGTATTAGTTTATATTATTATCCTTGTCTTGTGACTATGGTTTTGACAATTCACATGGATAAGAGCACATACACCATTAAATCTAAGTGTCATAAGGTTTCTCTCCGATTCATGAAAATGATGGTGAGGAAACACTTTCACCAAGTAGATTTTAGTTAGATAGCAATTGTGATATTTTTCATTCTCAAAGTCGTTAGTGGAGCGTGTGTGGTTTACCGGCACACTAACTTGGACTTGTGAGAAGTGTCAAAAAGGTCTAAACCATTATGATTACGGCATCCCTCTTCATAATTGTTTAGACACACCTATGAGCTATCTAAGGGAAGGTGTATGATTTTGATAAAGTTTTATCAAAACAATCTAGTATCAGAAATTTGAACTTTGGTAAGAAAGTCAAAAAAGTATTGATTTCTAGAAGTCCAGCTAATTTCTGGATACATGTCAAAGCTAGTGGGAGCATAAGTGTTATGCTAATAATCATCATGCTAGTAGGAGCATGATAATTATGATAAGTATTGCAAGTTAGCAATGTTAATTATAGAAAACAAAAGGTTTCAATTGGGAAAAAGTTGTTTTGCTATAATTAAGGGAGAGGAAATTATACTTCATCTCAAATCTATAAGCTTAGATCGTGAGGCTTTATTCATTTAGTCAAGGAAATATATATGAATTTCATGTTGGAATGGCTCAACATAAGGAAATTCTGTATATGGGTCCATTATTTGCGTTCTAAAATTCGATTATGATTACGGCATCCCTTTTCATAATCTGAATTATGAGAACTTGACAAATAGAAATGGAAATGTTATAGCAAAAGACTGGTTTAGTCTTTATGTGAGACATCATGAATCGTGTCCCATATGCTTCGGATATAGGATCGATTACATGTGCTATATTCATCCTTTCTAAAATTTTCCAAATGCCTGGGGCAATAAGAAGGGAAAAGGTTTAGAACTGGATATGACTAAAAGGATTAAACAATTATCGAGGACAATCTAAGGTTTACCAAAGATTGGTTACTCAAGTACAGTTGGAAGTATAGTGATAATTCTGGAAGGACCATATTGACATAATCTGTAAGGAGGCAACTCTTGTTCAAAAGTGATAGTCAAAATGGAATCTGGAAATGTTTCAAAGTTAGAATTTTCAATCTGTTTAAGATTAGGAAACTTAATGCAAGAAGGATGTTTCTAAGGAGCTGATCTCTTTTGGAATTCTCTGTAATGGTTGTTGTCAAGTCTGTCTGACTTTGTGCATAATCATTACGAGAGGATCAATGCATATAAGTTTAAAATCTAATAGATTTCAGTAAATGACATGAATTTGGAATTCTTGTATTTGCAGTAAGGATTTGGGAATGTGAAAAGAGAATCATTGAAGTTATCTTCAATTGATCTATTTCACAAAGTAAAGATCATAGACAAACATAGTATGCATACTTGGTGTATGACATGACTAGTGTTTAGAAAACATAGTGTACATGCTTGGAGCATGGGACAACTATTGTTTTAAATTCAAGAATATAGTTGATAGCTGAAACAGTATACAATGAATAATGTGTAATCATGTGGTGATAAATAAAAGGTGTTTTATTTATGTTCATAGGTTTTGATACCATATTGGATTCAATTATTCTTGTGTTTCATTTTGCATGTTTTGACTTCCAGAATAAACTAGGTTATTCTTCCGGAATGACTAAGTTATTCAAACCATCCACAGTCGGTCATATGTTGGAAGTAGATATGAATTAAGACTGTCATGGGTTGGCTTGTAGAGGTCTAAGATGTTGGACAAAGGGCTACAACACCCATGAGTGCTCATAAGTTCTGAGTATTGGATTCAACCCGCGCTCATTGGAATCACTTCATGGATTTTATCACGAGTGATCATGAGACGATAATATCTTATATTCTTCAAACCTAGAGATATGAGTTGTTACTATGAGTTGGTTGTACATTGATTGCACGAAAACGCATTTGGTAACTCAGTGCTATAAAACGTGCCTTTGTGTATGATTCAACAAGTAGTAGAACAAGCCATATGAGTCGAAGTTTATCCATTCCTTTTACCTTCGGGATAAAAGCAATATCTGTGGGCCCCTCGATTATTTGATGATGACAAATGGAAGTGCTCGGCCGGGCCAGGACTGATTTGATTTGTTCAATTAGTCAGTCGTCATAAATCGGAAATCGGGAAACAACAAATGGACAGAGAGAATGATTATAATCCATGTCTCAGTCCATATGATATTTATAATGGAGGAATATATGATCCCTTATCTAATGGACGCGTCATTGATTTGTTCAGAGTTCGACAGCGGCTTTAAGAGCTACGATTGCTAGTCGGGTTATGAATTCGTACTTGCAATAATAGTTTTAGACTTATCCAAGTGGGAGACTGTTGGATTAGATGTCTAAGCTCATAACTATTATTGGTATGTACTTGACCCGAGAGTAGCATGGTCCATTTTGGTTGCATATCATCAGGACAATTTGTTAGGATGGACTTTTGAGAGAAGGTTATTTATGGTTTATTAATATATTATAAGTTATAATATATTAATATGAAATCATATGTTTTAATTAGTATCGATCAAGAATTAATTTGGAATTAATTTAGTGATCAAAAGAGACTAATTAAATCTATGGGGACTAATTATGAAAATTAGTTATATTTATATGTGTTGGGCTTATGATCCAAGTTGGACCAAGTTTATGTATGGATACATTAAGAGTTGGGCCACATGAACCATGGATCATAAAACCCATGGGTATGGATTATGGGTTATACCTATGACCCTTGGAATCCTACATATAAATAGGTTACTCCATAGCCAAAATCACCACTTCTTTTCTTAGAGAAATATGGAGGTGTTTTGGTGCATGGAATTCTCTCTCAAGAGCCACCTTTGTCCTAGGTGTGTTGTGATTCCATTTGAGGCATTTCATACTATTGGTGCTAAGCTCTTAAGGCCAAATACATCAAGACTTCAAGCCACACAAAAGGTATGTTTCCCTAACTAGTATGTTATATGTTTTATGTCAAATGTATGCTAGTTATAGGTTTAATGCCTTGGAAACCATTTGCATGTATAATTAGTGAAAACATAGATCCAAGGTATTTAGGGTTGTATGTGCACCATAGGATGTTGTATTATACCAAAACTCAACAGTGGTATCAGAGCCATGGGTTGTTTTCTACTATATTTGATGCAAATGTATTTTTTTTTTCAAGTTGATGGAAAAAAAAAAGAAAAGAAAACATGAAGTTTGTCAAATTTTATGATAATTACTTGATTTTATGAAAAACTAATAATTTGTAAAATTTGAGTCACTTTACTACAAGTGTTGAATTAGATCAATTTATTAAAAGATAGAATGATATGATTATTTTATTTGTTTTAAAAGTTTGATCTAAGTGGTTTTAAGGAGTTACAAATTTTGTCATAAAATTTTGGAACTCAAAAGTTTTTTTTTTAAAGTTATGATCTTAAGAGTTTTGAAACTTCCATAAGTTATGGATGTGAAATGTCTCATTTATTAACTCTTTAGGTTATGAAGTCCAAGAGTCTTCAAAGGATAATTATCAAAGTTTCAAGATTTGTATTAGTTTATATGATTATCTAATTTCTTGAAAATTGTTGATATGAATTATCTTTACTTATGAGTTTAATCTAGATCATAGAAAAATTATTTAATTATTGTGTTAATTGGAATATTTGATCTTAATGGTTTTTATGAACTCCATAACTTGTCCTCAGGTTATGGAAAGTGAAGAGTTTTTCTTTTTAAAGTGTCATTAAGACTCATAGGTTATGAAAATAGAAGAGTCTCTATTTTTAATGTCATCATTAAATGATTTAATGTCTTCCATAACTTGTCCTCAAGTTAGAACTTGAATTTTTTTTTCATTAAACCTTAATTAAACTCATAAGTTATGAAAAAGCCAAGAGTTTTGAAAGGTTTCAAAACTTGTCCTCAAGTTTTGGAATTTGTAAAGTTACCCCCCATGTATACTTTAATTCCAAACTAGACCTTAGAATTTTAAAAGTTAAAATTCAACCCTTATACTTTATAATATTATAAGTTAATAATATATATATATATATATATATATATATATATATATATATATATATATATATATAAGAGTAAAGTCAGTCTTACCGCTAGTACGCCTCATTCACGAAGCCGGTCTATAAGGTGGGTATAAGGTTGTTGCCTATAAAATGGCAACTTATGGGTGTCCACTCTCACCCACCGCTTGCTTGACCGGTGGAGGGTCGTTAGCCGAACGGGTAGGACAAGGACTAGAATTCTCCCTTCATTAAAAGTATTAATGATAAATACTAAGTAACTAAACTGTTATAAATACCCAATCGTAGTTACTTAGGAAAATGTGAATAAGGTGCTAATCCATGAAATTACACTTTGCACTTTGTTTAAGTCGGTTAGTGGAGCGTGTGTGGTTAACCGGCACACTAACTCGTATTTAACAAGGTAGGCAAAGGGTAACTTAATGTTTATCATAGTATCGATGGAGCGTGTGTGGTTAACCGGCACATTGATTGAGGGGTAAACACTTAAGGGTACCAAGTAATTTGCATGGTTACTTCACACCTTGTTTTGTGATCCTCGGCATCCCAGTCACAAAACCTAAAGGGCACACTTGAGATTGAAACATGCCATTGAACAGTTCAATGAATCTCAAAGATCTAGGAGTTTCAAATCCAATTAAACCCTAATAATACATTTCGTTTATCTTGGTGGAAATTGGTGAATCGTCATTCACCTACCTTCAAATATTTTATAGCTTGGATTACGGCATCCCTCTTCTAAGTTATAAAATAGTTTGTTGGGTCCTGGCCTTAATATTTCAGATTGGGTGTCATATTAAGGACTTTAGATCAACTATCTTGAATATCTCCCAAAACATGTCTGGTTAAGACATTTATGATCTTCCCAAATCTCTTGAAACAAGCTTTCCTAATCAAAATGATGTCCCTTGGAAATCATACTTCTTTCACCTCCTCCAATTATTCTCCCTAACCCATAAGTTCTTGAAAAGTTTAAGATCACTCAAGCCCTATTGGCAAGGCAAGGTCTAGGTGTGATCACATCTTGGAGATGTAGTCACATATTGACAATCCGGGAGAGAAGGGTGTCAAAGTCTTGAGAAAGTTGTAGGTTTAACTACTTTCTAAGTCCCATAGTGAGTTCTTTTGGAACACCTATGAAACAGACTATGACAAGACCCTTAATGATCTTATCTATTTGTTAAGATCAACTTCCTTAAAACTTGATGGACATTGACAATAGTGACACAGGAAATCCAGAAAAGCATTCTCTTCCCAATGGAAAGGGATCGGCCATAGTCAACTCGGTTGACCAAATGGTAAAGAGAAAAGCTAAGTCTGTGATAGTCTCGTGTACCATTATCAAATGGTCCATATGTTTATATTTCCAAAGGAAGGGGCATTGGTTGCGAAGCTGCCAAATTTACCTAAGGAGGTTAAAGTCAATAAGTTTGACTCTACTTCAGGTAAAGTCCACTATCTAACTCTGTTAAGTTTCTATTCTGAGATTACGGATACATGATGTGACTGGGTCACATGGTAATGTTTTAAGAATCAAAGAAAAGTGAAGAAACTTAAAGAAACAATACGCTGAATCTGATCGCATAGATGGATTTCTATCGCGTAGTTTGAAGATCGGATTCTTGAGCTACTTCTTAGGAGTTATGAGATATTTCTTAGGAATAGATAACAACAAGTTTTCATATGGATTGTAAGGATAAGTTTTTCCGCAAAGTTTTAAAATAAAAGGAAATTTTTGATTTTATTTATTTTAAAATATCCCTACAATGGCATTTGAGGAAAAATTGTTGCTTATATGATTCCATTAATAGCAAGAGTGGAAATATGAAATTGATTCTTTCAGTTGTGGTAATGTCTAAATTTACCAAATAAGGAAAGATTTTCATCACCCAAGATTCAATTGGACCAGAACTTGGAATCATGCAAGTTGTATAGCATGATGAATGAGAACTTTCAAGTATTAAAAAAATTAAGACTAATTACTTCTCCACATGGATGTGTGAGTCAAGTAATGGACTAAGGGATCCAGTACACATTCTTGTGCACTGATTAAGTCCACCACATAAGATCGATAAGACTATTCGTCATAGTTTACTAAAGCTCAGTAAATATGATTATACTTAAAAGCTTAAGTGTAACTCTAAGACATTGGAAAAAGATTCCAATGTATGACAGAGCAAATAAGAAGAATCAACTTAGGCAGAAAGATAAAAGTTTCTCAAATCTGAAAAGATGGGAGAGTACTTTAGTATCAATTTTGTGATCATCTTAATGATTAAGAAACCATAGAACAATTATTTCTCTAAGGGAATCTTAGTGCATTCTTATGACTAAGAAAAGGAATCTTGAATTGTTGAAATGGTTAAATCAAGAAGATGAGTCATACTTTGTTCCAATATAAGTCTTAGAGTCATACTCCAAGATTGTAAATTGAGTGACATGTCTTAAAGAAGGTTAAAACACTTGTCAAATGTAAGAGTAAAAGTTTCTTACTCTTGTACATTTGAAGTTGGTAAGTTGTGATGTTTTGGATAAAACAAAGACCAATTAAGGCCAATTGTGTGAAGTGTTTCTCTTGATTGGAATCCACACTATCTCTTAAATATCTGACAAGAGAGTCTTATATGTCAAGAGGATAGTGGGAGTCTTAAAGGTCTTGAAAGTCTCAAGAACTAATCAAGAATAAAACCTGAAGTTCTTCACTAGCACACGACTTGAGGTTTATAACCTATCGTGTTCACATATTCTATGCCTATTCAAGTTAAAGTTGGCTTTGCATATGAGTTCTTAGAATTCTCAATTTGTTGCGCAACAACTTGGAAGCAATGGCAGGCCCTTGAGCTGCCAGGTGGCAAGAAATTAAGATTGGGTTCATGGTTTTGCTCAGCCGACAAGGCTCGACAGTATATTCAGCATGGGTGTGCAGGTTATTTGGTGTATATGGTGGATACGCGAGTCAGGGATCAGGTCTCAGTTTCAGAGGTTCCAGTTGTTATAGATTTCGCTAATGTGTTTCCGGAGGAGTTACCCGGAGTGCCTCCTTAGAGGCAGGTCGAGTTCAGGATCGACCTTGTGCCAGGTGGCGCCCCTATTGCCAAGGCGTTGTACTGATTGGAACCACTAGAGATGCAGGAGCTTTCATCTCAGTTGTAGGAGCTACTAGACAAGAAATTCATTCGTCCAAGAAGTTCTCCGTGGGGAGCACCGATCTTTTTCATCAAAAAGAAGGATGGTTCACACCATATGTGCATTGAGTACCGGGAGTTGAAAAATTTGACGGTGAAGAACCATTATCCCCTTCTACGGATAAATGATCTCTTCGATCAGTTACAAGGAGCATCTTAGTTTTCCAAGATAGATCTGAAGTCCGGGTACCATCGGGTCAGGGTGAGGGAGGAGGATGTGGAGAACACCACGTTCTGGACTTGTTACGGACATTATGAGTTCCTGGTGATGCTATTTGGGCTCACCAACGCGCCGACAATATTCATGGACCTGATGAATCGGGTATGCAGGACGATGCTCGATCGCTCAGTTATTGTGTTCATTGATGATATCTTGGTGTATTCCAAGACCAAACAGTAGCATGAGAATCATCTATGCGTGCTTTTGGGAGTTTTGAGGTAAGAAAGGCATTATGCCAAGTTCTCGAAATACGAGTTTTGGTTGCAATTGGTTCAGTTCCCTAGGCATCTCGTTAAACAGGATGAGATTTTGGTCGATCCATCCAAAATCGAGGCGGTGATGCGGTGGGAGGTCCCGAAATCTCCCTCGGATATGAGCCGTTTTCTAGGTTTGCTAGGGTACTACCGGAGATTTATTCAAGATTTCTCCAAAATTGCAGTACCCCACACTCATCTGACAATGAAGAGGGTAGATTTCTAGTGAGGCCCTAAGCATCAGACAAAGTTTGAGACCCTACCCTTTGCAACGACTGTGCGAGGCTCCAGTCTTGACCCTCCTGGAGGGAGTGGAGGATTTTGTGATTTTGTATAATGCATCCATCATCGGATTGGGAGCGGTCCTCATGCAGAGAGGACGAGTGATAGCCTATACGTCACGACAGTTAAAGCTGCATGAAACGAGATATCCCGCGCATGATCTTGAGTTAGGAACGGTGTTATTCGCTCTCAAGATCTAGAGACATTACCTCTATGGGGTTCGTTGTACCATCTACATGGACCACAAGAGTTTGAGACACATTAGGGATGAGCCGAACCTAAACATGAGGTAGCACAGGTTGCTGGACGTAGTCAAGGATTATGACTGCGAGATCCTTTACCATCTGGGTAAAGCGAACATGGTGGTGGATGCCTTGAGCCGCAAGTTGGCTGGATCTTCTATTCTGACATCATGTATGAGGATTTTCGTGGACTCTCCACTAGTGGGATTTATTAGAGAGGCTTAGGCGAAGGGAGTGCGAGAGGAAAATTGGAAGATTGAGAGGATCAGGGGGGAGATTACCCGATTTGTTCAAGACAGTCATAGGTTGTTGACCCGCTGCGGTCGGTGTGCATTCCGGTGTTTGGCGGGCTTAGACAGATCATGTTGGAGGAGGCTCATAAGTCTCATTTCTCTATTCACCCAGGGGTCACCAAGATGTACCAGGATCTGGTTTTGAGTTACTGGTGGTCATGCATTAAGAGAGAGATCGCTTGGTACATCGAGATGTGCTTAACCTGTAGGATGGTCAAGGTCGAGCATCAGAGGCCACATGGAAAGCTGCAGCCTATGGAGGTTCCCATGTAGAAATAGGAGTAGATCACAATGGACTTTATCACTAAGTTGTCGAGGACAACGAAGGGATACGATGCTATATGGTTCATCATGGATCGATTAACCAACAACGCCCATTTTCTGGCAATTTGGGAGAGTTCACTGGCCGAGAAGTTGGATGATGTGTATATTCACGAGATCGTTTCTCGCCATGGGGTGTCGACCTCTATTGTCTCAGAACATGATGTTCAATTTACCTCTCGTTTCTGACAGAAGTTCCATGAGGAACTGGGCACGAGACTACATTTTAGCACCGCTTACCATCCGCAAACAGACGAACAGAGTGAGTGGACCATTCAGGCCCTCTAGGATATGTTGAGGTCCTGCATCCTTGATTTTGGTAGGAGCTGGGACACCTACCTACCCCTTGCAAAGTTCTCTTACAACAACAAATTTCGTTCCAGCATTGGTGCTCCACCATTCGAGTTATTGTACGGGCGTAGATGTTGTACCCCAATCTGTTGGCGTAAGGTTGGTCACCGGGTCATGGGGTGGACTGAGGTAGTTCTGCAGACTACCGAGAAGATTCAACAGATCAAGCAACAATTGCAGACTACTCAGAGTCAACATAAAAGTTATACCGACCAGCACCGATCCGAGTTGATGTTTCAAGTCGGCGATATAGTGTTGCTGAAGGTCTCACCCTGGAAGGGTGTGATCCACTTCAGAAAGAAGGGAAAGTTAGGTCCCCGATATATTTGATCATTTCGGATTATTGCCAGGGTTAGCATGGTGGCGTATAGATTGGACCTCAGATTCATAGCACTTTCCACGTTTTCGCAATTGCAGAAGTGCATATTATACGAGGATGCGGTAGTGTCATTGGACGACATTCAGGTTGACGAATTCCTAAATTATGTTGAGCATCCAGTGGTTGTCTAGGAAAGGAAGATAAAGGTTTTGCATAATAAGGAAATACCTTTGGTAAAGGTAAAATGGCAACATCGGAAGGGATCCAAGTGGACATGGGAGTCGGAGGCCGAGAAGTGGGAGCATTATCCAGATGTATTTGCTGCAGTAGACTTCGAGGATGAATTCTAGTTTAAGTGGGGGAGAGTTGTAACATTCAAGATTTCAGGTATTCTTTAAATCCTTCCTTGGTGTTTTAATAAGTCAAATTTGGACCTTGATATTGGTTTGGACCTAGCCCTAGGGGCAGATTGGTATTTCTTAGGAAGTTGAGTAGTATGTTGGGCGTACATTTGAGAACGTCGCATGTATTAGGGCATGCCCTACTACACTGGGCGTACACCCATGTACGCCGAGAGTACATATGTCCGGATATGACCCTAATTTTTAGCGTTTGTGGCTCACTCTTTCAGCCTCCAAACCTCCCTTAGCCATCTTGAGGGAACCCTAGCCTCATAGTGAGCATTTTGAGCTTATAAGTTTGTTTTATGTGCCTTAAATGAGAAGCTTGTGCATCAAGGAGTCAATGAGGGAAGATTAGCTTGTAGATATTGGTTCATAATCTGTTTTGGGAGCTCCAGAATGAACAAAGTTGCTACCTTTGTCTCTATCTCTTCAGGATATGTCCTTGGTGACTTATTTGTATTCTTTTGTCCCATAAGGTCCCATTATAATGCATGATTTGTTTTGGACGTATAGATCCATCCTTTCAGACCCTAGGAAGGGTTCTAAGTGATAAAAATGAAGTCCCACTGGCTAGATATGTCCCATGAAATTGGTAGGAAGGTCTTAATGGATTAAGACCATTTATTAAGGACTTTTTGGACGTCCAAAGTCTAAAAGTTTGAGACTTTATGGTTCTGAGACACATTTGGTCAATAGATCTGGAATTTGGGCTTAAGTGCTTAAGCCATTAAGCACTAATTGGAGTTTTGAATACATCAAGGGTACGCCCCGCGTAGAGAGCAGTATGCCCCACACACGCAGTTAATATCCCCTTTTCCATTCAATTTAAGGCTCACGTACGCCCCGCGTAGCTTCAGGATATGCTCAACGTAGGCCCTCTGATGGGTTTTTTCGAGTTGGGCTTCGGATTTGGGCCACCTTTGGGCCAGTTTGCCTTGGGCCCTTGCTGGATTTTTGAATAGAAGTGTCTCTAGCCAATTGTGGAAATGGACCTTAGGATGAGAACCAGCTAAAGAATTGGGCCTAATTTGGAAATTTGGGCTAATTATGGGCCTTATATATTTGGACCTTTGGATCAAGGATTTAGAGTTAGGCCTTAGCCCAAATTAGGGAAAGGGTAAAATGGACTATTACCCTGTGTTTAGACCCTTAGCCAAGATTTATATTCTAACTTTTGATTAGTGTTTGTTTAGTGTGATAGTTCGAGATTTTCAGTGAGTTAGCAGTCGAAGGTTTTCAGTTCAGTTTGACACTGTGAGGTGAGTTTTCCTCACTATACTCAAGGGTTAAAGGCACCAAGGCTGGCCCTTTAGATCATTATCCTACTTTATTACTGTTGTGATTTGTTAGATCTGTATCCTGGTAGATAGGATGTTTCTATGTGGTTATGCTCTATTAGATCGATATCCTGGTAGATAGGATGTTGTTATGCTTAGTGATCTGTAGATTGGTTTGATTGTCTGTAGACTGTTATGTGATTATATAATATATGTGCATATGTTTGATTGGTGGTTAAGGCTTTTCTGCTTTGTGCATGAGCCAACAGACCAGGGCATTCCAACCCGATGGTTGTCGGCCGAGAGAATTCCATCCCAAGGATGATTGGACTCATAGTATGTGGGCATTCCAACCCGATGGTTGTGGGTCGAAAGTATTGCATCCCGAGGATGATTGGACTCATCGTATGTGGGCATTCCAACCCGATGGTTGTGGGCCGAGAGTATTCCATCTCGAGGATGATTGAACTCATAGTATGTGGGCATTCCAACCCAATGGTTAAGTGCCAAGGGCATACCATCCCAAGGATGATCGAACCCATAGTAGGTTGGCATTCCAACCCGATGGTTGAGGGTCTAGGGCATTCCAACCTGATGGTTAATTGGGCCCATAGTATGCTTTTGTTATAGGTGTGTTATTGTATTGAGAGTATTTTGGGGGAACTCACTAAGCTTCGTGCTTACAGTTGTGGATTTTGTTTCAGGTACTTCGGATGATCGCAGTAAGGCGAAGGCTTGATCGTGCACCTCCTCATATTTTATGTTATGGTTTCTGGGATTTCTCTGATGTTAAACTATTTTTGAAAACAATATGTAAACATAGGATGGTTTTGAAATGATTAAATAGTTTAAATTTTTCATGAATTTTACGGATGTTACAAGATGCAATTATTGATTTAAAATGAGAAGTACATTATAATTATCGGTTAAATAAAATTATGTTGCTAAAGATTTAAAATACGTTAAATATTTCAGGTTTTTTGAATATATAAACATAGTTTGGTTTCTAATCGAATGGAACTGACTACTTTGTTGGGTTATGAGCATTCTAACACTCCTAAGTGTACATGCAACCCTAAATACCTTGGATCTATGTTTTCTCTATTATACATGCAAATATGAACATCCAAGGTATTATCCTAATCTAGCATACAAACTAATGGATATAACAAGATAGAATACATACCTCTTTGATAGTGCTTGTCTTCATGAAGCTTGAGTGCTTAGTGCCCCAAGTGTGACACCTCAAATGGTTCACACAACACCAAATACACTTGGAATAACTTGAGAGAAATTAGAACACTTCATGAAATCGTCTAGCCCTCATACACACACATATAGTCACGATTTCTTGAGCCATGGGTTTCTTTTATATGGTGGCTATTAGGGTTACACCATGTAACTCATGACTTTACCCATTCCTTATGCTCCATGGATTTTAACCTCCATGGAGTATCCATGGGTCACCCCATGGACTTAGTCCAACATAAGGAATCTTGGATCACAAGCCCACATATATAAGAATGAATGATTTACACAATCAACCCATATATTTAATTAGTCTCCTTTTGATCACTTAAATAATTCCAAATTAATTCTTGATCAATACTAATTAAATAACCTTATTAATATATTAGAACTTATAATATATTAACAAACCTTAAGTGTTATTTCTCTCATTTTAGTCTATCCAAGTGAATGATGCCATGCAACCCAAATGGACCATGCCGGGTCGGGTCAAGTTTTACCAATTATAGTTATGGACTTAGACATTAATCCAACATACTTAATGTTGAAAAAAAAAATCTTGTAACGATAACTAAACCAAAATCGATTCCAAGAAAGTCTGATGTTAAATTTAGTTAAAGAGATAAACATGTTTCTATTTTTGGTTAAAAAAATAAGTGCACTGCTATTATTGATTAAAATATAAGTATGTTGCTATTATTGGTTAAAGTAATCATAAGGCTATCAATAGTGCGATTCTCATTTGGTTCTTAAAACTTTACCCAAGAATATTATAGGTAATATTTATTATTGATTTTTTTTTTGCATTATTAGATAGGAAAACAATGTGTCGGTTTTACATTATTTTATTGCATCAAACATAGATAGTGTTTAAGGATAGTGGATTTTCATCATTAATTCAAACAAAGTTTAACATTAATAGACTAAATTGAGTTGCAATTTTTAGTACATGAACTTTAATATCTTGTTTTTCAAATGCCTGAAAACATAAGAAAGAGATATGAAAGAATACGTTAAAACTAAAAAAGAGGAGATTCGTACATACAGTAAAAATAAAAGATAATTAATATAAATTTAAGAAAATTTATATTTATGTGCATCGTATGCATCAATGAAGGTCCTAAACCATAGTATTCTCTAAAAACAACCAACCATTTTGAAAGGTTTTGAAGCTAATCTACCAAAACAAACCACGGTACCACCATTGTTAGATGAAATCGGAAACTTATTAAATATCTTCAGAAATCTTGTACATATGAATAAAAATTACATTAAATCATGAAATTTTTTTAAATTAAATTTCAAACAAAATTAGGATTTTGCTACACCATTGTTTAACCATGAAACCTCAAAACAAATTAGGATTTTGCTACATCCTCGGATACAAACACATAAGTTATGAAGAGAAGAAAAAGGAAAGCACAACAGTAATGGGAATCTTTTTAGTAGAGGGAGCATTTTGGAATTTTGTTAATTAAGTTTGCGATGCAGGTAGCCTATAGATAGTGGAGGAGATGTTGATAGAACCATCTTGATACATGTGATGGATGATGTACTATGTATGCCATGTTTGATATGTTTATAACATTTATATTGACAACCTTCAAAAGTTTTTGAAAATTGCTACTCTTAGGAAACGGTTGTTACATTTTGGTACATACCTTGAAAGCATCAAAAAAAATTTGTTCAAGACAACTCAGTTGAGAGTTATATCAAGCTTCTTCTTTTTAAATCGAAATGTTCTCTTCTTCCTTGCACTTTGCTTCATACTTGAGTTTTATATGAGCAACCATGTCCACCATTTCCTTATGACATATGAAAAGTGCAAGAGTTAAAAAGATCTCAAGTCATACGGGAGATGTCTATAAAGCAATTGTGTTATGCCTAATTAACTCTTGCTTTCACCTTAGTATTTATATAAGCAATTAGGACAACACCAATCACTTTGTTGAAGAATTTGAAATGATAAAAAAAATAGGAAATACCAATAGCCAAGGAAATATATGTTGCTTTTTAGTACATTAATACACACTAGATTATCGCAATAGAACAATCAAATATAATCCTTATGTGTATATGCACCCCAGTATCTAGGTTTTATTAATTATAGCAACCTACTTTGAATTTAACTAAAAAAAGATAAGAACACTAACCTCTTGATCTTTTGATTGGGACCTTGCGATTAAAAACTCTTGCAAAGGATGAAGGACCCAATGAAGAATACCTCTAATGTAGTTAGACCCAAGACTCCAAGCAACAGCAAAAAGGGAACCCTATTAAGGGATAAGTCGAAATTTCTATAGCTAAGAAAGGAGATATAAATTTTGTACTCATGGAGAATTAGGAGATAAGGAAAATGAAAATTGAGAGAAAACATTAGTCTAGGTTTGATCCATAGCATCCTATTTATAGGCATCAGCTTGAGTCCTTAAGTTGATCGGGTTCTTAATGATAATCATTATCCTTATCAAAACTTTCCATATATATATATATATATATATATATATATATATATATATATATATCCTAATTTTTGTCCTTACCATCTTTCCTAGAGGCTCCTGGAATATCCCAATTAATATCTAGGAATTAATTAATGTTATAGCCTTTCAATTAATTACAAAAATAATTTTCAATTAATTTATTACTTCATTATAAATTAACTACTTATTTTCTCCATTTCCTAATTGCTTCTTGTGTCATGAGGCTAACCCAAAAGGACATTATCATTATTCAAAAATATTACCAATTGTTAATGACCTTGGACACTATTTTACCAGTCACCCACGTAGATAGGTCATCAACTAAATGCGGTCCAATAATTCTCAAATAACCAACAGAGAGTAGTCATCCAATGCAACTGCCAAACTTTAATGATAATCAAAATTTAGTCCTTAGATAAGTGATTACTTATTCCTTTGTTCTAGATATCCATATGAACATTCGACATGGAAAATTTTCAATCTTAGTGTTCAAAATTCTGTTTCCCAATAAAGATTTGTGATGACTACATCCGACTATTAAAATGAACACATTAATTTTAGTTAGGATTTGGCCAAGCACATTAGATGTCAGCACCAAATCATCGAGGAGCCTAAGGATACTACTTCTCCGGTTAAGACAGAAGTAACAAAATAAATTTTGACTATGTATTTTGTCTCTTCACCATATCATACATTGACATACCATTTATTACTACCAGTTACGGATTGTGTTGGTGCAGACCAATGTACAACAGACTTGTAGAGAAAAAAACTCATATGCATCTCAGTTTGAAGAATAAAAGATATTATCATCTTATAATTACTCATGACTTGATCCATGAAGTAACTTTCTAAGTGTAAATTGTTCCAATACTTAAATCTCCATTTCAAGCACTCATGATTGTTAGTGTAATCTTCATGTTAAGTCCAATCTCAATGAAAATCCTTTAACCGCATGAAAATCTTAATTCTTATACTCACTCATAATTGTATGAATGATAATGGAGTTTTGAATAAATTAATACTCTGGAAGTAGGTTCAAACATGCAAAAGGAGAACACAGAGATAAGCTAATAAACTGACTAATCTCCATCATATATTAAGATCTCCACTTAATAATCACCAAATCAGATAAAGTCTTATACTTCTTAAGTTTTCAATTTTGAAACAAACTTAAAAGTAATCAGCCCAATTCATTGGAAAATCTAATGCCTTATATCATGTGTTGACTATCAAACATGGTCACTAGCATTGGCTATAGGGAATTGATCGACAAGCTTATATTTTGATAAGAATATATTGAATATGATGTCTTCACATTTCAATAACTATCAAATATGATGGTAATTACTGAGAATTTTTCATGTGATCTTGTGTAACTTGGGATCCATTCTCGAGGTAAATTCACCCTTATAGTCACAAGAACCTTCAAAAGGTCCATCAATGATTGAATTTCAACAATAATGACACTAGTTAATCTTTTTTAGTCATATAGATTTCCTTTGAAAAATCTAACAAGTGCAATATACTCTAAGTTTAAATTCAAATCCATGATGGTGTATTACTTTGTACTCTTCCAATATAATACTTCACCTTTTAGTTAAAGCACGTCTTACGATTACGAAAGAAATTATATGTATTAGTGTAGAACTTAGCATCATTATAACCTTTAAATTGGTCTCTTCCATACTAACAAGATCATTTCCATTTTCCTCCTAGGACACTTGGGAATGTTCTTGATTTTGATTCATTGATTCATGAAAAATTCACATGATCTGACATATCATGCTCGAGGCATATGAGTCATTAGATCTTGTATATGCCATGGCATACATTGATTGATCACATAAGTAGAGGTATGTGGGACATGAATCATTTCTTTTGTCTTAGTTGTAGAACTAGGACATTTGCATTGCTCAATGTCATTCCATAATTTATAAGCATGAACTCTCTTGGAGTTCTGCATCTTGAGTTTCCTAGATGTTCCATATTTACAAGTTAATCTAATGAGTCACCCATTTCTATCTCAATAGATCCTTACATTAAGTACGTGTTCTACTTCTTCCATATGTCTCCAAGTGAAAAAATTCCCAAGCTAGGTTAGAACATTTTTTCCTATGAAATGTATATTATTCAAATACATTACAAGGGTGGCAATAGTACTCTCACTAGCATTGACAATATATGGCACATTTTTGTTTCTCTAAATTCAAACTCTTTAAACTTGTTCATTGAAACAAGGATTTCAATTGCTTCCACCGTGGTTGACATATGTATTTGTTTCCGTCCATATATGTTATTTTCTTAAAGATACACAACACTTATGGTTTTAAGATCAAGTGTTTGATCAACCAAGTTCTAAACTTACATTGACTAATTGTCACTCTTCAGGTCATCCTTCCATCTTGCATCCTTTTAAGGTATGTCATAACTTCTAATAGTTAGCATACTTTGACTATTGTCTACAAGTGACTCATATTCCTTAATAATATAGATTCAATATAACTAAGCCTATGAAGTCCTATATTAAAGCTATTAGGAAGAACTGGAGAGATGTTAGTTTACTTAATAACTCTATAAAACTCGAATTGAATGCTAGGAAAACTATAGTTCCTTCATTGGTTAACTCTTGAATGTTATCAAGATTAGTATAGATCCCACTAGCTCTTTTCGATATCATATCCCTCGCTTGGAAGATTGGCCTTTGAGTAAAAACTATTTTGTTATCAAAAGGTTTGTAAAACAATTTAACCAAAAATCTTGTTAAGATATCCAATGAGACTACACATCTTTCTTATAAGTCCTAGATTAGTGAGCTCTGTATGACGAGCTTAAGTGTTATAATCATAGACTTTCACATGTGCTGGTGAGGGATAAACCCTCTCTCAACATCTCAGATAGTGTTTCATAACCTTTCTTAGTTGATGCAAGACCAAGGACTCTTATAACACTATTCATGGTACAATCCATGAATTGTTGGTAAGAATAGTTCGACTCATCAAGTGCGAAATTAAACAATTTGTTTCTCTTTCCAGCTACACTGTAGAGACAACTTATAAAACTTTTGCATAATTCTTTAAATGATCGGCATAATTTTGACTATGATGCTCATAATCCCTATTGGATCTAAGCATCTCATCCTCTTGCCCATTTGATTCTTAACTTCGTTTTGTGAGAGATCCAAACACTTAGAAGGTTCCCGAATCATGTTCATTCTTTGAAGTTGTTCTTACAATGCAGTGTGGTTAATCTAAACGGATCATTAGCATGAACTAAATCCAACAGATATTTACATCCCTCGGTGATACAAATGTCATGTATCTTTATAAACAAGATTTACATTGATCATAATATTTGCAATCAAATGATATATCTAAAATCTTATTCAACTGGATAATTGATAATGCATTTCTTGTTTATGTTTCCAAGAATATGATTCCATAAATACATTAAACCCAAACTTTTGGACATATTTAAATAAATATGTATTATGGACAATCTTAATGGTCTATTATTTAAATTAATTCCAAGATATATTCATCTAACTTGACAAATAAGGCTTGCATTTATCACAAGACTTGTGGTCAAATGAATTCCAAAATCTAATTCAACTGGATCTTTGGTAATGCAATTCTTATTGTCCAAGAAAATGAACGTTTAGAACTATTGTTACTATACTAGTTTCATAGATTTTATGACTTCAAAACATATAGAATGTTCTACATTTAAATGGTTCATAATTATCTCAACAATTTTTATAAACAATTTCAATCATAATACGATAGACTTAAACATGTAGGGAGAACGAGATGAAATTTGATCCTATGAATAGTAGAAAGGTCCTAGTATTCATGAAGAAGATTTTCTTCTCCGTGTCTTAGCTTCTTACTTACTTCCAGTCACCGTAAATTTTTGTGAATGTTAGTACTTTATCCATAGTAAAATACTCAAGTATTGGAAGCAATGTTTCAATGGTATTATGAATTTCCATATATGATTGTAGACTAAACATTCCCAAGAACAAGTTATCTTTTGATCCTATAGATAATAACATGAGCTCGTAATCCATGATCAAATCATCTTCTCCATGTTTCAATATTATCCATCAGGCATATGGCGATTTTATGCTTTATTGTTCCTTCCCTTATTATGGAAACGAATAGCCTATCAGAACATGTATTAGAATAAGCCTTCATTTTGTAATTTAGTGTTTAGGGCTATATTAGGTATCTTAACACTAATCGCCTTTTATGCACGGGAAACTGCTTTCTTCTTCTTGATGCTTCTATTCATGATAGTGAATATAGGAGTATTTTAAGATGGAGTTTCTATGAATGTCCATGTTATTCCCAAATGGTCTTAACATGACATACAACTCCTTTGTGGATATTTCCAAGTTGTTCATATCAAAATCAGAGTGAACTGATTATATATATACATGCGAGCTAGTTGATTATGAAGACCATAGCCAACTCTTAACCTAATGAAATTTCATTTCACTTTAATATATTTATTTGATAACGGCTCTTACAGTTTTAGAATGCAATGGTTGGAGGAACCTTAAGAAAATCTTTATCTAAGGCATGATCTCTCTATTTGTCTATGCGGGTTATTCCTAAACTACAAATTTGGACTAGATTGATCATCCTACCAGCTAATCCTTTAGAGGTTTTATAGTAGTATATTTTAATGGATTATCTTATAGATATCATTCAATATTAGTTCCATTCTTGTTTGTTTAATTAATCCTTCAAATAATTTATAAGCCTAATTAACTATTTAATAAGTCTAGGATCCATATTTCGCTCCATCATGTGTAAAGAGATGTCGTAAACATACCACAAATTTATTTAGGTTGGCAAAGCTCTTTTTCAGTTTCAATCTCCATGAAACTCCTAGATATTTTGAGATTCATTGACTATCAATGGCATGTTAACCCTAAATTAATCTCATCTCATTTCTGTGATGAAGATGTCGTAGATCACAGAACAAATGGTGAATTAACCACGCAAAATTATGTGACCTAGATCTAAATTATTCTCACATTAACATGTCAGTTAATGCTTTTAACTTCTAAACAATTATCTTATCAAACCCTTTAGGTAACTCCAATCTCAAAATGCAAAGAGGCAGTGAGGGTGGTAAGCCTAAGGCCTTTTAAAAACCAACCTCTTTAGGAATCAAAAAATACTCCTTAAACCTCTTTTTAGGCAATAGATTTGGTGAGCCTAGTCATGATTCGACGATAACGTTTCTGCTAAACAATATTCCAATTCACATTTTCTATCTAAACACTATTCAAAATTTAATAGATCATAAATATTCGAATTTAAATTCTCTATTTAAATAATATTAAGATTTTAATTTGAATTAGATATTAAAATTATAATTCTCTATTTAAATAATATTTAGATTTATCCTATTAAGTATTAGGATTTAAACCTTTTTTTAAATAATATTTAAAAAAGATGCATTATCCTTAAATTCGAAAAATACCAAAAATATGGAAACTGAAAATCCAGGGGACACGCCTCATCCAAGTATGGGTGTTGATGTATCATAAAAATAATCTAATAAAATAAACCTAATTTAAACTATGGATCTATTTTTAAATTTATAAATCCTAACAAACTGAATTGACTACTAACACCAGGCAGTGTACTTGATTAGGTATAATGCTAATTGAGGTAAGTGAGGATGTCGAAATTAGGGAGAGTTGAGGCGTACTAAATAAAATAAAGTAGAGTAAAGTAAAGTAAGCTTTGTATAAGTTCAAATACTATTAATAAACGATACCTTTACTTAGCTTGTCAAATCACTATAGAAATATGGTTAATTCATATGAAATGCAATGAAAATTTGATATATGTTCAATGATTCCTACTCTGATTAACTTCGGGCTAATTTTATTAACCCTATGATTCTAAATATCAGTAATGATAGTTTTCCTACACTCAGCCTATTCATTCATATTATGTAATAACTCAACAGATATGATCAGTCTCAAGGTTAGTGGCAACTTCTCAAATTATCCAAGTTATTGGATCAATCAAGAATATTAATTTTAAATTTATTATGTTTAACCTAGGGATGCCTCCACTAGCCAGATATCTCTATGCCTCAATTGGTCAAGTTCTGATCTCCTAGATGTTAGGTAAATAGTTGATTCAAGATACATAATCTGAACCTAATCATAAATCATGAACTCAATTATATAAACATAACAAAATCAATATCAATACGCATGGATTTTTAATTATGTATTAACACAATAAATTAAATAGCTATCAAAAATCATTCAAATGAATTAAACCATAATCATAATATATCGTCTACATCTAATGAAAAGAATTAGGAATTAGCCGATAATCATATCTAAATAAGTAATAAAAGTTAGAAATTTTAACATAATGCAAACCAAAAAGCCTTCTGGTTCGATTCTGCTACTCCTCGTTCTTCTATGTTCTTCTCTTCTAATGCCTCTCTTTAGACGAAAATAAGGCTTTGTTTATAGGATTTGGGAACCAATTTAAATCGCGGCGGAATTTACTTATCGCGGCGCGATTTGCGAATATCAACAATTATTTTTGAAATCTTTAATTTTTCTTGAATTATCTTTCCCTAACTCTTCAAAAATCCTTCTTAGTCTTTAAGCTTAAAAATTGTTCCGATATATCCTCTTAAAGCTTTCGTTTCCGTATATTGTCCTTTTAATCTGCAAAACAAAATGTTATAACAATGAAGTACCAAATATCTATAAAAATGTGCAGAAAATATAAAATATATCCCTTAAAATATGTATAATTTATGACATACAAAATACCCCATAATTGGATTTTGCTATTCCTCGAGCAAATAACTATTAATCAACCAATAGTTACTTAATATAACCCTTAATTTAAATACTCCAGATATATTCAGTTTCAATACGCGTATCTGCGACTAATCCTAATAACTTTCCTAACTTTAAATACTTATAATCTTTATAAATTCTTACTACTTAGAGGGTGTTTGGAGAAATTAACTTATAGCCTATTAGTGTATAGCGGTGTAAGAAAGCAGCTTTTGCTAAAGTGTTTGGATTAGCTATAAGCTATAAGCAATGAGGAGATTTTTAAAAGTAGCTTATTTGACTTATTCCCATCACAATAAGCTGATTTTTAATGTTTCTTATCCAAACACTTAAACTTAGCTTATAGCGATGGGGATAAGCAATAAGCTATAAGCTCTCTCTTTTTTCCCTATCCAAACACCCTCTTAGTATGAATAATACACAATTTTACATCCCTTGGAATATACCCTTATTAAAGACTTCCAACCTCAGGGTATTTTTGTCAAGTTTCCACTTTTTAGATGTTATATCCCTTAATAATGTTTCTTATTAAGATAACACTTTCCATATTTCCTTAATACCACTTTATATAGTACCAAATTTACTAGCTTTAGCTCGTGACTTTCTATGAGGGATTTCTGGATACATGTTATTATTCCTCCCAAAAGCCATTAAAAGAAGTTAATTGCTTTCTATGGAAGACATGTATATAATTCTTTTTGTTCATTACAAAATTCAATTAATATTTTTTTATTAAAAACTTAAAAAGTAGTTTTAATAATAAATTTTAATAATGATTTTAATTGTTATAATTAATTGAAAAATATTTTTCATTGAATTAACCTTGCAAACAAACAAACAATATTGGGCCTTTTGTTAATGTTATGTTTAGTGACACCCTTACAGGACAATGTCATATACATGATCCCCAAACGCAACCTACATTACCGGATAATTGGTACATAGTGGCGGAGACAAGGTGCATATGCTATGATTTTCTTATATGGTATGGGCTAGGGATCATGTTTAACGTAAGGTGTGACTTAATTGATGAGTCCATAACCAAGAATAGAGTAAACATACTTTTGGTAATCAGGTATCAATGTATTATATAAGATAGAAAAATTGAGATCCTTTTGGGATGTAATTAGAAAAAGATGGTTCCTTATGGTAATTAGGCTAAACCGATAGCAGTTTTTGGATTTACACCTAGAACGGTGAAATACGAATCTTGGTGAAATAATTCATAAGTGAGGGTTATAGATTTATGGGCACAAAATATTAATCTAAACTTGTTAATTCAAAGTTTATTTTTCTCAAATGAAATGTCACTATGATAAATATTTATTAAAGAGGTCTTCATAGTAATTAATTTTCCTGAATGCTAACTTTAAGATGGTCTTTAGGAGGAGCAAAAACTTTATGTAGTTGATGAACCTGTTTTGAAAACACCACATCAGGTAGTAACCAAATATGAGATAGATATTTTTGAAGCACATTATGTATCATAATGACTTTCTAGATGTTGTTTTATCTAATGTTGGCATCCATGACTCCCCTTATCCAAAATATGGGGCACTCCATCGATGCTTAGAGATTAGAAAATGTATGTATAATTTAAAGACCAAGAAATAAGAAAATAAGTGTTAGTGTTAGGAACAATGATTAACCATAATCGTCATTTGCATTCCATCACTAAATATATACATAATACAAGAAATGGGATATGCTAAACAATTGTGGGCTAAATACATTGGGCCACACAAAATATGACACAAATACAAAAAACAATACAATACTAAAGTATACGTCTAATAGCCCCTTGCAGTTGGAGCGGGAGTTCTTGAGCGGACATTAGACTGGATTTGAAGTCAAGAAATAGTGTGGATGGAAGCCCCTTGGTGAAAATATATGCATACTGAGAAAAGGATGGCACATGAAGAACACGGACCTATCCCAAGGCAAATTTGTCTCAGACAAAATTAATATCTATCTCAATATGTTTAGTTTGTTGATGTTGAACCAGATTCATAGAGAGATACACAACACTCACATTATCACAATAAACAATAGTGGTAGTGAGAGGGGGGTAGAGAAGTGCACATTATAAATTGTGAAGCCAGCTAGTCTCAACAACCGCATTAGAAACAACTCGATACTCAACTTCAACATTGGAATGAGAAGTCATACCCTGTCACTTAGACAACCAAGAGAGAAGATCCGGTCCAACAAAAATGCAATAACCAGATGTGGATCGTCTAGACGTGGGCTAGCCAGCCCAATCCGAATCAAAATAGGAAACTAAACCTCGAGAAGGAGATGCATATAATTGAAGACCGTGATCAATAGTGCCCTGAATGTACCTTAGAATGCATTTCAGAAATAGTGCTCTTATGAGACTGTGGTAGTTGGTCGGATCAGCAACTAGAGGACCAGTGTCGTCAAGTTTAATTGAAGTGTCAACAGGAGTACGATCTAACATGGAACTGAGCATGTGAGCATGCTCAAGAATCTCAGTAGCATATTTTTGTTAAGATAAAAACATTCCATGATGGTCACAAAAGACAACAATACCCAGAAAAATAATTCAGAGAACCCAAATCTATCATGGCAAACTCAGAGCGTAAAGTGGTAATAATCTATTAAAGGAGACCCGTTGAGGCGGTTGTCAATATAATACCGTCTATGTGTAAAATAAGATATGCAAGCTGATCACCCTGTCTGTAAAAAAATAATAATGAATCAGAGCAACTATTAGAAAAACCGTGGCTTGTTATAAACTGAGCAAAAAGGTGATACCAAGCCCGTGGTGCCTATTTGAGTCCATATAACGACTTTTTAAGTAAACAGAGATGATCGAGATGAGATGTGTCATAAAACCCTTGTAGTTGATGCATGTATACTATCTCTTGAAGATGACCATGAAGAAAAGCATTTTTGACATCTAGCTGTTAAACTGGCCAATGGTGAGAAATAGCCAAGCCGAGAACAGTCCTAACAGTAGCCGATTTGACAACCAGGTTGAATGTGTCATCATAGTCGACACTGGGGCGTTGGCAGCGACTGTTGGCAACAAGACAGGCCTTATACCGAACTAAGGATCCATCTGCATTAATTTTCTTTTTAAATAGCCAAATATAGTTAACCACATTAGCATTGGGAGGCCAAGGTACAAGTACCCAAGTTCCATTAAATATAAGTGCATTAAATTCTTCTTTCATAGCATTTAGCCAGATAGCATCTTGGAAAGCTTAAGAATATTTGTGAGGGATAGAAAAGGAATCAGAATGGGACTCAGTATGAAGATTGAGTTTGGTGATGGGTTTGACAATGCCATGGTGAGAAAAAGTAGCCATGGGGTGAGAACAAGATAGAGAAGAAGTGTAACTCCTCATTTATTAAATAAATAAATGGACAAATTAATGAATGAATAGTAGCCCTAAAATCTATAGTAATTTACTAAGGTGCTGGTTTCGAGGAGTTAACTGTCATAATTGAGAGTTTGGGGGTTAAAACGTAATTCCTAGATTAGTTTGTAAAGAATTTTAGAGGTTGAGGTTTGTTTGGTAAATTCTAGATTTAAACTGAAATAAAATCTTGAAGAGAGGGGTTGAATGGTAAATATTGGATTAAAGTTGAAAATATTTTATGGAGGTAGCGGCTAAAGTGTAAGTTTGGGGCTTAATTTGGAAAAGATCCTATGGGAGGGACCAGAGTTGTTAATGTGAAAAAGTTGTATGGAAGTTGGACTTTAACCCGTGCTTACCCTCCCGTATTTCCTCATGTGGTTCCTCTAAAACCCTAAACCATCTCTCATTAGAGCAGCCGCCGCTACACTACCTTCTTGCTTCTCCGACCTACCAACCCACGAGCGAATCATGGTGTTGGCGAAACCGTTCTTTGTTGTTGCTTCTGCTGCCGACGAAGGCAACAACTGTGGGTCCAACATGCGAGCAAGGAAGATCGGGAACACGAAGTTGCGAATGTCGCATCTGCTGCCTCCTTCCGATAACGGTACAACCTGATATTCTCCTTCCCTCTTCATTTCTGCCATTTCTACCCCATGCTGGCTGCTGTCGCTGCTCCGACGGCTGTCCCATCGCAACTCTTGTCCGACAGTCACATGTCACCGTGAATGGATGGTGGTACTGTGTTGTGTGTGTTCGTGTTTCATCCCATACTGTTGTGTGTGTGTGTTTCAGACATTATCGAGGATTTGTGGGCGATTTATCAGCTGGAAAACACAAGGGCCACCAAGGCAGCCAACCATGGTGGCTGCCGCCTATGCTACTCCCTCTGCCGCCACCAGCCACCGTGAGGGGAGGTGGTGTGTGACTGTGTGTGTTTTTGTGTGTGTGTGAAAGTGTATTGTATGGATTTTTTATGGGTATGATGATGTATGTGTGCTTTTTTTTCGGAAATCTGTCACCACCAACGTGAGGCGGTGGCCGCCGCCGTGAGCCGCCGTTGACCACCTCTGCACAGGTGGCAGTGAGTGGTGCCCGATTTATAAAAACATATATATATTTATTTAATTATCTAGTTAACTAATTTATGAGTTTGAACCCCTATTTAGGGTTTAGAAAGCCCTAATGTCATGAAACCCTAATTTGGAAGTCAGCGGTACCCGCATTGAAGATATTTATTAGACTTAAAATATTAATTATCAATCCTTTGAAATTAACTTAACGCAATATTGAAATTAATAGATTAAGCCCTTAATTGAGTTAAATAAGAACACTTAACACTAATCGTCATTTTTGTGGAAAACCTAATTTCTCTTGGGCTTTGAGTTGGGCCTTAGTATAGAGTTTTGGTGATTGGGTTATTGATGGGCCATCCAAGAACAAGTTTATGGACTAAGGAAATTATTAGGCTTTAGAATAAGGCCCATTAGACAATCTTAGGCCCAATTTAGAAAATTGGGCCATATGTGGGTCATAATTGGGCCTTAATGATTATGAGATATTGGACCATGAAAATGCTAAGTGTATGGACTAGGATTTTGAATGGGCTTTAGGGTAAGGCCCATGTAAGGGGCTTGGGCGCAATTTTGAAAATTAGGCCATAAATTGGCCTTGGATGATTATTTGGCTTTTGGGCCTTCATATGTGAGTTTTGCCTTGGTCTTGGACCAAGCTAGGTTAGAGGTAAAATGGTCTTTTACCCTAAGTGTGTACTTATGGTTATGTATTAGAACCCACTTATTAATTGGGTATTGTTTTAATGATTGACAGCTTGGGGATCTGTCATCCAATAGCAAGGATTTATTCACGCGACTTCAGCAATGTGAGGTGAGTCTCCACACTGTTTGTATGGGTCGAAGGCACCAATGCTGACCCATTTAGTTTATGTGTGGTAGGAAGACCCGGGGGTTAGCCCTAGGCATTATGTATGAAAGACCAGGAGACGCATCCTGGCATACTATATGCTATTATGTATGGTAGGAAGACCTAGGGGTTAGCCTTAGGCATTATATATGAAAGACCAAGAGGTGGCTCCCAGCACACTGTATGTTGATTAGCTAAGTAGAACATTATGTATGCTAGTTGTCTTTGTGACGCTTGCATGGATGACCAGGATGTGGCTCTTGGCATTTGTCTGTAAGACCGAAGGGGGTGGACCCCGACTTGGCAAGAAAGCCCACGTGGTGGCCCGTGGCATAATGGCAAGATTATGTTTTGGCACATAGCATTTTATTTGATTATGATATATGATTGTTTTGTATGGCTCACAGTTATGTATGGTAGTATCTGGTTGAAAGAGACCGAATTGGTAGGCCAACACCCAGATATGCTAGGCAGCATGTTGATATGTATGGTATGTGGTATTTAGGGAACTCACTAAGCTTCGTGCTTACAGTTTTCTGTTTTGGTTTCAGGTACTTCGTTTTCAAAGGAAAGGAGTCGGTGATTGCAACGCATCACACTATGTTTTTCCGTGCATGAGATCTTTGGGATTACACTCTGATATTGATTTATGATAACATGTTTTAATTATTGACATTTTGGTTTTGAAATGGGATGTTATTATGAATGTTTTTATACTGATGTCTTTATAATAACTTAATTAAAAATGAAATTTTTGGTCTTAAATTTTGGGATGTTACAAGAAGCATTGATTTGGGCAACTTGATGAACCAGAAGAAGAGGGTCCGAGGGACCTTCTATGGAAAATGAACCTCTAGTAGGAGGAGTATCACTGGTGGTAGATCCGGTAAGAGAAGAAGTGTTGGATGTAGACCTGATAGCCGAGGAATTTGAAGTGTCAGCTGGACTGGTGACGTTAACGGGAGAGGAAGATGAAGAGAGAGGACTGAGAGGTTGATCTGGATGAAGATGGTCGTTAAAGAGATTGCGAGTGTCATCCCAATCAAGAAAAAAATAATCGGGGGAATGTGTTGGAGACATAGAGCCAAAAGGGAAAATCGTTTCATCGAATGTGACATTACGGGATATGATAATTTGATTTGTATGGAGATTAAGATAACTAAAACCTTTGTGGTTGGTGGGATATCCAAGAAAAATGCAAGGAACCAAACGAGATTGAAGTTTGTGAGTGTTATTTATGTGAGGGTAGCACAGGCATCCGAAAACACAAACGTATAAGAGTAGGATGGATGTTTGTTGAATGGTTTGTGGTATGGGGTGTTGTTTTTTAGAGCAATGGAGGGAAGGATGTTCAAAAGATGAAAGGCCATGTGTAAAGCTTCAACCCAATAGGTTGGAGGGAGACGAGCTTGAAAGAGAAAAGTACATATGATGTTATTTATAGTTCGAAGCATTCTTTCAGATTTCCCGTTTTGTTGGGAAGGGTAAGGACAAGAGAAATGCATATAAATGTCATTAATATCACATAATTGTTGAAATTGAGAGTTTTCAAATTGATTGCCATTGTCACATTGAAATGTTTGTATGTCAGTATGCAATTGGTTTTTGATGTATGCACGAAAGTGAAGGAATTTAGAAAAAACTTCAGATTTTTTACAAAGAGGATACACCCACACAAAATGAGAAAAGTGATCAAGAAAAATGACATAATATTGAATTCCACTATGACTTAATAAAGGAGAAGTCCAAACATCCGAATGAATAACTTGAAATGGAAACATAGCATGACAAGGAGAAAGATAAACGAACATGTTTGCCAAGTTGACAGGCATGACACAAAATAGAGGACTACTTATTATTACGTTTGAAAGAATTATTGAAAAGTAAATGTTGAAAGACTTGATAGCCGGGATGACCAAGGCATTGATGCCACATAGATGAGCTGACACTGAGAAGCCCTGGAGGAGATGGACCGGTAAGAGGATATAAATCGCCTTGGCTATCACATCGAATGAGGGTTTGTTTGGTGACGAAATCCTTCACAGAAAAACCAAACTCGTCAAATTCAATGCTACATTTATTATCACGAGTGAATTTAGAAAAAGAAACAAGATTTTTAATTATTTGGGGAGTGATAAGACCATTGTTAAAAGCTAAGGTACGAAAAGGATTAAGACTAATAGAGGAGCTATCTGATTGGGTAACAGGAATACAAGATCCATCACTAACTAAGACAGAAAAAGGAAAACACTAATTAGTAAAGGATTTAAGAATACCTGTGTTAGAATGAAGGTGGGCAATTATCCCGGTGTCCATATACCAATCAGCATTTTCGAGATCTTGAAGATTCATGGTAGAAAACGCCTACGGTAGGGTAGTTGGTTGATCCGGAAAAAAAAAATCTGCCATGGAGTGAGCTGTTGAAAATGTGGAATGGCCATAAAGCCTTGTTGAGGATTAACTGAAAAAGAATTGAGCCATGTAGATTGCTAAAAGTGATGGGGGCCTACTATGCTGAGAGTTGGCCCAAAAGTTGTTTGGAGTGGGAAGGAGCCCAACAACATTGTTGTTGGGTCGCTGATCTTGATACACACCAGACCAAGGGTTCCAAGCCCCCAATCGTTGTTATACCGTGCTCAGGTGAGAGGAAATTGCCCCATGCTCCACCTGTTCTCCCCCTTCCGCCTCCTCTGCCCGAACGATTGCCCCTGTCGCTGCCTCTAGAATTTCGACCACCACCCCTATCATTAGATTGAGTTCCTCGGTGGTTGTTTGGTGGCCGATTGTCTAGATTTAGAGACCAGTTATCATGAGCGGTATTAAGAATAGTTGAGGCTGATGCGTGCTCTTGATGAGTAGCTTGCACTACATGATTTTGTTCCATAATTATGGAATGTTCCTCTAGCGTAAGCATTGATCGCATTTCAAGAAAATTTGGGAAAGGCTTCTGATGTCAAATGGTGGTGACCACATAAGCAAACTTTGGAGATAGGCCGTTAATGGCATAAATGATAAGATTTCGTTTTCGGACTGGGGCTCCAATGTTGGCAAGGAGATCGACAGTTGACTTTATACGAGTGCAATATTGGACAGCTATTGAGTCGCCAATAGTAATGGAACACAACTCATCATCTTGTTCCTTGGCCTTAGATTCTTTGTTTTCAAGAAAAATATCTTCAATGGACTTCCAAATTTCGGCAGTAGTGCCATCAGGTTTGAGAATGGATTGAATGACAGGTTGATTGAGGGTGACATACACCCACTGTTTGACAATATTATCGACTTCTTCCCAGTAGGGATCATTGGCTTTAAGAGACGATCCATCAAGATGACCATAATAGACAGAATACCCAATTATAACAACTCTGTGAATGATTTTGTATCTGATTATCTTGATTACAGAGGAGAATTGAACAATATATATACAAAGATTTCACTCAACTGATTCCTAAATATTAGGTAAAGCTATCGACTAACATGTGGGACTTATGTACAATTGTGTTTGACAAAGTAAGAGTACCGTTATCACCCCCTGCAAGCTCATGGGCAGAACGCACCTGAAGCTTGTGTCGAATGGATGTGAATCGATCCTTGTGCAGAGGTTTCGTAAAGATATCAGCAACTTGATCAACAGAGGACACATGTGAGATCTGTAATTTTTTGGATTCAACTTGTTCACGGATGAAATGGAAATCGAGTGCGATGTGCTTAGATCGAGTGCTGATTACAGGGTTCTTTGTCATGAAGATGGTACCCACATTGTCGCAGAGAATTAACAGACAATTTAGTTTTAGAGCGTGTAATTCTTGAAGTAACTGTTTGATCCAAATCAATTCTGCTGAGGTATATGCTAAAGAACGATATTCTGCTTCCGTGCTTGAACGAGCCACGACTCGTTGCTTGCGAGAGGTCCAGCTAATGAGGTTGGAACCATGGTAAATTGCAAACTCATATTGGGATTGACAATCATCTTTATCAGAAACCCAACCTGCATCTGAGAAAGCTAACAGCTGAGTCTTGGTGGTGGGTGAAAAGTGTAAGCAATGATCACTGGTGCCATTTAGATATCGTAAAATTCTTTTGACAGCTTGCCAATGTTGAATTGTTGGTGAATGCATGTACTGACACACACGATTGACTGCATAGGTGATATCAGGTCTTGTGATTGTGGTATATTGAAGGGCACCTACCACTTGTCGATATAGTTTAGGATCAGAAAACGGATCACCAGTCGACGTGAGCTTTGAGTGAGTATCAGCAGGAGTGGAAAGCGGTGTGGAGTCGGACATGTGGGTTCGTTCAAGAATGTCACGTATATAGCCTTGTTGATTTAAGGTGAGAGAATTGTTGGAGCGATTGATTTGAATCCACAGGAAGTAATGTAAGTCTCCCAAATCTTTGAGAGCAAAGACTCGATCAAGTTGTTGGATAAATTTCTGAATGAGAATGGGATTGGTACCTGTGATAATCAAGTCATCTACGTAAACAAGGATATAAATGACAGTGCATGAGGAGTGAAGCACGAAAAGAGATGTATCAGATTGACATGCACGGAACCCTTGTTGGACTAAATATGTTTTCAGCTTAGTGAACCAGGCCCTAGGGGCCTGTTTGAGCCCATAAATAGCCTTGTTCAATCGGCATACATGATGTGGTTTATGAGCATCTTCAAAACCACGTGGTTGTCTCATATAAACGGTTTCAAGCAAGTCCCCATTTAAAAAGGCATTATTGATATCCAGTTGTCGTATGCACCAGTGGTTTGAGATGGCTATTGACAAGACTAAACGAATGGTAGTGGGTTTGATAACCGGACTGAAAGTCTCAAAATAGTCTACCCCCGCTTCTTGACTGAAACCTTGAGCGACGAACCTTGCCTTGTGACGTTCAATCGACCCATCGTATTTGCGTTTTACCCTGTATATCCACTTGCAACCTACAAGATTGACATTAGAGGGACACGGAACAAGAGACCAAGAATTATTTCTCATTAGTGCATTGTATTCATTTTTCATTGCATCTTGCCAACATGGATGAAGGCTGGCTTGTTTATAGGTGTGTGGTTCATTGTTGGGGGAAGGGATAAGAGTAGTAGAGAAATCTTTTGGTTTTAAAGAATTTGTACGAGCTCGAGTCACCATAGGATGCGTGTTGCGATTGGTTGGGCGATAATGAGTAGTGGATGGCATGGTGCTTTTGGCTCGTGAGCTCACAGTGGAGCCTTGAAATCAAGGGCTGGAAGAAGGAATAGGAGGGTCGTGAGGAGAGAGAGGAGTGGGGGGTGTGAAGGTATAATTGGTGTTGGAGGGGGGGAAGGTGGAGAGGCAGTCAAATGGGCTGCCTGGTCTAGTAGGGAGGAAGAGACTGTAGAGTGAGTTGGTAGGGATGATGTGGAAGTAGGTGGTACAAGATTAGCATATGGAAAAATATCCTCGTTGAAGAGTACATGTCTAGCAATATATATGCAAGAGGAGGGTATGTGATAACAAAGATATCCCTTGTGAGTAGTACTATACCCGAGAAATACACAAGGTAAGGAACGAAAATCAATTTTGTGGTGATTGTATGGACGCAAAAATGGGTAATAGAGGCAACCAAAGGTTTTTAGAAAACCATAGTCAGGAATTTTAGAGTAGAGTTTCTGATATGGGGACAAAAAATCTAGAACAGGTGTAATTGTCCGATTGTGTAGATAGGTGGCTGTCTTGAAAGCATGCTCCCAAAATGTATGTGGAAGAGTTGAGTGAGCCAAGAGAGTTAAGCCTTTCTCAACAATGATGCGGTTGCGGCGTTCAACTGCACCGTTTTGCTCGTGAGTGTAGGGACAAGAGATGCGGTGATTAATACCTTGGGATTGAAGAAATTGTGAGACATTTCGGTACTCACCACCCCAATCACTTTGGAGATTTTTGATGGTGGTGTGAAACTGTGTTTGAACCATTTTGTGAAAATGTAAGAATGTGGAAAAAAACTTGCGATTTATGAGATAAGAAATAGATCCATACATACTTTGTGCAATCATCAATAAAGAGCAAAAAATAACGATTTCCATTAAGAGAAAATAGGGGAGAAGGACCCCAAACATCCGAGTATATCAAGTCAAAAGGCAAAACAGAAGTAGTATGAGCATGCGTAAGAGGTAAACGATGGCTTTTAGCCATTTGACATGATTCACAAATGTTGGGAAAATTATTTGATAAAACAGGTAACTTGAATAAAGAAAGTTGGCGCCGAAGGAGAGGAGCATGGGGATGAGCCAACCGCTTGTGCCAACTATGGAGTGTTGTTCCGACACCAGAGAGAACAAGTTTTGTGGACGATGTGTTTGTGGTGAGCGGTAGGCGATACAGACCATGCTTAACGTCCCCTTGGAGTATGGTTTGTCCCTGAAAAGACTTAACATAGCAATGCTTAGGCCAAAATTCAAGATAAACATTATTGTCATGTGTTAGTTTAGAGACACTTATGAGACGTTTTGTGATTTGAGGCACAACAAGAACTGTGGGCAATTTAAGATGATGCAATGAAGATGAAGCAACATGAGAAATAATGAGATTGTTACCATCACCAACTTGTAGTTTGTCCGGTCCCTTATAGGCATCTGTTATGTGAAGATTTTGGATGTTTGATGCAACATGGTCAGTGGCCCCGGTATCAAAATACCAAGACGGATCTATCACTGTTAAAGGGTTGTTATGATGGGTTAAGTGAGCTTGTAGTGGAGTAGGTCGGGTCTGATCACGAGGACGACGGGAAGGATAGTCCTGCTGGTTGTTTCATTGCCAACAATCAATGGCTTCATGACCGGGCTTGGAGCAAAGTTGGCATTGGAGACGGCGGCGCCGATTGTCTCCGGTGCGGGGACCAGTGGTAGAGGTGGGGCCAGAAGAGGAAGATGAAAAACGTGAAGAAGGACGGTTCACAGTTAACGCCAAGGGAGTAGAGGAATTGGGGGACGGAGTTGGTGGGTTAACAACAGACTGACGGATGAGCTCAGTCTCAAGGCGTGCTTCTTCTTGTAGAAGGAGACCAACGAGGTCGTCTATGGAGGTAGTGTCACCCTTAATCATAAAGGCAGTGAGAAACGACCCATAGGAGGAGTCAAGGCCGGATAGGATATCACCGATGAGATCTTCAGAGGATATCGTGTAGAGGCTAGCTGCAAGAGAGTCAGCAATAGCGCGTTTCTTTTCAATGTACTCCAACATAGATAAAGAGCCTTTAGATAGGGTTTGTAGTTCAACTTTCATCTGCATACGCCGGGCCATAGTTTGGGCCTGATACGTTTTTTCAAGAGCAATCCAGGCCTGTTGAGATGAGGTGGCCCGTGCAACTATTGCAAGGGTACGATCAGTAAGGGTGGATTTGATCCACAGAAGGACAAATCGGTCCTTCTTCTTCCAAGTTTGGAATTCAGGATTGGGGGCTGAGGATGGTGGCTCGTCTGCAGCTTCAGGAGTTAGGAGAATAGTTTCACATGGCGGATTTGGATTGAGAACAAAGCTTTCTAGGTCAAATGTTTCCAAGGCGGAGATAATGGTGGTACACCATAGAGGGTAATTGTCCCGATCTAGCTTTATGCTAAGTGAGGGAATTTGGAAATTGACTGGAGAAGAAGTTGCAGCTAGGCCAAGGAGAAGTGGAGGAGTCGCCATGGAGTGAATCAAGAGAAAAAACAAACAGAGAAAAAAAAATTAGGTGGCTCTGATACCATATAACAACTCTGTGAATGATTTTGTATCTGATTATCTTGATTACAGAGGAGAATTGAACAATATATATACAAAGATTTCACTCAACTGATTCCTAAATATTAGGTAAAGCTATCGACTAACATGTGGGACTTATGTACACATGTGTTTGACAAAGTAAGAGTACCGTTATCACCAATGCAATGAGTTTTGAATAATTCCTTCCATGCATCATAATTCATGCGATCAAGATCAAGTAGAAGATGAACATAAGACTTTATGTTTGTAATGCCAAAGATTTTATTAGTAGGTTTGGATTTGGAGGAGCTTGCATATGATATAGTCATGATGAAGAAGAACAGAAGGTGAGAAGAGTGAAAAAAATGTGATGAGAGAATTGTTGCCTAACTTTCATTTGCATTCCATCACAAATATATACATAATACAAGAAACGGGCTATGCTAAACAATCGTGGGCTAAATACATTGGGCTACACAAATACAAAAAAATAAATAAATAAATAAAAATAAAAAATAAAAAATAAAGTATACATCTAATAGTTAGGTGTTGTTTGTTTTTTGAAACAAAAATCAATAAAGTATGCAGACCACCTCTGCAGTAGAAGATTTGCAGACTGTAATAAGAAGCATGTTTGTTTTTTTTTTTTAGCATCTGGATGCTACTGTAGATATTAAAAAATTAAAATAAACTGATTTTATATTCGAAAATAGTTTTGTAATACCGAAATTATAATAATGTATAACATTTCGGCAATAATTTATGACATTTTAGCAAAAAATAATGATATTTTAACAAAAAAAAAAATAATGATATTTCATCAATAAATTATTATTATTCAATATACAAAAAGGAAAAAAATTCAACAATAAAAAACAAAAAAAAACGTAAAAAAAATGTGAAATAAGATTTCATCAATATATAATCAATATTTTAGCAAGAAAAAAAAATAAGAAGAAGAGGTTAGAAGAGGTAGGAAGAGACAAAACAAATGCTGCGTCAAGAAGAACATGTGCATAGGTTTTTTAATTCGAAGATTTCTGAAAAGCAAACAGCTGCAAGATGAAAAATTTTGTGCGTGTGCTGCACCGCGCAACAATAAAAAGTTTGAAGTTGTTTTTTCCTAAAAACAAACAAAACCTTAGTTATCGATAATATCTAACAGTTAATTATCGATAATAAATCTACAAAATAAATAATTAATGAGTTATAACGTTGATCGACTGAGGCTCGTGTTTGATACAATTCTCTTAAAAAGATTTATGTTTGTTCCCAGGGTACAACTATCGAAGCAGTATATATTGCCGAATCTGAACACTTGCCTAAAAAATTCGTACCACAATAAGTACTCGTGTACACGACACAATTCACATAATGTTTTGTTATTATTGAAGATAAACTTGAATGCTTTCTTTTTGACGGGTTATATATATTACACTATAATTCATGCTTTAATGGATTGATGCATTTTGAATTTCTTTTTCATGTTTTGAATATGATTTATCATGACTATCGGATTTGTGTTGAACCAAAATATAGAAAGTTTTTTAAATACTTGTTAGACGCTTGAATTATTAATAATTTAATATCATATCCTGTTTTGCCAAGATACATATTTTTAAACTCCATTATTAATATGTTATCATTCATTAGACTTATATGATTTAGAATCCAAGTAGACGTGTAACTCATGTTTATTTGATAAAATAAAAGATCAAAAATTAATATAACTAGAAAATGTAATTAAGTTTGTTTTTTTTTTTTTTTTCTAACAGCAAATTTAATTTATGTCTAAAATACTCTTTAATTCCATCTATACTTACGACGGGACTTGAACCATCAACTTCAAATAGTGATAACAACACCTGATACCGTTAGATTAGAAAGATTTTGATATGTAATTAACATTTTAGGTCTCATATAGTAGTTAGTTATGGGGAGGACTTTGATGACTTGCATGAAAAATATGGACATGTCTCACAACTCCGCCTAAAAATTAGGGGCTGTTTGGCAGAATCTGAATTTTTAAGATCTAAAATTTTAAGAGGTTTGAATTTTTAAGAGGATCTGAATTTTGAAGATCTGAATTTTTAACAAGCTGTTTGGTTGAAACCCTGGAATTCATGTGCTGAATAATGAAAATGACCATTTTACTCTTCTGTATTTTTTTTTTTTTGCTAAACTCAATAATTCTATTTTATAAAACAATTTAACCAACTTCTTAAATAATTATAAAAACATATAAACACCATATAAAATCTAAACACCCTACAAAATCCAAATATAAACACCCTAGAAAATCCAACACATGAAAACTATAGCAAACATGAGCTACACATAACCACATAATGCTATAATAGAAAGAACTCTACTAGAAATATAATGCAATAACAATAGTCTAATCAGCCAAATTTCATCCTTGTTTAATGTCACCATGTGAAAGCCAAATTTCATCCCTATCTAATGTCATCAATAAAGATTCAAAACCTATAATTTAATTCTAATGATTCACGATCAAAACAACTTTCCATCAGTCAAAATCAAGACCATTTCCTGGATAGGAATCAATCTTCAAAATCTTGTAAAATATCCATTTGCAAAAATAAATCACAATCCTAGAAAGGAATCAATCCAGATTACCATTGACAAATTCCAATCTAAATAGCATAAATTTGTAGCAAAAACAAATACGGAAGACACAAACATGAAATATTTTGAAGAAAATTCATAACAAAAAACTGGAACGGAAATTGGTTATGTTGGTCAACAGGGTGTAGGCTTGATCAAGATCCATCAAACTCCTGTTGGGTATGAACTGATCGCCCTAAATTAACAACACCCAGAAATAAAACCCCCAATTAGCTTATCAAGAAGTGTTCGAAGTAATTGAGAAAGAATGAGGGTGGTGGTTCACCGAAAATTCAAAAACATAACTCGTGCTTACAGTTTGATTAAGAAATTCGTTTTCAGATATTAACCCTAGAATAAAGTCGATTTCAGATAGACAATAATTACCTGATGCTGTTGTCGACAAGTTTGACGAGGGCTGGCGACAACATCGTCGCTGGCAGCGGGAGGCGGATCAGGGGGTGGGAGGGAGGAGAAGGGTCGGTGGTGTTAATGGAGCGTGCAATGATGTCCTGCTACGACGATGGTGTGTGCGACTTTGTGTGGGACGACGACAGTAGTCCTCTATAAGGTCCAACGAGATGCAAGGGAGAGATGGTCGGAGGTTTTTTGATGGTCGCAAGAAAATAGAGAAGTGGGTAAGAGGGTAGGGATTGGAAAAGATAAGATATGGCGTGCTCTTTTTTTTCAGACTTGATTTTCCATTTGATTCGGTCAGAAATTTTTATCCAATTAAGATGCTAACTTAAGTGCTAAACAAACGCTCTAAATCTATAAGATTCAAAGGTGCCTTTTTTTTTTTAAGAGGCATTAAAAGCCAAACAAACAGGGCCTTAGGGAAATCTCCAGAAAAATTGTAATATTTTATTCTAATTTACGAAAAAATCTCAAATTAAAATTTGTTTATGAAAAATCATGAATTACCGGTAAAAATGACAAGTTGACATATTTTTTCCGATTTATCGGTTTCATCACTTATCTGGTTCCATTAAATTCTCATTATCTTACACTAATTTATGAATAAGTTTCAAACTAAAATTTGGGGATGCTTGACCCTTTTCTCTTAGTTATGCACATTTAATCGGTTTCATTGTTGGTGAGATGGATATTTTGAGTTTTATAATGTTATGTTTACGATAAAACTTAATATCCAAATGTACTGTATATTTTTTGGAATATAAAATACATCCAACGAATACTGATTACATAAGCTAGCAACAACTTCATCATTTTTTAAGTTTAAAAGAAATTTCAAATTGTCTATCTAATCTTATGTAACACGGTATATCCATCTCATCAGACATCAAGTCATTTCCCGCCCTTGTTTTCCAGGAAACACACATTTTACTGGTTTCATTGCTGACTTAGATACATAATTATAAATGAGTCGATGAGATAAATATCAAAATTTACAGTAAACGTAACATTATATAACCCATCGTATACATCTTATCAACTCATTTAATGATTAGATGTCCAGGTCAATAATGAAACTGGTAAAATATATCTTACATGGAGAAAATGGTTAAATCATAACTAAATTTTAGTTTGGGACTTATTCGTAAATTATAGTAAAATAATAAAACTTTAATGAAACCAAGTAAGTAATGACAACGGTAAACCAGAAAAATTTGATCAAATCATCATTTTTACCGGTAATTCATGTTTTTTCATAAACAAACTTTAGTTAGGGACTTTTCGTAAATTAAGATAAAATATTATGATTTTTTGGAGATTTCCCTAAAAATTGTTAATAAATTTATATGTCTTGAAGGGTGAAGGTTTTTTTTTAATTAAAAGAATGAGAAAATAAATAATAATAATAATAAATGATTTAAAAGGCATATTAATCCTTTCATGGTTGGATGTTCACCAAAACTACAAAAACAATATGACAACCAAAAATATCAAAATCATCAAAAAAATCTTAAAGTATAATAGTAATAATCTACTGATATAAGTCAAAACTTTTTTGGACAAAAACTATAGTATTTTGATAACTACATATACCAATTTTGTTATTTTTTCTAAATCGAATAGTTTTGTATACTATTTGATAGGGTTTGAATTCGGATTTTTATGCGTTAATATCATTTTATTTGTGTGAATGTTGATTTAATTTCGTACCATATTGTGCTACAATCGTGTTAATTTTGTGTCATATTTTCAATACAAACATGACGCGACTTCATATTCAAAATACGCGACACAACCATAAAATGAACGGGAACTCAAAATTCAATTTGGTTTTGTACCGAATATTTTTGTCATGTTGTGTTGTATTTTGACACCACTAGATGTAAAGGAGCAAAGTTGTTCTTGGCATAAAGTCCAAGGACTAAAAGGGCTCTAGCGGAAAGGCCATAGATTAGAAGATAGAAGCACGTGGAGTACATATCACACACATCTTGTCCCATATCGATGGTTATGTGCATACGTCTTGATTAGTTTAGTCTCTTCGTTTCACATACCGTGTGTGAGTGAGACAGTTTAGAGTTTGCACTAATTGTTGATACAAATCTTAGCGTGTGTAGTGTAGTGAGATAGTTTAGTCCCATTTGTTGTTTTATTTAGAACTCTTTCATATTACCCTCACGAGTTGTGCGAACAAATTAAGTATTACCTTTAGTAATCTTGTACTCTAGATTGTGTATATATATATATATATATATATATATATATATATATATATATATATATATATATATATATATATATATATATATATATATATATATATATATATATATATATATATAGGTTTAGGTTCATTTGAGACCATTCTAATTTTGTGAGACCAAATCTAAAAATAATTTTAAAATGCAAAATAAATGGAAAAATCCAAAAATTCTTTTTTTAATATTATTTTCGGAACTTGAATTAACTAAAAAAAATATTAAAAAAATATAAAAAAAATAAAAAAAATTCCGTTTTTTTTTTTTGAAAAATACGTGAAATATTCTAAATAGAATATTACACTGACATATTCTAAAAAATAATTTTAAAATGCAAAATAAATGGAAAAATCTAAAAATTCTTTTTTTAAATATTATTTTCGGAACTTGAATTAACTAAAAAAAATATAAAAAAATAAAAAAAAATTCTATTTTTTTTAAAAATACGTGAAATATTCTAAATAGAATATTACACTGTACATATTCTAAAAATAATTTTAAAATGCAAAATAAATGGAAAAATCAAAAAATTCTTTTTTTAAGTATTATTTTCGGAACATGAATTAACTAAAAAATAAAAAAAATAAAAAAAATAAAAAAATGCATCTCACATAGGTGGTTTCAAATGAACCTAACCATATATATATATATATATATATATATATATATATATATATATATATATATATATATATATATATATATATATATATATATATATATATATATATATATATATATATATTTTGTGTCCTCCATCTTTTAATTTGATAAAATTAATCACCAAGCATTTAAGGTGTTAACAATTTGGTGGATCTTGAAGTTAAATGATTTGTAAGGGTAAGATCCAAATTCCAAATTCCTTTACGTTACTCATGCATGTAGTCTAGTTTAATAATATATTTTCAATAATTTATTTGCTTAAACTTCGAAATTACATCTAAATTTGTTTGCGTGAATTTGATTTGTAAAAATCGTCTATTAATTAATATAATACACTATATTGTCTTTCATGATATATTTCCAATAATTTATTTGCATAAACTTCGAAATTATATTTAAAATAATTTTTCAATATACATTATTCAATAATTAAGAAAATTTTCATAAAATAACTATATCTTAAGGGATGTTTTCACATTTTAACCATAAATTTTGAAATTTGTAAAATGACCATCAGATCCGCAGAGGGTGCTCTGCGGATCCGTTTAACCTTATAAGGATCTTTAACACATCTCTGCGGAAATAAGGTAGCAGCACTGAAAGACAAAATTTTTCAGGGGTATTTAGGGTTCTGCAAAGATGACTCTGCAGATTGCTTGATGGTTCTGAGGATCTCTTCTTGAGTAAAACATAGTGCCAAAATCACAAGTCTATTTTTTTTTAATAATTTTTGTTACTTAATAATCATTTTTTGCATATAAAATCAAAATTAAAAAAATTAATAAATACATAGATATAAACATCGATCCCCAGATGGGGCTTTACGAATCTGTTCTTGTGAAAACACCTATGCAGATTTGTTCTTTGCAGAAACGATACTTCCATAGCAAAAATTTGGGATTTAGTAATCACTAAATTAGCATATACTCGTACAAACTATTATACACTAACAACATATAATTAACCAAAAAACGGGTAATTACGTTTTCACACCTAAATACCTATGAAAAAAATTGTCATTTAGTTCTACACCTCATTTCTGCAGAGGTGTGCTAAGATCCTCAGAATGTTAAACGGATCGGTAGAACACACTCTACGGATCTGATTATCATTTTATAAATTTCAAAATTTTATAGTTAAAAGAAATGAAAATACGGTTATGTTTCTCAATAGTTAATCCTCGTATATATCAAACAAGGTAGAAACATGTTCCATCCTCTAATTTCTTACACAAACCTAAAATAAAATATACAAATATATTATGTACACGCCATGAAACCACTGACGCTTTTGCTCCGCCGGAAACAAATACACAGAATCTCTGATCGTTCTAATTTCCGAGAAACGAGTTCACCAACCACCATAAAACCTCCATCGCCACCGTCGAACCACTAAATGCAAGACCTGCCACCAGTCCCAACGCCACGCTCGGCCTGGTCTCCATTAAAAACCGCTGTAACATCGCTATCCCTTCATAAATATCCGAATGGTACCCACCGCTGTACGTATACTTCTTCTCCCACTCCATCCAATTATCCGGCAACCGATCACCACCACCACCACCGGATTCCGTCTCCATCTCCGCCTTCAACTTCCGAATTCTCTCCCTTAATACAATCATGTTCTCATCCACCGTCTTCCCATTGTAACCATCTTTCTTGAATGCCATTTTTATGGTGAGGCGATTATGATGATTGAAAACAGTCCCTTTTGATTGACGGAGTGCGCCGGAGAAACAAGCTCCGGGAGGTGGTAGCGGGTTGAAGAAGGAAGAAGTCTGCATTTATGTTTATTTTGGTTGAAGTTTTGATGCAAGTTAGCCATGGATATGGCATGTATTTAAATTTGCGCTGAGGGGGGAGGATACCGTGTATGAAATGACACGTGGCAAATGGCGCGTTGTATGTGGGTCCACTGTGTGGCGGTTTGAGGAGGTTTGCGAGGCAATTGTGTAAAGAGAAAGGCAACTCGAAATTGAAGAAAAATCATTTATTGTCTATTTATATTTTAATAAATATAATTAGATTGTTTTGGTAAAAATTGAACAAAATAACTTTATTGTTTATTTATACTTTATAGTACAAGTTATCAATAATAAATTAATATTTGACATCATCTGCGTTATTTGTTGATTCTTGAATGAATAAAAGAGACAGTAAAGAGGTTTAACATAAGAATACTCGCAACCTGTTGCAAATTAAATCGATTCGCAATCCAATTTCACAACCAAGACTGATTTGTGTCTAATTTTTTTTTTTTTTTTTTCAATTTTAATAACTATTTATTAGATATGATTAACACCGTTTGTTAAAAATTAATTCTTCTTGGTGTCTTTAAGTTGGTTAGTTTTACTAAAACATTTAAAAGAAATTAAGGATATATATATATATATATATATGAACACAACCCTACGATATGAGTGAAGGCGAGCCAGGAAAGCACCCTAAACTCATAGGGTGAAGGCGAGGAAGCTTTCAAAATTTCAGGGGATCCTCTAAACAAGAGTTTTGACTAGGTAGACTTGTCCTTCTACGCGTTTTAGGTGAGTTCGGACTCAATCATTGACCGGAGATTGGGATAGAGCGGATGGCAACTAGCTAATTTCTTCCTGTCACTGGTACAGATCTGATTGAAGATATTGCACTAAAAAGGGATACAAAGTGTCATAACTTGTAATGCTTTAAGTTCTTAGACACAATGAAGAAAAAAAAAACATAAATTCAATCGATTTAGCAAGTCACATGATTAAGGAAGAATAGTAAACGAGATATAATGATTAGTTTTGATATATATATATATATATATATATATATATATATATATATATATATATATATATATATATATATATATATTCAAATGGTTTATATGTCACCATGATCCAAAACATTGAAATCAATTTAATTATTTATTGAGCACCCGTTGATAAAGGTACTTACAAGTTATGGCATGATCGATTGGGTCATCCAGATCAAAATACCATGCCTCGAACAATGAACACATTACAATCTCATGGGCCTAATCTTAGAGAAAAAAAATATGATTAAACCAAAAACATGTGTTAAGCATGCTCAATTGGAAAGACATATCTCAAACTACGTCATGTAACAAAAGTAGTTTCTTATTTTCTTGATTGAATTTAAAGGGATGTTTGTGGACATATCCATCCAACATGCAGGTCGTTAGAATATTTCAAGGTATTGGTTAATAAATCGACAAAAATATAGATTTTTTGTTCACAAGAAATGCAACATTTCCTAAACTTCTACCCTAGTTCATTAAATTGAGGGCTTATTATTTGGATTATCTAATAAATTCAATTAGAATTTATAATGTCGCAAAGTTAACATAAATAATGGTCGATGACTATTGCATAACCTTTGGAATTAATCTTGAACACCTTGTTGCTTATTCTCATTCCCATAATGGTCTTGCAGAAACATTTATTAAATGAATACAAATAATTATGAGAAGTTTGGTTGTGCTTACCAAACTTCCCGTTTCGATATGGGGTTATATGATATTTCATGCAGCTGAATTTGTCAGTCTGAGGCTTATGGCCACCTAACCACTTTCTACTTACTAGTTGGTAACTGGATATGAGTCTGATGTCTCTCATTTACACGTGTTTGGGTGCTTATTCAGTGTTCCAATTAAAACTCTAAAGCATTCGAATTTGGGAACTAAAACACAAAAAGGTGTATCTTTATTATGAATCATTGTCCATTATATGCTATTTAGAGTCTTTGACATGCAATCTCTTTGACACTAAAGAAGTGGATTGTGGCTGTAACCACCAAAAATTTCAACAAAATTTAAACTTTTCAAAAACAACCAATTTTAATAATGTTATTACAAAAAGGTTTTCAATACATTTATTATCAGAGTATTCCCAGAACCATAACATAAAACATAAACACTAGAAGCGGTACGATCACGCCTTCGCCTTGCTACGGTCTCCTGAAGAACCTGAAAAACATTAAACCACAATTGTAAGCCTGAAAGCTTAATGAGATACCCCCAAAATACCAACCACGTATACGCCCTTCCAGGCTACAACCTTCCGGTCCAAATCACAATGCCTTCCGGCCCATAATATAGTATACATAACATAACAGAACATAGAACAACCATGCATATCGGGTCTACTGTGTGACTGGTCCGCCGTATCGGGCCTTCAGTCCACCGGGTCCCTCCTCCGAGTCTAATCATGTCCTTCGAGTCTGCAGTGTGGTTGGTCCGCCCGCACCGGGCCTTCAACCCACCTGGTCCACTCTCTGAGTCTACAGTATGACTGGTCAGCCCGCATCGGGCCTTCAGTTGGCCTGGTCCACTCTCCGAGCCTCGGTACGTCTGGTCCGCCCTCGTGGGGCCTACAGCCTATCCGGACCGCTTGCTGGGCCTTCGGAATAACCGGTCCGCCCTGGGTATCTTGGCCTACAGCACAAAGCAGGACCCGCCTCAATCCAACTCCAGTCCAAACAACCATGTGCACATAACATACAATCATATAACAGTTCATAGTCAGCAAGCCGATCAAGCAGATCACATAACATATCATCATCCTAACTAGGATACCGACCTAACCGGTCACTAGCATAGCATCACCCTACATATCAGGAAACCGACCTTAACCAGGTCTCTAACATATACCATCCTAGCTACCAGGATGCAGACATATCAAAGCAATAACATAACAACAAATACCCGAATCTCAATCCAATAAAGGGCTGGCCTTGGTGCCTTAGACCCTGTCGATATAGTGAGGATAACTCACCTCGCGAATGCCGATACTCTGAACTGAAGAAGCAGACTCTCGAATCACGAACTCACCGAAAATCCCGAACTAACCATCATAACAAAATAAACATTAGGCTAATCATACATCCACTTATTGGGCCAAGACCAAGGTTCAAATCTCATACAAAGTCCAATATTGGCCCAATTTACCAAATTGGGCCCACCTCACCAAATGGGCCTAGATCCAATGTCCATAACAATAATTGGGCCCAAAAATACTCTATCCATAATTTCCAAACTTGGCCCAAAAACCAATTACCCACAAACGGCCCAAACTCAAAAGCCCAATATTAAGGTCCATTCAGGGGAGTACGCTGCGCGTACCATCCTTGGTAAGCGGGGCGTACACTTTTATTCGCGACTGGGGATCGGGGCTCAGGCCCGCTACGCAGGGGGTAACTGCACTACACATAAAATCATTGTAACTTCTTAATGGCTTAATCTATTAAGCCCAAACTTCAGATCCCTAGGCCAAATATGATTAGAATTCATAATGTCTCAAACTTTATCACTTGGGTCGTCCATAAAGCTCTTAATCCAAGGTCTTAATCCATTTAGACCTATGTTTCTCACACACGGGACAACCACAGCCCTTAGGACCTTATTTTTCTCACTCAAGACCTCTCCAAAGGTCTAAAAGGACAGATAATCTCAGCCAACACAAATCATGAATCAAGATGAGAACTTTGGGACAAGAAAGATGCTAAAAACTTCACAACACTTAGATCTATGCAAAATAAGTGGCAAGCAAGAAGCTTTATACCTCAAATAAGCTTCAAATGATGATATCTCTTCAGATCTACAAGCTCAAATTGTTCCTTCCCTTCTTTGACAACTTCTCCTTTCTTCTTCTAGCTTTTCTTTTGCCAAAATGAGCTTTCCAAGGCCAAACACACCCAAAAATGGAGGAATACGGGTTTCTAGGGTTTTTGAGGTTAAGGATGAGCTTAAGGAGGCTAGGGTATGAACCAACATGTTCCTTATATAGTGGCTGACCCTAATTTTAGGGTTTGGAGTTTCTGAAAGTACGCTGGGCGTACCTCTAGTACGCTGGGCGTACCTCTAGTACGCTGGGCGTACTCACCCGGCCACCCCGCCATTCATTCCTCCATTACGCTGGGCGTACGTCCAGCTGACGCTGGGCATACCTAGCCAAAACCCAAAACTCATGCATGCATGGGACCTTTCCCACTTATTTCACAAAGAGCTATAACAATGATCATCTTCAAAATGCCGCAACTCCTCTACTCTAAACCCGCTCCCAAATAACTTTACATTCATTCGAGGGTGACGAGAAGCCCAATGCTTCTAACAACATACACCAGCCCGAAACCTTCTCGGATGAAACCCATTTCCCAAAAAAGGACCAGAATTACCCTTCCTCCTAAATCTCAGGGACACATAATTAAACATTTTAAGAACGGGGTGTTACAATTCTCCCCCACTTAAATTAGGCTTCATCCTCGAAGCCTGCGAAAACTCTACTCCAGAACTACCCCCGCAATGTACCGCCTGGCATTCACCGGACCAGGTTCCTTAAGACTTGACCATCGAAATCCGAAACCCAACTTTACCTTTCTTGCTGATAGGATGTCCCATGCTTCAGCCTCAGAGCAACTCCCACGAGTTCTCCACCGCAATCTCATAACCACACTGAACTGGCTCAAGTGTCCTGGGTTAGGAAAAACCCGATACATTGATGAAACTTCCAAACATCCTTCCGGATGAATTTCTCCACATAAAACAAAATCTATCTGGAAATCCGAGATTCCATCCATGCGTTCCTGCCGAGCCTTAGCAACCATCCAACCCGGATGTGATCCCATACCACTGCCGCAATCTCGCTGCTCAATGACGATAATTGGACCACTCCCATCATAACCCTGCGCTGCTACCTCCACTTCCATGAATTTACACTCCCTTATAGCATAGCCGCTATCCACGCAACACACATGTCCTGAATCTGCTCGTAAGGAATCTCGAGTCCATGCACTACCTCCACCAATCAAGATCAATACCCGGGGCCAGACCTTCTAACGCTAACACATCACAACATACTCAACCCATTTCCTCGAACCGATCCAATAATACCTGCAGAGTCTTCAGCATGACTGGTCCGCCTTACCAGGCCTTCAGCCAATCTGGGCCACTCTTAAAACCTTCAGCCAATATGGACCGCCCTCCAAGGCCTTCAGTCTGGCTGGACCGTCCTCCGAGCCTTCGGCCTGACTGGTACGCCTATCGGCCTTCAGTCTATCCGGACCGCTCAACTAGCATTCATCACTCCGAGTCATCTCTCCGGGGAAATCCTCCCATGCATACTGTTCTAGCCCTCAAAGGGTTCCTAACTCTATCTCCATCATACGTACTCGATCCCGACCTGATCCCAGGCCCTCCGCAATCAAATGCCATAGGTCTGTATTCCACCCCGCACGCCTGCTCTCACTCATACCAGCTTGCTCTCGGATGACAGAAACACTGCGAAATCCCAAGCAGCTAAACAATCTCTCAAGCCTATCGACCATCCGGAGAATTTCCAATTCTCCCCCACTTAGGGCACTGACTATCAACCCCCGGTCGCTATCACCGACCTCCCAAAACAACCTTGCACAAAACCCAACCCTTACACGCAGATTGATTCCCACTAGCACAAGCAACCTTCACAAAATCACATTTCCGCACTGATTATCCCGCTCGAAAGAAACTCAATCTTCTGCTAACCACTCCTCAGACTGCAGATGCTACCCGACATTCAGACCAACGCCATATTTCCACTAATAACCCTCACGAATGATAACCAACAAAAACCCAAACTCTAACCCATAACCATACCAAACCCTCAAGGAACAACGGATACCAGAACGAAAAACCACACAATGAGACTAGCAGATAATAATACTCCACAATAATCATAAGATAACAAGATATAAAGAAAGGAACATACCCGCAGCTGCATCCGACACTGCTTTGACCTCCTCTGCTGAAAGCTGAAAAGCACGACCTTGAGCCCTTGGAGGCTCCGCCCCACCCTGACCTCTACCTTTGATCCTCAAAGTGGCCGGTGCTGGAGCCTGCACTGGTCCTGCAGCAAGCTGTGGCCAGTTGACCCTCAAGTTCCCAACCTGATGACAATGATAACAAATCCTCAAATCCCGAACCGGCGCTGAATGCCGACAATCCCTCGCATAGTTCCCCTCCTTACCACACTTGCGGGATGCACCACCGGACCGAAAAACTCCGGTGTGACCCCTCCCACACTTCCCACAAGCGTGGTTGCTCTGATCTCCCACTATGAAATCAACGGTCTTAGACCGTTTCGGTGCCGGCTGCGACTGCACCGGAGCTTGCCTCAACTCACGCAACTGTAACTCAATCTCTAACTCACGCCTCCTGGCAGCCTCCTGCAACTCCAACAAAGTCTCGCACCTCTGCGCGGACACAAACTATCTGATATCTCTCTTTAGCATGCTCAGATATCAGGACATCTGAGCCTGCTCCGAAGCGAACTCAGGGCAAAACATCACCCTCTCAGTAAACATCCTGGTGATCTCCGTCACCGACTCCGAATCCTGCTTCAGCTCAAGGAACCCTTGAGCCAACCTCTCCCTCTCGACCTGCGGAACATAACGAGTGTTGAACATCTCTCTGAACTGATCCCATGAAACCGCAGCCCTCTGCGCATCCGAGTATGACCCCGTGGTCAATCTCCACCAATCCTTTGCCCCGAGTCTTAACAGGTTCAGAGCACACCTCACCCTCTGATCAGCAGGGCATGAACACATGAAGAAACACCCCTCCACATCCGATAACCATCTCATAGCAACGATCGGGTCCTGAACTCCATCAAAGGTGGGAGGCTTCGTATTATCAAAGTCCCGATACTGAAAACCTTTACCAGCTCTTCCCCCTGCCGCTGCTACAGCCGTTGTAGCCGTCGCAGTATCCGTCTCAGTGAGAGCCGCATAGCGCTCATCGAAATACTCCACCATGGCATTCTTGATCGACCCAAACAGTTCCGAAAGCTCGGCCCGGAACAACGCAGCAACCTCATCATGCAGGATCTCACGAATCCTCGCATCCAACTCGCACGTGCTCATCTGACCGATAACCTCGGGCGGTACTGACCCGCCCAGAACTCCTTCTCCTGCTCCTGATCCTGACCCGGATCCACTCCCAGCATGCCTCGAAATCTCCATACTGAAAACTAAACCACAAAATCTCAGACACTTCCCACTATCCCGGGAACCAACTCTCAACACAACCCTAGAGGTCATGGTTTCCCTGATACGCGTATGGGTCCTGTGCTTTCAGTAGTACGAGCCCATACTACCTTCCACACCTACCCATATTTGTATGAAGTACTACCACAACACCCCAATGACAAATATACATAGCAAGCGCTCAATCCTCACTCCTAGAGGAACACTGGAAATCTCATACAGAGGAAAACCCTAGGCTAGCAGGCTTCATAAAACAGGCAACATTATCATGAAATCCTGAAGATCCCTAGCATAGAACTAGCATGCTGTTCTATCAAAGCTCGAAAACAAATATCATGTATGGTATTTTGGGTTACTTACTGGCTCTGGCTGATCGTACCTCTGCGTCCTCTTTTTACTTAATTTGAAAACCATTTTAAATTCTCTTTTAAAAACTCTCCTTGATTTGAGACTAGATTCACACGAATGTTCCTCCAATTCACTCAAACCAAGGCTCTGATACCACCTTGTAACGACCAAAAATTTCAACAAAATTTAAACTTTTCAAAAACAACCCATTGTAATAATGTTATTACAAAAAGGTTTTCAATACATTTATTATCAGAGTATTCCCAGAACCATAACATAAAACATAAACACGAGGAGCGGTACGATCATGCCTTCGCCTTGCCACGGTCTCCTGAAGAACTTGAAAAACATTAAACCATAACTGTAAGCCTGAACGCTTAGTGAGATACCCCCAAAATACCAACCACATATACGCCCTTCCAGGCTACGACCTTCTGGTCCAAATCATAATGCCTTCCAGCCCATAACATAGTATACATAACATAACAGAACATAGAACAACCATGCATATCGGGTCTACTGTGTGACTGGTCCATCGTATCGGGCCTTCAGTCCACCGGGTCCGTCCTCCGAGTCTAGTCATGTCCTTCGAGTTTGCAGTGTGGTTGGTCCGCCCGCACCGGGCCTTCAACCCACCTGGTCCACTCTCTGAGTCTACAGTATGACTGGTCCGCCCGCATCGGGCCTTCAGTCGACCTGGTCCACTCTCCGAGCCTCGGAACGTCTGGTCCGCCCTCGTGGGGCCTACAACCTATCCGGATCGCTCGCTGGGCCTTCGGAATAACCGGTCCGCCTTGGGTATCTTGGCCTACAGCACAAAGCAGGACCCGCCTCAACCCAACTCCAGTCCAAATAACCATGTGCACATAACTTACAATCATACAACAGTTCATAGTCAGCAAGTCGATCAAGCAGATCACATAACATATCATCATCCTAACCAGGATACCGACCTAATCGATCACTAGCATAGCATCACCCTATATATCAGGAAAACAAACTTAACCAGGTCTCTAACATATACCATCCTAGCTACCAGGATGCAGACATATCAAAGCAATAACATAACAACAAATACCCGAATCTCAATCCAATAAAGGGCTGGACTTGTTGCCTTAGACCCTGTCGATATAGTGAGGAGAACTCACTTCGCGAATGTCGATACTCTGAACTGAAGAAGCAGACTCTTGAATCACCAACTCACCGAAAATCCCGAACTAACCATCATAACAAAATAAACATTAGGCCAATCATACATCCACTTATCGGGCCAAGACCAACGTTCAAATCTCATACAAAGTCCAATATTGGCCCAATTTACCAAATTGGCCCCACCTCACCAAATGGGCCTAGATCCAATGTCCATAACAATAATTGGGCCCAAAAATACTCTATCCATAATTTCCAAACTTGGCCCAAAAACCAACTACCCACAAACGGCCCAAACTCAAAAGCCCAATATTAAGGTCCATTCAAGGGAGTACGCTGCGCGTACCATCCTTGGTACGCGGGGCGTACACTCTTATTCGTGACTGCGGATCGAGGCTCAGGCCCGCTACGCGAGGCGTAACTGCACTACACATAAAATCATTGTAACTTCTTAATGGCTTAATCTATTAAGCCCAAACTTCAGATCCCTAGGCCAAATATGATTAGAATTCATAATGTCTCAAACTTTATCACTTGGGTCGTCCATAAAGCTCTTAATCCAAGGTCTTAATCCATTTAGACCTATGTTTCTCACACATGGGACAACCACAGCCATTGGGACCTCATTTTTCTCACTCAAGACCTCTCCAAAGGTCTAAAAGGACAGATAATCTCAGCCAACACAAAGCATGAATCAAGATGAGAACTTTGGGACAAGAAAGATGCTAAAAACTTCACAACACTTAGATCTATGCAAAATAAGTGGCAAGCAAGAAGCTTTATACCTCAAATAAGCTTCAAATGATGATATCTCTTCAGATCTACAAGCTCAAATTGTTCCTTCACTTCTTTGACAACTTCTCCTTTCTTCTTCTAGCTTTTCTTTTGCCAAAATGAGCTTTCCGAGGCCAAACACACCCAACAATGGAGGAATACGGGTTTCTAGGGTTTTTGAGGTTAAGGATGAGCTTAAAGAGGCTAGGGTATGAACCAACATGTTCCTTATATAGTGGCTGACCCTAATTTAGGGTTTGGGGTTTCTGAGAGTACGCTGGGCGTACCTCTAGTACGCTGTGCGTACTCACCGGGCCACCCCGCCATTCATTCCTCCATTACGCTGGGCGTACGTCCAGCTTACGTTGGGCGTACCCAGCCAAAACCCAAAACTCATGCATGCATGCATGCCATGCATGCATGGGACCTTTCCCACTTATTTCACAAAGAGCTATAACAATGATCATCTTCAAAATGCCGCAACTCCTCTTCTCTAAACCCGCTCCCAAATAACTTTACATTCATACGAGGGTGATGAGAAGCCCAATGCTTCTAACAACATACACCAGCCCGAAACCTTCTCGGATGAAACTCATTTCCCGAAAAAGGACCAGATTTACTCTTCCTCTTAAATCTCAGGGACTCATAATTAAACATTTTAAGAATAGGGTGTTACAGTGGCGTTAATTAGATAATCTTCTTGTCGTTAGGAAGATATTTTCACGTTTATTTTCATAAGGAACGATGTAAAATAACATAACATGTACCCAATTTATCTCACATAGATCCGATACTACATATAGTGATAAAGAAGTACAATGACTTCTAAGTCTAAATTTTTTGTCAATCAGCTATTAGATGTATACATTGACTTAGAAAATGTCATGCGATCAAATATATACTGTAATTGTTCCTACAAGGATAGACATCCATGTGTGATTCCATGTCTTGGTTGAAAATGTTGCACCGATCGTACCCACCATGCAAATAAAACTACCATAGGTTATATAGTCTTCCACTCTTACTAAGAAAATAGGAAGATTGGTGGACTTCAAGGACATTCTACCTCGATATAGGAGAAATTATGTTGCATTCATTTTTCCACATGAAATCATTAAGGATTAGAGTGTTGTACTAGAGAAGCATGTTTCCAAAAAAAATACAAATTTCTCATCATCTCAATAATTTTGAAATATTTATCGACTATGCTAGCTTAGACCATATATTTGAAGTAGGGATGTACAATTGAAAAACCGATTAAGGGGTAATTAGGGAACCGAGAACTAAACCAAATGCCACTAACCGGTTCCAACTATTTCGGTTCTACTAGGTAATATGATATATAAGAAGGTGTTGGGAACCGAAATTGTTCCGAACTGGATTGGAGCCGAAAGAACCGAAAACCAAAAATGATGGATTAGGGGGAACTGGAACGAATACCATTAATCGGTCCCAACCGGTTCTGTTTCCAGTTCTATTTTGTTTTCGGTTAAAAAGTTCCTCCCGTTCTCGTGATCCTCACTTTACGTCCCTAAAACATCTAACACAAGGGACGTAGTTTAAGGACTTTCACTCGAGTGACAACACATGGTTCCTCAAAAATTCATGTCAAATAAGGCAACCATGTGGGGATGGAGTACTGCTGGTGAGCACACAGTTCAAATAAACACCTACAAGGTGCGTGCCTACTATCGTTCCACTGGACTATCTAGAATAGTCCGTGGTCATCATTTATACTCTACTAGATGACTAGATCATCAATAACATCTATACCGAGGCCTCTCATTATTTTATTTGGTCACACAACAACTATTACATCTACCCATGTTTTACCCAACACATTTTATAGATATAAAATCCATATAGAATTTAAATCATTTAAAACATGTATAAAAATATTTCACCTAGTATAGACAGCAAGTATTCAGACAATATGCACACATAACATGTAATTTATATTAAATACTTCATATCTATGTGTAAGATAAAAGTAACTATGCACTCACATGAAAAGGTGGTGATTCCGAACTCAGACAGCGGTTCGCTTCTTTACAAAAATAATTTCCTTCGACGAAACCTAGTTTTATTACCACTAGAGTTTAGTCTATTATTCGTCGAACTAATTAATAGTCTATCTATTATTACTATTATATAAACGTTAAACAATACTTATATAACCCATAATAATAGCACAAGTACTTATTATAAGTTTCTAATAACGTTACTATAATTAAATAAAAGCTATATTAAAAATAGCGTAGGCGTAGCTCACTTACAGCGGGTGAAAACCGGGCTTTGCTTGGAGCAGTGTTCTTGAGCCGGAAAGCTCTTCTTCTCGGATTCGTCGAGCACTCCGGGGCTTCCGCCTCGTGATAGGGAGGTTCCCTAGGCTTTTCGAAGGGTTTCGGGGTTAGAGAGAGGTTCTAGAGAGAGAGAGAGAGAGAGAGAGAGAGAGTAAAGAGAAGAAAGAATGGGAAAGGTGTGATGTAAATGAGGGTGGGAGAGGTTCTATTTATAGCGTAAAAAATGGCTGAACTTGGTGTCACATGTCACCATCTAGTGGCAAGACTTGAGGAGAAAGCAATGACCAAGATTGTGCCACATCACCCATTTTCGCACAACACACTTCCGATTTCTAAAATCCGTAACTTTCACATACGAGCTCTGTTTTTTACGTTCTTTATATCCACGTGTAGGTAAAAATAAGATCTACAACTTTCATTTTGACTCTCTTGGCCAATTCTCGACCGATCTTAAATTTAACAGTACGAAGAGATTATATTGTTAAATGTCCTCGTAAAATTCATAACTTCTACATACGGACTCTATGTTCGTTTGTCTTTTTAATGTTGAGTTCCTATTAATGAGATATTCAATTCTCATTTAGATCGTGTATGCCAAAAACCGCTCGAACTAAAATTCAAGTTTCGAGTCGTGCATTGGTATGCCAAATCTTTGAAAATTCATAACTTCCTCATACGAAGTCAGATTTGGGCGTTCTTTTTGTATGTTCTCGGTTTAACGTATACTACAACTTTTGTTTAGATCACTAAGGCTAAAAAGTCGTTTATAAAAAATTCACTATTTACGTCTCTCGGTGCCGTGCCGGTTTTGCCGTAAAACTTCGACGGGTCATAACTTTTTCGTTATAACTCGGATTTCGGCGTTCTTTATATGTACAAAACCCTTGAGACATATTCTAAAACTTGGTTAATATTATTTATTCTAAATAATCTTTTGTCTAAAAGTCGTTTTCAACCCCTATTATCTCTAAATTGACTAGCCCAGGTCTACATGCGTTACACCGCGTTCCTGCGAGGTACCTTCCACATATAAATATACAATTGTAATCACAAAGCTTAGTGATTTCCCCAAGATACCACATATAACAAAACATAAATAAACAACTATCAGTTTTCCACAACCCTGAGGCTATCAACAGTCCCAGTGAGCTAACGGCATGCCCGATGGGTTATCAACAACCTTAGTTGGCTATTAGCAGCTTCAGTCATAAATAATTATCATAACATAACAGTTAGACCCAACTGGTCATCATAATACAACTATCCTACCATATAGGTAAGAGTAAGTGAGGAGACTCACCTGATACTGATGACACGAAAAACCTAGCACCCGAACTGCTAGCTCTAGACTCCGCCTAGTCAACAAAATAATTAACCCAAACTAATAATATTAAGGTTTAGAAACTTACTCACAAATCCAAATCCCATGGATAAACCCTCTAAGGGAAAAAGGACCATTTTCCCCTTCTCATGGTCTAAAAACCTTAAATCTTGACCAAGGGTCAAAGTTAACAAAAGTCAACACTCAGCACCTACGCTGAGCGTACCACAATTTACATGGCGCATACAACTTAGATCAGCGGATAATAGGGATGGGACTGGCTACACGAGGCATAGCTAGGAGTAGGCCTAACGTACTTCATTTGTTCCTATTTCTACCAACTTGTGTCTTAAACCCTTAAGACATTTACTCACAACCACATATTTGGCCATTTTATGACGTCTAGAACCATAAAGTTATAATCTTTAAGCCTTTGCATCGCTAGAAAAGTCCCAAAGTAACATTCATAAAATCCCAACACATTCTAATCCATTTTGCTCATGTATGAACTAAAAGAAGTGATCAAGCTACCATTTTTTTGGATCTACAAACCCTATAATACATGAAAGGATAACTACAAACCCATAGAGTGCCCCGAATTCATAAAGTTCCAATCTTTGGGGACAAAACCCTTAAAACTACAAACATGGAGATCTAATGAAAGACTTTCCAATGTAGAAACTTTATACCTGAAAATGTTGCATAAGGATGGAAGTTTTCTGGATCTACAAGCTTGCTAACACCTTATTCTTCTTCACAAGCTTCCTTCTTCGAAAATCACCCTAATGAACTTCCAAGGCTCACATAACATTCAAACTCGAGACTAGGGTTTCGGGAAGGTGTGGAGGATGATAAGGATGACCAAAAAGGGGACTTAGTGTTCTTTATATAGCGAGCAACCAAGAAATCAGGGTTTTAGAATTTGGGCTAGTACACCCGACGTACCATACGTACGCCCAACATACTAGCTGGCCACTCATGATCCACACTCTGCATGGATACGCTGCGCGTACCCTTATGTACACCCGACGTACGACTAGAATCATAAGGCTCTCTTCTATGGGACCAAAAGTGCCTTTTTTAATAAAGATACAAGAAATATAATAATACCTAAAAATTGGGATGTTACAAGTCTCCCCCACTAGAATTAGACTTTGCCCTCAATGTCATCCCTAGGAAACAGCTCCGGATAATGATCACGCATCTCAGACTCAGGTTCCCACGTACACTCCGAACCTCTCTGATATTGCTAATGAACTTTGGCCAAGTTCACAACATTTTTCCTCAAGCTTTTCACCTTCCGATCCAAAAATGGCTACAGGCTTCTCCACATAATTATGGTGATCATTAACATGAACGTCCTCTAAAGGTACCACATCTGTCTCATCAGCTATACACTTCCTCAGTTGAGAAACATGGATGTTATCATGGATCTGACTCACCTCCTTCGGTAGCTCCAACTAATAGGCCACTTTGCCCATACGGGCCAAAACTTGAAAACGTCCAATGAACCTAGGGCCCAACTTCCCTCCCCCCCTTCCTAAAGCACAAGATCCCCTACCTGAAACTCCAGCTCAGAGCATCGCCGATCCACATAACTCTTCTATCGGCTCTGCGCTGTCATCAATTGTTGTCGAACCTATTGTATAAGCTCATTCATCTTGAGCACTACCTCCATGATTCTCATGACCTTATGCCCCACCTCTCCCTAAAAAATAGGAGTATGACATTTTCGACCATAAAGGAGCTCGAACGGGGGCATACCGATACCTGCATGATGGTTTTTTTCATACGAGAACTCAACCAATGGAAGATAGCAGTCCAAGCTCCCACCAAAATTGATAACACAAGCATGTAACATATCCTCGAGCGCCTGAATCATTCAATCGTTTTGCCCATCCGTCTGCGGATGGTATGCGGTACTGAAGTGTAGCCAGGTACCCAACTCTTCTTGAAATGTCTTCCAGGACTTTGAAGTAGAGTGCATATCTTGGTCAGACACAATAGATGTCGGAACCCCATGCCAAGCTACCACTTCTTGAACGTAAATCTCGGCCAACTTTTTTGTAGATGAGTTCTCACTAATAGATAAGAAGTGAGCACTCTTCATCTAAAGGTCCCACTTCCATAGGAGAACCTCCAGAGGCTGCAACTTGCCATGAGGGCATTGGTACTCAGCCTTGACCTTCAGGCAGGTTAAACATCGCTCCATAAACCATACAACGTCTCTCTTCATACATGGCCACTAATAGTTTTGCTTCAAGTCGAGATTCATCTTGGTAACCCCTAGGGGGATGGAAGATCTCGACTTGTGGGCCTCCTCCAACAAAATCCATCGGGCCCCACCAACATATGGTATCCAAACCCGTCCATGAAGAGTCAAAAGCCCTTGAATATCTATATCAAATTTGCCAAGGGGTTTCCTCTTTAATCCACAAAAAAAATGATGAAATTTGACTGATCACCCACTCATTTTTCCAATTTTCCTCTTTTATGGCCTCCAAATGTGCTTCCTTGATTATTTGTTAGACTTGAGTCATCACGGTCATCCTCTTGCACACATCCTAGTCGGGGCACTAGCCTCCCTCCGACTCAAGCCATCGGCCAACATATTAGCCTTGCCCAGATGATACAAGATCTCATATTCATAGTGTTTCACTACATCTAACCACCTCCTTTTCTTCATATTCAATTTAGGCTGATCTACAAGGTATCTCATACTCTTATGGTCTATGTAGATGGTACACCGAACACCATATAGATAGTGACGCTAAATCTTGAGGGCAAAGATCACGACCCCCCAACTCTAGATCATGAATGAGATATCTCGCTTTGTGAGGCTTCAGCTGCCTCGAAGCGTATGTTATCATATGCCCCCCTCTGCATCAACACAACACCCAATCCTGCAATGGATGCATCACAGTAGACCATAAAACCCTCAACTCCCTTAAGGAGGGCAAGTACTGGCGCCTCACACAATTGTTGGTGAAGAGTCTCAAATGATGCCTGCTACTCAGGACCCTAACTGATAGCAACATCTTTCCTTGTCAACTTGGTGAGAGGAACAGAAATCTTAGAGAAGTCTCTGATGAATCTCCGATTATAACCTACCAATCCGAGGAAGCTTCGAATCTCATATAGAGATCTCGGCACCTCCCACTGCATCATTGCCTCAATCTTGGCTGGGTCGACCAAGATACCATTCTGATTGATGAAGTATCCCAAAAACTGAACCTCACGTAACCATAAGTCACACTTGGAGAACTGAGCATAAAGACTCTCCAACCTCAAAACCCCAAGTACCTCTCGGAGATACTTCTCATGTTGTTCTCTAGTCTTTGAATATACCAAAATTTCATCAATAAAAATGATCATTGATCAATATAATATGGGCCTACAGACCCAGTTCATGAGGTCCATGATCGCCATCGGTGTATTGGTGAGCCCAAAGGGCATCACCATAAACTTGTAATGCCCGTAGCAAGTTCAACATGTTGTATTTTGAATATCCTCCTCGCAAACCCTCATTTGATGATAGCGGGACCTCATATCGATCTTGGAAAACCAAGATGCCTCCTGAAGCCGGTCAAAGAGATCATCAATACTCGGCAAAGGGTAACGGTTTTTCACAATCAGCTTGTTCAGTTCCCGATAATCAATACATATCTGGTGAGAACCATCCTTCTTTCTGACAAAAAGGATCTCGGTCTCCAAAGGAGAACTATTCGACCGAATAAACCTCTTTCCCAACAGGTCTTGCAACTGAGGGATAACTCCTACATCTCAGGATGTGAAAGATGGTAAGGTGCATTGACGATCAGCGCCACACCTGAAATCATATCGATCCGGAACTCCACTTGCCTCTCAGGAGGAACACCCAATAAATCCTCAAGAAAAACATCAGGAAAATCACATACCACCAGAACGTCAGAAACAAAGGTCAATCCCTTCTTTTCAACCAAAGTATCCACTACATATGCCAGATAACCCATACATCATTGTTGCAAACTCTGCCTTGCCTTGGTGGCAGAACAGAAAGATGATCCCGACCTAGTACCGTTGCCATAGATAGTCAACATTCCCCTACAAAGGTCTCGAACTATTACCAGCTGACGCTTACAATCAACCAGAGCCCCAAATCGGCTCAACTAATCCATACCCACGATCACACAAACATCCCCCATCACGTTAGATATGAGGTCTATCGGATATCCAACACCGAAGATCTCTAATACACAACCCCGGTAGACATCAGTAGCAGAGACAGGATGCTCATCAACTATCGAGACTCTCAAAGGCATGCTAAAAGTCTCTCTCAGAATACTAAAACCATGACAAAATGATGATGGCACAAACGATCGGCTCGCACCTGAGTCAAACAACACTAGCACAGGCACAAAATTTACAAGAAGAGTACCTACATAATTGATAATATAAGTAGCATAAATAAATCAAAAGAAATACAAAGAACACATACCATCCACAATGTCTAGAGCTACGCGTGCCTCCTCTACTATCAACTGAAATGCTCTGCCCCGAGTGTAACATCATAAAATTTCAAACCAAAAATTTTTCATTTTTACAATCATCAAACATGAGTAATAAGTTTAAGTTCCAATGTAACAACTTAGTCACAACCGATTACATAACAAAAGATCACAAAATGGTTTCCCCGAGTGTGTGTACGATCACGCCGGCGCCTTCCCACGGTCCTCGCTAGTACCTGAAACACATAACACAACAACTGTAAGCATAAATGCTTAGTGAGTTCCCCAAAATACAACCTACGCACATACGCCTTTCCAGGCTTTGACCTTCCGGTCCATGTGTCTCAGGGGACTTCCGTCCCGACTGGGTAAACCTTCCGGTCCTACCCACGTCAACCTTACAGTCCATATGACCACGCCTTCCGGCCCATAACATGTTGCCTTCCGGCCCGAATCAAGCATATCATACATGGCACATATAACGAATAACTTAACACACATAAGGCATATATCTCATATCATATTTGACCTTCCGGTCATACAGTCAAAACCCTTCCGGGTACAGTATAGTGACAAGACTCACCTCGTATGCCTCGCTAAGTCACTAATCGTGAATCCTGGAATCACTCGTGCTCGAACCCTCGAGCTGCAATCCTCCTATGATATCATGAATCTATAATTATTACTTGTACCACTAAGGTTGACCATCCATATCAAGTTAACACAGGTTGACTTGGTCAACAGTATTTAGTCAATTTGGACCGGACTCGGTGAGTGCACTATAGTGACTCGGCGAGTCTACGCGTTTTAACCAACTCTCAAGGATTTTCCCTTTGACTCGTCGAGTACTCCCCCGACTCGACGAGTTCCACCTAGGCCTGAATCACAGGGCCACCGCGACTCAACTCGCCGAGTCGCAAGGACAACTCGGCGAGTCCCAACTTGACTTGGTCCACCTGTCAAAACCTTTCCAACTCTTTGCGACTCACTGAGTCGCCCACAACTCGGTCAGGACTACACACTGGGTGGTCACAAGGACAATCTTCAAGCGACTCGTCGAGTCTGTTCTTCAGACTCGGCGAGTCCATGCCATGCACCAGCTAAAACTGGCTTTTGCGGTCAGATCCGTTCCATACATACATAGATCTGGCCTTCCCAAGCTTATTTGTCACGTAAAGTCTCAGTCTTGGTCGCCATGCAATGCATACAAGGCTTATTTTGGTGAAACAACCTCTAATATGGCAACCCTAGCTTCTAACTCAAAAGAATGGACATAAAGCTTGTCATATGGGGTCTCCTGGACCTGCTAAGGTCCAGATCTAGGTTCCATATCTCCATGGGACCTTTCATACTTCCAATTTAAGCCAAGAAATGCAAGAAGAAACCCTAGATTTGACACATCAACCCAAAATACGAAGTTTGGCTCTGAAAGTTACCTCAAGAAGGCTCCCTTGATGAAATAGAAGCAGATCCAAGCTCCCCAACTCTTCAAGCTTGATCCTCTCCCTCCTTTCTTGCAATAATACACAAAATGATGAACAAATGGCCTCCAAACACACTCACAAGGGCTCACAGACGTATGGGTGCTCTTAGGGTTCAAGGTGGCCGCAAATGAAGGCCATAAGGTCCTTTAAATAGGGCTTAGGACCGGGAAATTAGTGTTTCATTAAATAGCACGGACTCGCCGAGTCCATCCCTTGGACTCGCCGAGTTCGGACGCGAACCTCCACCCAAAACCGCGACCCGACTTGGCGAGTTCGACCTCCAACTCGCCGAGTCCCCTCACAGAATATCAAAAATATTAAAATGAAGGTACCTGGGGATCCAGGCTATTACACTAAGCCCTTAAGGCCTTGGACTTCCCCTGCCAACCATCAGTGATACACAGGTTTGCTGGGTCCGGAGTCTGAACCACCCTAGGTGCAACTTGAGGACAATCTGCTCATCTGAATGCAGCTGAAACAAACCCAAAATCCCTTGGGTAAATCCCTAGCAATATGCCTATCCTTCCCACATAGGTAGCAAGCTGACCCAGATCGACAAGGTCCTTCGTGTCCTTTTCCGCACTTCCTACAAGTGTAGCCCTTTTGGCCACCAGCTCTCTGATCAGCAGGCTTGGCCTGCTTAGTTGCCGACTACAACTGTACTGGCCTCCTATCTCTCCCCTGGGTCTCCTTCTCCTCCCTAGCATGGGTCTCCAGCTCGATCTCGATCTCTCTCTCTCTCTCCCTCTCTCCACTTGGCATTGGTTTACAGCTCAACTAATGTCGTGTACATGGTGTTCACCACGAACTGCCTGATATCCCTTCTCACAATACTCAAATACCAGCCTATACGGGTCTGCTCTGTGGACACCTGCTCAAGGCAAAACAAGGCCCTCTCATGAAACATCCTGGTGATCTCAGTCACCGTTTTTGTCTTCTGCTTGAGAGACAGGAAGTCCTGAGCAAACCTTTCCTGCTCAACCGTAGGTACAACCTCATCCCTGAACATCACAATGAACCTCTCCCAAGTCATGGTAGCATTCTCTTCAGGCGTGTAGTCAGCTATAACAACCTTCCGCCAATCCATCACTCCCAAGCGAAGTAGGTTCAGTGCGAATCGAACCCTAAAATTCTCCGGATAGGAGCAAGTATAGAAACATCCCTCAATGTCAGATATCCATCTTATAGTGGCAATTGAATCCTAGGTCCCATCAAACTCTAGTAGCTTTGTGTTGATGAAATCCCAATACTACAACAAATCACCCCTGTGCGGTCTCACAGCAACAAGAGCTGCAGTGGTCATGGTGGCAGCAGCCTCAGTGACAGTGGCATAGTGCTCATCAAAAATCTCAATCAATGTGGTCTTGATAGACCCAAATATCTCTGGGATATCCTCTCTACTTACCGTAGCCACCTCTGCGACAACAATCCTGCAAATCTCATCATCATTGGCACTCAGCCTCTCAGGGTCGTTTGAGCCTGAACATCGGGTAACCACCATACTGAAACATATAAGAAAAAAAACAGGTTAAAGTGCAAATACCAAAACTCACACCCCTACAAGCTCTTTATTCCCTTGAGTTTATTCCTCGATCCGCGTACGAATCTAGTGCTTCTAGTAGTACAGTCCCAATACTACCTTCCACACCAACCCATATTTGTCTCGAGTCATACCCTCGAGACCCTAAGTCGCAAGGACTCTACCTCCCCACATCAACTAAGAACTATACATGTAGGTTCCTTAGAACCACTACTAAGCATCTAGACACTAACTCTAGACTACTCCCCAGCACTACTCCGCCTCCTAAGAGCTCCGTTGTCCTCGCCATTTGCTTCGCGTATGCCAATTGTACATAGTGCGAGACTCAGTAGACATTCAAATAAATGATTCTACCTCAAATCCAAAAACAAACAAGTAATAGGAAGAAAGGCTAAATCATGCCTTCAAAGGCTATAAAATCCTAACTATGTACAACTATGTAGCATATACTAAGCAAATAGTAAAGACATGTTTAATCTCACAAGAATGAACTCCTAAGCTAAGGCATCACAAATCAGGCAACATTTCACACTAACTCTGCAAGATTCTTTAGCCAATCTCTGGCTAGCATGCATTTCTATCAGCTCATAATATAAACATATCTGCTCCGCACTACTTAAAATATAAATTGAGGTATTTTGGGAAACTACTGATCGAGCGCTAGTCGATTGTACACACTTCTTTTCTGGGTTTTCCTCTTATAAAAGTCTTCATTTCTTGTGAAGTTCTTAAAAATGTTTAGATCCTTAGTTTGAGTTTGGAATCACCCAAAGGTTCATCCAAATCCCTCAAATTAGGGCTCTGATACCAAATTGTAACACCTCAAATTTGAGACCAAATTTTTCATTTTTAAATTACCAAAAATCATAGTTCCACAACCAAGATATCAAATACTGGATCATTCCAAAACAACAAGTTTCATAATTATCAAAGTTCATAAACATGTCCCAGTAATAAATTCCCCAGCGCGTGTGTACAATCAGACCTTCACCTTTCCGAGGTCCTACGAGGTACCCGCCACATATAAATCAACAACTGTAAGCACAAATCTTAGTGAGTTCCCCAAGATACCAAATATAACACATCATAAATAAACAGCTATCGGTTATCTGCAACCTTGGGGCTATCAACAATCCCAGTGAGCTAACAACACGCCTGGTGGGTTATCAGCAACCCTAGTTGGCTATCAACAGCCTCAGTCACATATAATTATCAAAATATAACATAACATAACAGATAGACCCAGCTGGTGATCACAATACAACTATCCTACCATACAGGTAAGAGTAAGTGACGAGACTCACTTGATACTGATAACATGAAAAACCTAGCACCTGAACTGCCAGATCTAGACTCCACCTAGTCAACAAAATAATTAACCCTAATTAATAATTAAGGTTAAAAAAACGTACTAACAAATCCAAATCCCACAACTAAACCTTCTAAGGGCAAAAGGACAATTTTTCCCTTCACACGGTCTAAAAACCCTAAATCTTGACTAGGGGTCAAAGTCAACTAAAGTCAACAATCAACACATACACTAAGCATACCACAATCTATGCGGGGCGTAGCCAGGAGTATACCCATCGTATTCCACCAGTTCCTATTTGTACCAACTTGTGTCTTAAACCCTTAATACATTTACTCCTAACCACAGATCTGGCCATTCCATGACGTCTAAAACCATAAAGTTATCATCTTTAATCCTTCACATGGCTAGAAAAGTCCCAAAGCAATGTTCATAAACTCCTAACACATTCTAATCCCTTTTATTCATGGATGAACTAACCTAAGTGATCAAGCTACCATTTTTATGCATCCATAAACCCTATAATACATGAAAGGACATCTACAAACCCCTAGAGTGCCCCAAACTCATAAAGGTCCAATATTTGGGGACAAAACCCTTAATACTTCAAACATGGAGATCTAATGAAAGACTTCCCAAGGTACAAATTTTATACCTGAATATTATTCACAAGGAGGGAAGTTTTTTGGATCTACAAGCTTACTAACACCTTCTTCTTTTTCACTAGCTTCCTTCTTCAACTAAATGCACCAAAAACACCCAAATGAACTCGCAAGGCTCGGACAACACTGAAACTCGAGATTAGTGTTTAGAAAAGCTTTAGAGGCTGATAAGGGTGACCAAAAAGGGGACTTAATGTTATTTATATATTGAGCAACCAAGAAATTAGGGTTTTAGATTCTGGGCTAGTACGCTCGGCATACCACACGTACCCCCAACATACTAGTTGGCCACCCACGATCCACACTCTGCATGGGTATGCTGCACGTAACCTTACATACACTCGGCGTACGACTAGGATCATAAGACTTTTCTTCCAAGGGACCAAAAGTGCCATTTATAATAAAAATAAAAGAAATATAATACTACCTGAAAATCGGGATGTTTAAAGTGCCAACATAGAACAACCTAGACTCAGTTAAAACAAGTGTATGGATAATTATGTTGCATCATTGGGCCTTATGTATAGTCTATTTTGTAAATGGGTAGAGCCTGTCCTCCCGTTTTACTTACCAGGGTTAGAGTATTTAAGGTACATGCATGCATCGTATTTTGGTAGCTCTTATATTATCTCTTGTAACCCTAATCACGCCTCTACAACAACAATTCTTTGTCGAGTTCTTCTGAGGCATGACTTTTGAATCATTCAGCATGTTTTGAATCATCATTGTGTTCTTGTTTCAATATGTTTCTTGTTTAAAAGTGTTTGAATCTAATCAATCATTCTAGGATTAATATCCCAACAATTGGTATCAGAGCATGAGACTGTGTAATCTATACACATCTCTTCAGTTTGTAGAGTTACTAGGGTTTCCATTAATATAGGATCTAGTTCAGTCGTCATTATAGTTATCTTGACGACTTCAGTGATCTTGATATTACCCTAAAACTATTTGAGTTTAAACATATGATTCTTAACAGGTTTCAAAGGAAATATCATCATGCAGCACGATGATTCTCACATCAACTCCATAAATCTTTCTAGCAACATTGGATCAAAAACTAGGATCCTTATTCTATTTCCCAATGAATATGAAGTATCGGTGCTTCACTTTGAAGATTATATTCTCGGTTTGGAGGACAATGATTATCTTATAAGGGAAGCTATCACTTTGGGTGCTTTCGTTCACACTGGAACCATAAGAGTCATTCAGACACAATCTGATTATAACAAACTTCTTCTTGATGTGAAGGATGTTCCACAAGATGAAAAGGAAAAACTAATCAGCAATGTTAAGGCAATGAGAATCGTTCGATTTGCTTTGCTCGCCGATACCTTTCATCTTGTTAGTTCATGTGATACTGCAAAAGCTATCTGGGATAGACTCAAGGAGCTTTACTCCACTGATGCAGATCTTGAACACTCTACTTAAACACTCCTGCTTTCGGAGTTTGGTGCCTTCACACAAAAACCTGAAGAAAGTCTAAGTCAAACATTCAATCGCTACAATCATCTTCTTAGCAAGATGATGAAACATGGTATGGGACGTGAAGTAATCGAAAAAAAAGTCACACTTATGAACGAGCTTAGATCTGAGTGGAAGGCAGTAGTTTCAATGGTCAAGGCGCATGAGCAGTTCAAAAATTATACTTTAGCAAAGCTGGTCAGGATCCTGAGGCACATGAAAATGAGGTAACAAAAGAAGCGAAAGTTGTACCACGAATAGGATCTATGGCCCTAGTTGCGAAGGGCAAGAAAGTTGCAAAATATGGTTCTGAGTTCAATCCTTTAGAATGCAAGCGTACGAATGAATAATATGCATTAATGGTGTCAAATCCAAGGCGGTTCGCAGAGAAGAAGTTTCCTTCCAGCAAGAAGCAAAACTGGTAGGGTAGCTATAGTTCTGAGAAGGTAAAAGAGGAAAGTGTGAACGGTTCTCGAAAGGAGGAAGACAAGAAAGAGAAGAAGCTCATGGGTGACACTGGCTATGACTGCAACTATTGTCATGGTAAAAACCACCTGGCCAAGGAATGCACGTTGCGAAGGTTGAACGAGAAGAAAGAAGGAGAAGATGATGAAGCTTATTACATGCAAAAGCTCGAAACGATCAAGAAGAAAAAGAATACTGATAAATCTATGCCTGCTTTAATTTTTTAAGAAAATGATGATAAGAATGAGTTTGGAGGAGTGGAAGTTTGGTCCATTGATTCTGAAGATGACGAGGATCGCAGGCCTACGTATGGCAAGGCGTTCGTTGAGAAAGAAGAGAGTTCGCAGTTCAGAGGAAGATGCTTGATGGTAACAAATGAGGTGTCATAGATACAGGGTTATGTCACTGATGGTGGAAGAGGAGATGATAGTTGTGAAGCAACAAGGCTAGTTCCTGAACAGATCAATGAATGCGAACAAATGATAAGCAAGGTAAATTTTATTCTTGAATCTCTCAATATACATGTGTCTAGATATCAAAATGTAACACCCTAATTTCAAATTAATTTATATAGTTATAATCATGGGTCAAAAATAACAGTTTGAGGTTATAAATTCAAATCTTTGAATTCTAATAGATAATTATATATTTCAGGACTAAGTGTTCAGATGATCCCCGGATATTGAACCGTTGGATCATCAAGAAATTTTGAGTGAAGATTCCCAAGATATATATTGAAGTTTTTACCGTTGGAATTTTAATTTCAAAGTCTGGAGCTCGAGTTATAGGTCACCGATCGTGATAGAAATTTTAGGGTTGGTGTCAAAATCGTTTTAGGTGCAAGGCTTGTGTGGAGCTTTCAAACCCAACAACCTAGGTATGACTTTTTTGAACATTGACTGGAAATGTCCTATAAGTCTAGGGATGATGTTCTACAGACCTACAAGATGTTAATCGAACTTGAGACTTAATGGGGTGAATGGATTGAATCATAACCTTAGTTTTCTCTTTCTGAAAAATAGTCCAATCTGTCCATATCTTTGAGAGACCATATCTCAATCATTAGAAAACATTTTTAGTCAAAACAAAATCCCATTGTTTCATTTTTGAGTTCTCTACAATTCATTAGTTTTGACCAAAGTCCAAAAATGCAACTAACTAGGGTGAAATCGACCATTTACCCAGACTGGTCCGTAATGAACTGTTTTGCAATGCAGTTTTGTAAAAATCACCAAAAATTGTAGAAATATTGTTCAGAGGTGTGAAGATACTATTTTTAAAGCTAAGAACTTTAACTTCATTCATGTAAAACATATCTGAAAAATAAGGTGTTTAAGGAGGGTAAAACAGGTCCTTAACAGACCATAACTCTTATATATATAAATCTGAAAAAATAACCCATGAGTCATTATACTTTTGAGATTTCAAAAGACCATAATTTAACTCTATTTGCTATTATTAGGAAGCTTGAAGGTTGAAATGGTGTAAAGGGTGGCTTTAGCTACTTTGGAGAGTGTTTTGTTAGTGGAGGTGAGTACCTCACTTCATAACCTTAGGGTATTATATGCCTACTGTTAGGTCGGGTGGGACTAGGAACTATATGGTTGATAGTTAAAGTAATACTTGTTTCATTAGTTATATTTGATGTACTTATTTCTTCTGTGGAATGTATATGCATGATATGTATGGTATCGACGGCTGAATACCGAGTCAATATGTTTGGGCTTGATGGCTGAATACCGAGTCGATATGTTTGGGCTCAACGGTTGAATACCGAGCCGACTAACTGAAGGCCATTGTGCCAAGTCAGGGGACCGAAGGCGGAAACGCCAAGTCCATGGACTCAACGGCTGACTACCAAGCCTTTATATGGGTGTTGTTTGGGATGTGTTCCCAAATAGACACGACATGTATGATCATGATGTTTATATATTATATGGATGCTTGTATATTTGTTGGTGGCATGGAATGTAGGAGTAGGGTGTAATACTTTATTGTGATGTTGTGATAGAATTCACTAAGCTTAGTGCTTACCATTTCCTTTATAAAATGATTATTATAGGTACATATGGTATGGATGAGGCTTTAACTTGACTGTACACTGATGCAGTTAAAGATTGGGTCCTTGTCACAGATTCTTGATATGGGATTTTAAGAATATTAGTTTTCCGCTGTTGTTTTAAAGTTTAAATGGAGTAATATTGTTGGAAGTATGATTTAATTTTGAAATGTTATTTGAATAATTGAAACTTAACAGTTTTGATTAATTAATAGATTTAATGGTTTTTATTATGAATATAAATGTTTTCAAAAGTTCAAATTTATTGTAATTTTTGGGACGTTAGAGAAACGAAATTAAATAATTTAAAATTCACCTTTTCAAGCATTAGTGATAGTTTAAAAAGAACTCGTTTGACAAACTCTAACCTAACCGATCAAATCAACAGGATTTCATCGAAAAGTGATGAGAGGCGCATGTGGATAGAGAAGATTGAGTCGGATTTGTCTAAGTCTAGGGATCAATTGATTTATTTGCAACGAGACAATTTAATGCTTTTGAAACAATGTAACATTTTCTGTTTGATTGCTAAAAGACTTTATTTTAATATTATTCAGTTGCACGTTGATTGTGAGATTGGTAAGAAAATTCACAAGACGATCTTGCCATTTCTTGAATTAAAGGAAGATGAAATTAATGTCGAGTGTTATAAGTGTGAATCCATTGTTTCGTTTGACGAAACTTCTGATGCTTACAGGGTAGGACTAGAAAGAATTGAATCATACATTAAGTCTAAAGACCATAAAAATAGCTTTTGGATGAAAATGACAAGAACCAAATAAAATCTAATACTATACAAAATTTCGACTCATTGAGTGACAAATTGAGTTCCGATAATAAAATCAATGTTGAAAATACATCTGAATTTGATAAGGAAAGTGATATGAGCAAAATCTCTAAAGAGGATGAGGTTGATTGCTCAGAATTTGTGAAAAACGAAACTGAACCTGCGAAAGCTTTAATTTCAGAAAACTCATTTGAGTTCGCGCGTATTTCTCAAGATAAACCTGAAATTTTAAAATCTAAAGCAACGGTTTTTCCTAAAATGCAAACTGTACCTAACCAAGTATTTGCTACTAAAGGACTGGATAAAAACCAAATTGTTGAATTAACATCCCTCATAGATGAAGTGGCTCACCTGCAAAACCCTTGGTTTTTATACGAATGATATGTCTTGTTCGGACGATAGAGTAGTCTATAATTAATGACTAAAGCCTTTAAATATCTTTATTGGGAAAATGTACCATTGTTCATAGGTGATTCCGAGAAGGTCTCTCATGTAATGATTGTCAACACTCTACCTTCCCTAACAAAGTTCCTTGTTATTGGACAGTCCCTCCTGAAGTGTCCAGATTCATCACACTCATAACAGGTCGTGCTCATTCTGATGTTGGGGTTCTGGGGGATTGGTCATGATGATGCCCTGCAGGAACAAGTAGGGTGCCCCTTCCTATTTCAATTCTTACAGTGTAACTTTTGGCAGACTCGCTTATGATGGATACTGCACTTGCTGCGTTTTAGAAGGTTTCCAGCATATGGTCTTACTGATGTTGGTGTGGTAGGTGTCGTGGCAGCATGAACCGCAACAGTCTGTTGTCTCTTCGATGGCTCTTATGTTGTTTTATCCTTCCTCTCTTTTCGGGACTTTCTTTTCTTGCTCTTAGGTTTGTGGTCAGGGCGTTCCTACTGGCATCCCCTCGTCGGTGCCCTTGGTTTTTATTGCTCTTGAAGTTGTTGACACCTTTTTCGCTTTCATTTCCCTTTGTGTTGTTGAGTTGTTCCATGACAGCTGTCACAACCGCTGTTACTGTGGATTGGAAGGTAGCAGTCTATTCGTAGGATCGGTGTCTCACTGGTGTGTTGGTTATTTCTATGGGATGACATTTTTCTACTGCATGATGATAATCAAGCCCGTAAGTAACGATGGTCACTTTGCGTTTTGTGGTATGATTCTCATGGTTTCAACCTACATCTCTAAGATGTAATTATGGTGATAAGTAGTAGTAGATCTTGCATGAATGCTAAGTCTATCCATAGATTATTTTGGTTTTGAGATCCTTGAGTATCAAGCGTTTTCAGTGGCACGGTTGTGCATATAAGTGAATTTATATAATAACATGAAATAAGGGAAAATAGAACACATAACAGATAACAACATCACAATAAACACATAGTTTTTTTTTGTAATAATAACCATCTTAGTACATGAAAGAGAATCATAACAAATAGTGGTGGGGGTGGAGCTAATCCTAATCGTGGGTGGATGCATCTGGTGGTGGTGCTCAGATGCCAAAATATCACGCCACAAGGTCATCCAATTCACTCATTTCTCAAGTGATCTTTCCATTCCTTTGTTCTGCTTGTACGGCTCCTACAAAGAGTGGCTACCTCCTCTTCCAAGAGGTGTAGTTGATTAATGGAATCATATGGCTCTATGGGATGGTCCTGTATCATCTATTCCTTGAATCATACCAGGTTCTCCCTCGATCAAGCCGTTAGCCACCAGGGCCTGATAGTAAAGGACACCCTGTTAGAACTCTTCCATTATGACTGTGCGAGAAACAAATGGGTGAGAAGTATGTAAGGGGAGTGTATGTAGATAGCATTCAAAATACTCCTATAATATTTTATTAGTTCATGTTTGAGTTCCTTAAAGCTTTTTGGATATAAGGTAAGTTTCTAAATTCATTGCCCACCATGATCACTTCCAAACACATTTTGTCGTATTTTGAAGAAATATAGTTGATCAGGCTCCATTTATCCCCAATAGGACTACATAACTGTCTGGGCTTAACCACGATGTTCAATTTACTCCAGAGACTTTGAGTGTTATTGTATTAATGCACACCTAGGTACGTATTTTAATTATTTTATTCAGAGTAATTTAATCCCATTGTATTTATAGTTGCATATCTTGTATGATTAGATATGTCAATTCACTATAAACAATGTTCTGATACCAATCTGTCACACCCCTGAACCAGACGATGGAAACGTCCGGGGGCTTGAGTGACTTCATTCGTGTAATATCATCACAATGTATATAATTGAAACAAAATATTATCATCGTCACACATGTAATATTACAACTGTCATTGTTTACTTCGAGTATTGTATTTCAGTATTACATGCTAATATATCCAAAATATGATGAAAGTAAAACATAACTAAATATCCAAGTATTCTTGCTAACCGAACTGCTCAACGATTTCCTGAGAATACAAGTTAATTTAAAAAGGTCAATATATATAATGTTGGTGGGTTCATAAGCATGTTTGAGTAAAATGTTTTGTATTACTTTGTAACTGCCAGAAAATTCAATATTTTTTGAAAAATGGTTTGCAATGTTTGTGTCCGATGTTGTTTAATGTGTGTGTGTGTGTGTGTTAATATTTGAAAGAATATATAAAGGAATAATCCCAAACAACCCGATGTTGTCTGTTTATGAAAAATGTTCGTGATGTCAACACCCGACGCTGAGTACCAGTGCGTGTATGTTACCGTGTTATCCACGCAAACTGTTTCCCGTAAATTTTAAAAAGGTGTTAATTCCTCTAAGTGAGCCATTATTGATGGGTTTTGGTCATAATACATCCTATGTGCTCATATAAACCCTAATGCTTGGATCTAGGTTTCTCTATTGTACATGCTTTGAATCCAAGACTATAAACCCTAATTCTAGCATACAAATAATCATATTAACATAAGAATGAGTTTATAATGTTACCTTGATTGTTATGTAGCAATAACAATCCCAAATCTCCTTGATTTGACTTTGGAATGCTTAGAGTCACAAGTGTCACTCCTCTAATGGCTTACAAACACCAAGAGCAAATGGAGAAGGTATAAAGAGAGAAGAGAGAGGTTAGAATTCGTCCTTAGGACTTCTTGGGAAGGGATACCCGAATTCATGAGCTAAGGGGTGTTTATATAGGTGTAGAGATAGGGTTTCAGTCATTATCCTTATCTAGTTGCTTATCCACAAAGCAACCCATAAGATAATCCTTGAATCCTTATCATAGTCGAATTCTAAGGCCTTATCACCTTAAATTCGTCCAACCTAATAATAAGATAATCCTTACCTTATTTTGTAACTATCACATAATTACAAATCAGCCCCTCTAGTTTAATTAATTACACTTGATCACAAAATTAATTCCTAATTAATTATTGACCAATATTAATTAAACAAATATGATTTCTCCTTTAATATATTATACTTATAACATATTAATAAATCATATTATCCTCTCTGTCTCTATATATTTCTCCAATCAAATTGCTTTGGTGAAGGCAACCCAAAAGGACCATGCACCATCGGGTCAAGTACATACCAAAATAGTTATGGACTTAGACACTAATCCAACAATCTCCCACTTGGATAAGTCTAATGACTATTATGCGTATGACTTCAGATCCTGATCTGCAATCGTAGCTTTCCAAAGCCGCTGTCAACTCTGATCCAATCAGATACGCGTGTCCCTAGATAAGGGATCATATATTCCTCCATTCTAGATATCATATGAGATATGATTTCAAACCATTCTCTTTGTACTATATCTCGATTTCCGATTTATGACGACTGACTAATTGAACAAATCAAATTAGCCCTAGCCCGGCCGAGCATTTACGTTTGTCATCACTAAACCATCGAGGGGCCTAAAAGATATCGCTTTTATCCTTCTTTAGATAAAAGGAACGGATAAAATTTGATACAATGCTTTCTTGCACTTACTAACCAAATCACACACAACAATATGTTTTATAACACCAAGTTACTAGTGCATTTACATATTATCAATGTGCAACCGATTAGCAAGATACAACTCACACATCTTGGTTTCAAGAATATAAGATGTTATCGTCTCACCAATCACTCGTGATACAATTCATGGAGTGATCCAAGTGAGCGTGGGTTTAATCCAATGCTCAAATCATATTCGTAAGCACTCATGAACGTTGCAGAAAACATTTTCTTATGTCTAATACTCTTCTAGACAATCCACACACCAATTCACGACAGTCTTGATTCATATCTACTTCCAACATATGAACGACTGTGGCCCGTTTGAAAAATTCGATTATTCTTAATAAACTCAATTATTCTGGAAGTTAAAACATGCAAAGTGAAACACAAGAATAATACTAATCCCATATGGACTCAACCCTTTGAGCATAAATAAAACGCCTTTTATTTATCACCATATTGATTACTCATTATTTGTCGTTTCGGGTAATCAACTTCTTAGTTGAATTATTACACTTGTCCCATGCACCTAGCATGCACACAATGTTTACCTATAGTTCTTACTTTTGTGAAATAGACAAATTGCACACATTTCCAATCATTCTCATTTCACAACTCCAAATCCATTTTCATAAGTGAAAGAATATCAAATTCTTGCTACTTATAGAATATGCTAGATTCTAACATCCTATGCAAATGATTCTTTCGTAATGTCACTGCACCAAAGTCACAAAGACTATTGTCAATGATATTACAAAGTCCTCTATCGGAGATTGTTACAAGACAATTCCTTAGATATGATGTCTCTCACTCAAAGTACATTCCTTTGAACATCCTTTTGCATAAAAGTTTCTAATCTAGACATAGATTTTCAATATTTACTTCCTAATATGAACACGCTTCCATATTTTCCTCATGACAACTCATTCTTAATAAAATCTTTTCTATTTGTAATGATGTCGATATGGTCCATCCAATATGGAAACATTTCCATATTTTCCAATACTATACTTCCAACTACTCACAAGCGACCAATCCTCGTCGAACTTTGGATTGTCCTTTGATAGCTGTTTAATTATTTTAGTCAAAACCAATTCTAGTCCCTTTTCCCTCTAAATGTGCTAGACATTTGGAAAATTTTATAATGGTCAAACATCAAAGCATTTGCAATCGATCCTATACCCGAAGCGTATGGTACACGACGCATAATGTTTTATTTGTTATGTTCTCAAAATTCGAATTATGAAAAGGAATTTCGTAATCATAATCGAAATTTTAGGAACACACTATGTATCTTTGGCTAAGTTTATTAACATTTCTCAACCTAAGCCTTTAGATTTGAAATGAAGCATAATATTCTCTCCCTTAATTATAGCAAAACAACTTTACAACCCTTACGACTTTGCAAGGTATAACTCTTGTTTTTCTATAATTAATATTGCCAACTTGCAATACTTTCCATAATAATCATACATTCATAACTTTTATGCTCCCACTATCATGATGATTACTATAAAACATAACACTTATGCTCCCACTAGCTTCAACATGTATTCACAAACATCTTAACTTTCAGAAAACAATACCTATTGAATTTCTTAAGTCCATGTTTCTAATACTTAATGCTTTGAAAATCTTTTATCAAGGCCTCTTAAGCTTATACACCTTTGCTTTAGATAGTTCATATGTGTGTCTAAACTATTAAGACTAATTGCCAAACCTCATAATTCAAATCATGGAAAGGGATACCGTAACCATAATTGAATTTGAGAATGCAACTTTACAATCACTATCTTCTTAAAATCTTTCTTAGTGAAAGAATTTTCTTACAATCATTTTCATGAAGGAGGAAATCTTATGACACTTAGATTTTAATGGTGTATATGTTCCTATCCATGTGAATTTGAAAAAAAAAATTATGACAAATTCAAACTCATATGGACCGAACTTTCTTAATCTTGATTTCTTGCCTTATGGTAGCACAGCTGCCCACCACGTCTTCCAAGTAGTTAAACATCTCACCTTTTTCCGATCAATGTACCTTTCATTGATCAAGGTTCCTTGCCTTTTATGCGTTCAAAATGAGAACTCATAGAACTCACATGCATAATTAACTCAATTGGAAACAACACAAAAACAAAATAATGTCAACACGATAGGTTGTAAACCTCAACTCGTGTGCTAGTGATGATCAATAAGGTTTATTTGATTTGTTCTTGAAACCTTTCAAGACCATTAAGACTCCCACTGACTCCTTGACATATAAGATTCTCTTGTCAATAAACATTTGTTGACAACCAAATATTCAAGAGTTAGTGTAGCTTTTATCAAAACACTTCATAAATTGGTCCTAGTTGGCCTTTGTCTTATCCAATACATCATAACTTTCCACATTTGATGAATGTTATAAACCTTTAATACTTTTCACTCATTGCCACAATCTTAACTTTAAGACTTTTTATTGGAACGAAGTATGATAGACTTCTTGATTTAACCATTTCTTCAATTCTTGATTCCTCTTCTCAAACATACAATTGTACTAAGACTTACTTGGATGATCAATTGAGATATGGTTCTTAATCATTAAGACCTATCATAAAGCATAAAAGCTACTCTCCCTTCTTCTTAGAATGGAGAAACTTTTATTTTTCTGCCTACTTGATTCTTTTTATTCATTCTACTATTGATCTAAACCCTTTAATCAATTCAGAATTACACTTAATCTTGTAAGTGTAATCATATTTACTAAAACTTTAGTAAATCATGACGAATATCTTTGTTACTCTTATGCTAAACTTGATCAACACACAACTTTGTGTACTCGATCTCCTAGTCCTTCACTTGACACTTTGTCAACGAATTTGTCTAATTTCCAAATATGAAATTTCTCATTCATCATGCAACCAAGTTGCGTGATTCCAAATTTCAGTCCAATTGAAACTTTGGGCGATGAGAAACTCTCCCTATTTGGTAAATTCTCGACATTCCCATAAATAACATAACTAAGAATCATATCCATTCGTTGTAGAAATATGCAAACATCAATTTTCATAACGATTTCATTGCAAGGAAGTAAATAAATAAATAAATAAGTCAAACAAAATTTATTTTATTTATAAAAGCAGCGGAAAAACATTTGTCCTTACAATGCAAAATCTATTGAAAACTATGTAAAAGGAAAATTTCTAACAACTCTATCATAACTATCTGAGCTCAAAATCCAATCTTAAAGTCCATGTGATCGAGATCCATCTCTTGTGATTAGATTCATCTTGCTCTCTTATCAAGCTTCCTTTCTTTTTCACCGATCCTTCAAAACATTCAAATGCAATCTTATCACATCATGTATTAAGAATCAATGAATAGGAATTTAACGGAGTTAGATAGTGGATTCTTACCTAAAGTAGAGTCATACGTTCTGACTCTCCTATCTCTTAGATCTCTTAGGTAATTAGGGCAACTTCGTCTCCAATGCCCCTTCTCTTGGCAATAAAAGCAAATTAACTCATTTGGAACAACACATGGAACTACTTCAGACATCGCCTTTCTCTTATGATCAAACTTTTCGATCATTGCATGTCTTTCATTGCCATTGTCTATATCCATAGAGGTCTTGAAGGCAGACTCACCAATCAACTTTGCTTTTCTATTTCGCCAAACCATTGCTGATTCAGCAGCAATAAGCATGTAGGTGAGATCCATAAGGGTCACGTCGTGGTTCATCATATAGTACTCTCTTAAGAACTCACTATATGAGTTGGGAAGTGACTGAAGAACCCAATCAACAGCCATCTCTTCACCGACAACGGATCCCATCATTCTTAACCTATCAATGTGTGACTTCATCCCTAAGACGTGTGCACACACCGACTTTCCTTCTTTATGTTTACTCGCCAAAAGGGCTTGAGTGATATTGAACCTTTCAATTTTACAATCTTGTGGGTTAGGGAGAATAATTGGAGGAGGAGGAGGTGAAGCATGATTTCTTGTTCCTCGATCGAATCGTGGAATATCATCTTCATGTGGAATGCTTGTTCCACGGGATTTGAGAAGACCATAGTTGTCGAACTTTGACATCTACAAAACGGGATAAAAACAAATTCAAGTTAGTTGATAGAATGAGTCCTTAGTAAATCACCCAAATGAAATACTAAGGCTAGGACCCAACACAATATTCTACAACTCGGGAGAGGGATGCCGTAACCCTAATTGAAGGATATTTGAAGGTAAGTGAATGACGATTCACTAATTTCCACCATGAAAAACGAAAAAGAAATTTAAGTTTTAAATCTATGAAAACTCCTAGATCCTTTGAGATTCATTGAACTTTCAATGGCATGTTTAAATCTCGATATGCCCCTCTTGTTTGTGACTGGGATGCCGAGGATCACAAAGCGGGTGTGAATAACCATGCAAACTTACATGGTGCCCTCACATGTTACAATCACCCATTCGATGTGCCAGTAAACCACACACGCTCCACCGAACTATGACAAACATTGAGTCACCCTTTGCAACCTTTGCTTAGAACCATTTAGTGTTCCGGTAAACCACACACGCTCCACTAACGTCTTCGCAAGGGCACAAAGTGTAATTTCATGGAATTGCATCAATTCACTTTTGCCTAAGTAACTAAGATTGGGAATTAGAAAAACATTTAGTTACTTTGTATTTCATTATACTTATAATGGAAGGTTGCGTCCTATCCTACCCGTTCGGCTAACGACCCTCCACTAGTCAAGAGTGCGGTGGGTAAGAGTGGATACCCATTCAATCGCCATTTTATAGGCAATTTCCTTAAACACCCCTTATAGACCAGCTTCGTGAATGAGGCCTACTAACAGTAAGACTGACTTTTACTCATACATATATATAATGTTAGACTTTTAATGTTATATATATAGTATAGGGTACATTTTATACTTTTAAAATACTATGTGGTTAACTTTAACAATTACACTTTTAATTCAATTAAATGGTTAACCTAATCTTTTATGGATTTATTAAATCTCTTTTAATTATACTCCTTAATTAATTAATAAAACCATAAGGGTGTATTTGAACTTTTCAAAACTAGGGTTTTAGAATTTAACATTCCTATTCAACTTTTAATCAACTTTTAAATTCCAAAACTTGAGGGCAAGTTTTGAAACATTTCAAAACAATTTAGTTTTAATCTATCTTAAAATTTCGAATTTATGACATTTAAATTTAAAATTTTAAATATTAAAACTCTTGATTTAATAATTATCTTAAATTAGACTATTAATTTAATTATTAAATCATAAGGGATTATCTAAATAATGAGGATAATTACCATTTATACATTTAAGTTATCCTAATCCCTTAAATATCTATATAGATTTCGAAAATATGGATGGATAATGGAAGATCTTGAATTACCATATATAACAATTAGAGGATAATTACAAGATATAGGATAATCCAAATCCCTAAAAATTAGGATCTTATCTTGGGGAGGAGGCAAATTTCGAAAATCAAGGGATTATAACAAACCCTAGATTTCGAAATTTAAGGGTTTAAGGAAAGGATTTGAAGATCTTATTCAAACTCTTGCAAATTAGGGTTTGCAAACCCTAATCTCGAAAAACCCTTGCCTCTTAGGGTTTATTGGAAATAAACCCTAATATGTCAAGTTCATACAATTGAAACCAAAACTGGGCTCTGAAACCACTGATGGGTTTTGGTCATAAGACATCCTATGTGCTCATACAAACCCTAATACTTGGATCTAGGTTTCTCTATTGTACATGCTTTGAATCCAAGACTATAAACCCTAATATTAGCATATGGAAATCGATATCAACATATAATAAGGTCTAAGAACATAACTTGATTGTTATGTAGCAATAACAATCCTAATTCCACCTTGAATTGACTTTGGAATGCTTAGAGTCACAAGTGTCACTCCTCTAATGGCTTACAAACACCAAGAGCAAATGGAGAAGGTATAAAGAGAGAGGAGAGAGGTTAGAATTCGTCCTTAGGACTCCTTGGGAAGGGATACCCGAATTCATGAGCTAATGGGTGTTTATATAGGTGTAGAGATAGGGTTTCAGTCATTATCCTTATCTAGTTGCTTATCCACAAAGCAACCCATAAGATAAGTCTTAGAAATCCCTTATCCTTTATCCTTTGGACGATTTCAAGGATATCTTATCCCTTGAATTCGTCCAACCTATATCTAGGATAACTATTACCATATATTGTAACTATCACATAATTAAAATTCAGCCCCTCTAGTTTAATTAATTACACTTGATCACAAAATTAATTCCTAATTAATTATTGACCAATATTGATTAAACAAATATGATTTCTCCTTTAATATATTATTCTTATAACATATTAATAAATCATAATAACCTCTCTCTCTTTATTTATTTCTCCAATCAAGTTGCTTTGGTGAAGGCAACCCAAAAGGACCATGCACCATCGGGTCAAGTACATACCAAAATAGTTATGGACTTAGACACTAATCCAACATAAACATGTAAGCGGACAACCAATGCCCACTAAGCATGTAAATTGTATTCCAAACCCAATAAAAGTATAAATGGTGTAATTGATATGTGGGTTGTTATGTTGGTTGTTTGAGCTTCGTAGTTCACTAACATAACATAAAAAGCCGCGATTTTTTTTTTTTGTAAAAAGAAATTTTTCATCCTAAAACCGAAAATTTACAATTAAGGCACATTTTTGGTAAAAATGACACTTTAGGTCCTTTAAGGCCAAAGGTTTTGCATTTAAGGCTAGTTTTAAGTAAGTAGCATGTTTAACTTATTTTTGTCAAAAATATCATATTTGACTTGGTTTTATGAAAATGTGCATTCTCGGCCCATTTATAAATAAATTTATCTTTTTGGCCCAAGTTTTAATAAATTTGCATTTTCGTTCATTCTTATCAAAAATTTACATTTTTGGTACAACTTTGTTTAAAGTGACACTTAAGCCCTCAAAAGTCCAAAAATTACAATTTTGGCCCAAAAGCCGTGAAAGCCCAAATGAGGTCCATTTGTGAAAATTTGCACTTTTAGCCCTTTTAAATTCATAAATACCATAAAGATTCATGTTTATCAAAAATGATTCATTTTTGGTCCCTTAAAACCGTGAGATGTATATATAATGACCTCACTTTGATTTTTTTGTCATTTTTGGCCCTCTCATGCTATTTTCTTATTTTTAAACAACTTTGATGTGTTTTAAACCTTCTCTTTGCATAATAAGTTGTAACAGATGTTGTGTTCTACAAATATCCTCATGTTTTAGCATATTTTCAAGTTTATGAAGTTTATAACACACAATCACACTTATATAATGAAAAACACACAAAATCATGCATATACACATAGATCTACACAAAACAACTTGTATTCTCCTACGAAACATAGTAAAAACCGAAAATAAGGGGTATGAACTCACTTTGGTTTGATGATTTTGGTTTTCGAAGGAGATTTGGAAGAGTTATTGGCCTAGCTCACTTCTTTGAGGAGATCTTCAAATTCTAGGAGATTTCATGAACATGGATCATGAGATGAAGTGTTACACTTTGATGAGAAAGTAACTTATCAAAAATGATGATCTTTGATGAAGAGTTCTTGATCTTACACAAGACACACACGAATTTTTTGGAAGAAGTGGATGGTTTTTTGCTTGGAGTTCTTGGAGGAATGTAGTGACTAGAAATGAAAATGAAGATGGTGGTGGGAGGAACCTTGGCCAAGAATTTAAGAAGAAGAAAGAGAGTGATTTCAAATGAGGTTATTACATGAAGGGTTAGAGTCCTAGAAACATGATATTTGTTGCTTGGTTAACCTCTAAACATTAGTGAGGTGGCACTCCCTAATTATCCCATTGTTTTTTTTATTATAGTCGAGAATGAGGGGAAAAGAAAAGAGAAGGAAAATTTTGGGCCTTTTCTTGATTATGCTCGAAGTTATGAGTTCCCAAATGAAGGTTTTCATCCCATTAGGCCCATAGGAGGGTTTACGGCCCAATAGTGATAAGGAAAAGGAGTTTACGACCCATTAGGATTCAAGAAACAATTTACGGTCCATTAAGGCCCTTGATAAGAAAGTGAAACATTTTAGGCCTAATAACGCCCATGAGAAGTCTTATGGCCCAAAATGTTATTGTTTAATGAATGTGGGTCCAATCAGGGCCCAATTGAAGACTCTTTGCTTTAAAGAATCAGTTTGAGGGTTTATCGGTCCATTAGGCCCAATAAATAACTTCTGGTCCAATAAAATGTTTGAACCGGGATATTAGGGTTTCAGATCCACAATTGAGTATATGAGATGTATTGAATTAGATTTTGAACTTTATTCATAAGTTTTTATTCAAATGGTTGATTATGAATGAGCACATTACATGACATCAGTTTTAGATTACAAACTATATAAGAGTTGATTTTTATATGAAGACAAAATTTCCTAGCTAAAAATGCTAGTTGTGACATAAACCAAAACCTATTAGGCTTGGATCATAATATTCTAACCAAAGAATCGAAAACTAACTAAAAGAAAGTTGAAAAAGAGTTTGTAAAGAATCAAATTAAAAGTAAACAAAAACAATCATTTCCAAAAGAAACGAACGTAAACGATAATAAGATAAAAGTTTTCACCATAACAAAGAAATATAGGACCACATTAGTTAAATATACTTATATGGTTGATCTTGCAATTACTTTTCCCCTTTCTGTAAAAGGCTCACAAGGACCCAAGAAACTTTGGGTTCCTAAATCTGCTTGATTTTCGCAGGTAATATGTGATGAACAGTTTGACTCTGAATGGTATATTAACAGTGGCTGCTCATGTCACCTGACTGGGAAGAAAGAGGAATTGAGAGAGTTTCGAGCTCTCAAAGATGGTGGAAATGTGAAGTACAAAAATAACTCTTTTGAAAACATTAAAGTTTATGGGATGATAATGAATGGAGAGTTTTCTATTCGAAAATTGGCATACATAGAATGCCTACAACACAACCTCATAAGTGTTTCATTGTTGGTTGTAGGGACTAGTTTGAAGGTATCCTTTGACGACGAAGGGTCTGAAATCATAAAAAATAAAAGCAAAACAATCCTTCTAAAGTCGAAGCGTAAAGGAGAAATGTATCCGTTAAATTTGAATATGATACGAGGGAAGCCTGTCAGTTGCCTACCAACGAAAGCTCACTCAAACGAAAGCTAGTTATGGTATAGAAGACTTTCGCACCTTAACTTCAATGACATCAACAAGCTTGTTCTTGGTGATCATGTGCGAGGACTTCCTCTCCTGAAATTTGATAAAGATCACTTGTGTGTAACTTGTAAAATGGGGAAGCAAAGCAGGAAAAATCCATCCTACCATAGTTAACACGAAATTCATCGAACCTCTAGAACTTCTACATGTCGACCTTTGTGGACCATATGCAATTGAAAGTGTTGCTGGTAGTAACTATATTCTTGTGATAGTCGATGATTTTTCACGTTTCACTTGGGTGTATTTTCTTAAACAGAAATCTGAAGCAACACCAAGACTCAATGACTTTATCAAGAAAATTGAGCTTCAACTACGAAAGTTGGTTCGCAATGTTCTCAGTGACAATGGTTTGGAATTCAAAAACCAAGTGTTTGAAGAATTCCTTGTTGAGAAGGGAGTGTCACATAATTTTCCTGCTCCCTAAACTCCACAACAGAATGGTGTATTTTGAAATGCGAAACAGCTCCTTGTGCAAAGCTGCGAGAACCATGTTATCTTACGCATGTCTACCTCTCTATTTCTGGGCGGATGCGATTACAACTGTGTGCTTCACCCAAAACAAATCTATCCTAAATAAGATATTTTCTATCACTCTTTACGAAAGAATTAATAATTGCAAACCTAACGTTAAGTTTTTCCTTCTATTTGGTTCCAGGTGTTTCATCTTCAACTCCAAGGAACAACGAAACAAATTTGGTGCGAAAGTTGACCTGGGTATATTGTTGGGATATTCGCTGAACTCCAAGGCCTATAGGGTTCTCAACAAACGATCCAAGAAGATGGAAGAAACCTACTATGTCACGTTCGACGACAACTACTTAAAGAGGATTTAGTCGAATGATAGTCAATCAAAGGAGATCTTTCCAAAACCAAGTCCAGCCACGATTCCTCTCTCCAATCTTTATGAGTAATTCATGTTACTCTTGTTGGATTAATGTCTAAGTCCATAACTATAATTGGTAAGACTTGACCCGACTCGGCATGGTCCATTTGGGTTGCATGGCATCATGCACTTGGATAGACTATAATGAGAGAAATAAGACACTTACGGTTATTAATATATTATAAGTTCTAGTATATTAATAATAAGAATAATAAGATTATTTAATTAGTATTGATCAAGAATTAATCTAGGATTAATTAAGTGATCAAAATAAGACTAATTAAATATATGGGTTGATTGTGTAAATCATCCATACTTGTATAGTGGGCTAATGCTCCATGGATTATCTAGTTGGGCCAAAACCCATATGATGCTCCATGGATGCTCCATGGTGTATTTGAACCCATGGATCCAAGGAAATGGAAAGTCATGACAATTAGGGTTTACCCTAATTGTATAACTATATAAGCATCTTATTCTTGAAAAAAATCGGCCACTAGTAAGAGACTAAGAGAGGGCTAGCCGATTTCATGAAGTGTAGAATTCTCTCAAGTTATTCCAAGTGTATTTGGTGTTGTGTGAACCATTTGAGGTGTCACACTTGGGGCACTAGGCACTCAAGCTTCATGAAGACAAGCACCATCAAAGAGGTATGTATTCTATCTTGTTATATTGATAGTTTAGTATGCTAATCTAGGATAATACCTTGGATATTCATATTTGTATGTATAATAGAGAAAACATAGATCCAAGGTATTTAGGGTTGCATGTACACTTAGAAGTGTTAGAATGCTCATAACCCAACAGTGGTATCAGAGCCTAGGCTTGTATTCTTGTTATACTTGCAAATGGAGCTGAAAAATCGAGTTTTGATGCTATCAACCCAGCAGACTCGCCGAGTCCATGAAGGGACTGTTGGATAAGGTGTCTAAGTCCATAACTATTTCTGGTATGTACTTGACCCGACACGGCATGGTCCATTTGGGTTGCATGGCACCATGCAATTGGATAGACTAAATGAGAGAAATAACACTTGGAGATTATTAATATATTATAAGTTCTAATATATTAATAATATTATTTGATTAGTTTGATCAAGAATTAATTTAGAATTAATTAAGTGATCAAAAGATAACTAATTAAATATATGGGTTGATTATGTAAATCATCCATATCTTGTATAGTGGGCTAAAAGGCTCCATGGACTATCAAGTTGGGTTCCACCCATAGGATGCTCGATGGATGCTCCATGGGAGTTACAAACCCATGGGTCATGGAAATGAAGAGTCATGACACATTAGGGTTTAACCCTAGATGTGTCAACACTATATAAGTAACATATTTTCCACCCAAAAACGGCTACACTAAGAAATAAGAGGGCTTGGCTGATTTTGAAGAAGTGTGTGTTCTCTCATAAGTTCTTCCAAGAGCATTTGGTGTTGTGTGAAGCATTTGAGGCATAACACTTGGGGTGCTAGGCTCACAAGGTTTCAAGGAACATAAACAACAACAAGGTAAGTTATTCTATCTATACTTTATGTTAAAATTGTTCCCCATGTATGCTAGATAGGAATATAACCTTGGAATTCAACTTTGCATGACAATTAGACAAACATAGATCCAAGGTTATTAGGGTTGCATGTACACTTAGGAAGTGTTAGAATGCTCAAAACCCATCAGTGGTATCAGAGCCTAGGCTTGTTTGCTCTTATTTGTGCTTAAAAGTTGAAAACAGAATCGGAAATTTTGCTATCTGCGAATGGACTCGTCGAGTCTATAGGGGGGACTCGTCGAGTAACTCGGCGAGTGAGTTCATGCACTCGGCGAGTAGGGTCGACTGAGTGCAGAATTTCGATTCAGTTGCTGGAAATGAAAACATTACCCTAAACTGTTTTGGTAATTGAAAACTTGTTTTTGGTGGTGTAATGTCTTTGCTAATTCATTTACAACAACTAGTTATCAAAATTACAAAGTTTTATGTAATTTTTGATTGTGTTCATATTCATGTTCTTGTTCTTATGATGTTTTAGATGATCATAGGAATTATTTGTAACCTATTTGGTATATTAATTCTTGATCATAATGTGTTTTACTGGAGTCCATAACTCATCCTTAAGTTATGGAAAATCAAGAGTCACACTTGAGTTAAAACCATTAAAACAAATACAAGAGTTAGAAAAATGAAGAGTCTTCATTTTATTACTCTATTAAACTCATAAGTTACAAGAAATGAAAAGTTTTGAAAGTTACAAAACTTGCCCTCAAGTTTTGGAACAAGTAAAGTTAAGTTAAAACTTTAAGTTCCAACCCCTAGAATTTTAAAAGTTAAAATTCAACCCTTATACTTATATTATGATGATTTAATAATTATATATATATATATATATATATATATATATATATATATATATATATATGTATAAGAATAAAGTCGTCTTACCGCTAGTACGCCTCATTCACGAAGCCGGTCTATAAGGTGGGTATAAGGTTGTTGCCTATAAAATGGTGACTTAATGGGTGTATATTCTCACCCACCACTTGTTTGACTGGTGGAGGGTCGTTAGCCGAACGGGTAAGACAAGGACTTATAAATTCTCATTCAAAGTATGATGAATATAATAAAGTAACTAAATGTTTATTAAATTCCCAATCTTAGTTACTTTAGGAAAAATATGAATAAGGTGCTAATCCATGAAATTACACTTTACACTTTGTCTAAGTCGTTGGTGGAGCGTGTGTGGTTAACCGACACACTAACTTGGACTTAACAAGGTAGGTAAAGGGTGACTTAAGGTTTATTATAGTATCGGTGGAGCGTGTGTGGTTTACCGGCACATCGATTGAGTGATAAACTTTAAGGGTACCAAGTGATTTGCATGGTTACTTCACACCTCGTTTTGTGATCCTCGGCATCCCAGTCACAAAACCTGGAGGGCACTCTCGAGATTGAAACATGCCTTTGAAAAGTTCATTGGATCTCAAAGAATCTAGGAATTTCTAAAACCAATAAAAACTAAATATCTAATATTTCGGTTTTCGTGGTGGAAATTGGTGAATCGTCATTCACCTACCTTTCAAATATGGTATAGCTTAGATTACGGCATACCTCTTCTAAGTTATATTATATTGTGATTGGATCCTAGCCTTAATATTACATTTGGGTGTTTTATTAAGGACTCTCTTAAATCTAAACTAAACTTGTTCTTCTCTTTCAGATGTCTTCAAATAATGCTTCTGGCTCGAATCCTAATGGCTCCTTTACTCTTATGAGTTTGTGTGGGAAAGTCACCTTTGATGGATCCAACTTCAATAAATGGATCAGAAACATCAGGATGATTACCCGCTACGAGGACAAAGAATATGTCCTTGACAAGGAGCTTAAGGAAATTGATGAGTCCACTGCAACTCCCCAGGAGATCGCTGACTTTCATACTCATGAAAGAGATGCAACCAAGGTGGCTTGCATCATGTTGGCCACCATGACAGCTGAACTCCAAAAGTCTTATGAAGATTTCTACCCTTATGAAATGCACCAAGATTTGATGGAAAGATACCATCAAAGTGCACGACAAGAGAGGTACGAAGTCATCTGCTCCATGATAACAACCATGATGAAGGACGGAGAGTCCGTCACGAGCCACATGCAGAAAATGCAAAGGTATGTGGATCGTTTGCTGAAGCTCAATGTGAACTTCCCTGAGGAGCTTGCAATAGATATCATTTTGCACTCTTTACCATCGTGTTATGATCAATTCCGCATGACATATCACATGAACAAGGAAGAGGTCACCCTCAGCAAACTTCAGGGACTTCTCAAGACCGCAGAAACAGGTCTTAAGGCGAAGTCGGTTGCTATCACTCCTACTCCAGACACAACTCCAGTCTTGGCAATCGGGCAAAGTCGAGGGAGGAAGAGAAAGAGATCTTCAAAGGGTACCAAGCCTCGGACCCTTGATGGCTCTTCTTCAAGTGGAACCAAGAAAGGTTTCATTACTCCTTCTTCTGACCCAAAAGAGGCTGAATGCTTCTATTGCCATGAAAAAGCTCATTGGAAGCGGAACTGCCCAAAGTACCAGCAGGATGTGAAGGATGGGAAAGTCAAACCCAACCATGCAGGTATTTACACTATCATTTCTAATAACTCACCCCATTCGAAATCTTGGGTCCTTGATACCGGTTGCGGTATTCATATTTGTTGTGACTTGCAGGGACTAGGAAGAAGTGAGAATGTGGAGCAAGGAAGAATAAACTTAATCATGGGGAATAGGAAAGTTACACCTGTCACCAAGATTGGAGTTTATACTTTATCGCTAAGTAGTGGGTTAAATTTAGATTTGAATAAATGTTGTTATTCTCCAGAAATGGCAAGAAATATTATTTCCTTTCATGCATTGTACAAACAAGGTTTCACCTTTTCGTTTGATAATGAAGTTGGTCCGATTAATGCTTTCTTTAATAATGTACTTTATTTTAAAGCATTACCTTGTGATGGTGTGTATGAAGCTGTATCTATTGTAGATAACTTAGGAAATAATGTTTTGTGTATTGATTCTACTAATAATAATAACTTGGATAAAGCATCATTATGGCATTGTCGTCTTGGACATATAAGCAAGAAACGCATAGGCCAACTCCAAAAGGATGGAGTCTTGGAGTCGTTTGACCTAAAGTCAAATGATAGTTGCGAATCATGCTTACTTGGAAAAATGACAAAGTCACCCTTCACAGGCTCGTGTGAAAGGGGTGAAGGTTTGTTGGACCTTATACACACGGATGTGTGTGGGCCATTCAAACATGCCACAAGGGATGCTAATCGTTATTATTTGACTTTTACTGATGATTACAGTAGATATGGATATGTTTACTTAACCAAGCATAAGTCAGAGACTTTCGAGAAGTTTAAGGAATTTAAACTCGAGAATCAATTGGGCAGGAACATTAAGATGCTTCGATCCGATCGGGGTGGTGAGTATCTTAGTTCAGAGTTCCTCGACTATCTAAGGGAATGTGGGATTGTCTCACAATTGACACCTCCCAGGACACCGCAGTTGAATGGTGTGGCTGAGAGGCGTAATCGAACCTTGTTGGACATGGTTCGTTCCATGATGAGTCGAGCTTCGCTACCAATCTCATTCTGGGGGTATGCCTTAGAGACTGCTGCCCATATCCTTAATCTAGTCCCTACAAAGAAAGTTGCCAAAACTCCTCACGAGATGTGGACTGGTAAAGTACCTAAACTACACCACATCAAGATTTGGGGCTGCGAGGCTTTCGTGAGACGCGAGACTCATGATAAGCTCGAACCCCGAAGCGAGAGGTGTATTTTCATCGGCTACCCACAGCAATCCTTTGGTTACCTCTTCTACAGACCTAGTGACAATGTGGTCTTTGTAGCAAGAAGAGGAGTCTTTCGAGAAAGAGAGTTTATAAGCCAAGTAGACAGTGGGAGGCAAGTTGATCGTGAAGAAATTCAAGAGTCAAGTGGTGAAGGAACTTCAAACTCTAGCCCTCAACCTGAGGAGGAAACTCCTGTTGAGTCAATTGACGAATCTGTACCTCTGAGGCGTTCCACGAGAGTTAGGAGTGCACCTGAGCATTACTATGGATTCCATATTACTGCAGAAGGTGAGACACTTATTAGTGATGAGACACTAGTAAGTCAAGATGACCCTAACAGCTACGAGGAAGCCATGGCAGGCCCCGAGTCTGCTAAATGGAAAGAGGCTATGGATAGCGAGATACAATCCATGTATGACAATCAAGTTTGGAACTTGGTTGAGAATGTACCAGGTCGAAAGACTGTAGGGTGCAAATGGGTCTTCAAGAAGAAGACCGACATGGATGGTAAAGTACACACTTATAAGGCTAGACTAGTTGCAAAGGGGTTCTCTCAAATTCCTGGAGTGGATTATGATGAGACCTTTTCTCCGGTAGCCAAGATTAAGTCTATTCGGGTTCTGTTAGCCATAGCCACATTTCATGACTATGAAATTTGGCAAATGGATGTCAAAACCGCTTTCCTTAATGGGAAGTTGGCTGAAGATGTTTACATGATTCAGCCAGAGGGTTTTGTCAGCAACGAGTACCCTAATAGAGTGTGTAAGCTTGAGAAATCCATTTATGGATTAAAGCAAGCACCTCGCAGATGGAATCTTTGCTTTGATGAAAAGGTCAAGGAATTTGGCTTTTCTAGGAGTGAAGATGAATCTTGTGTATATGTCAAGGCTAGTGGGAGTATAGTTAGCTTTTTGGTATTGTATGTGGATGACATACTACTCATAGGAAACGACATTCCAACCCTGCAGGAAGTAAAGTCCTGGCTTGGAAAGTGTTTCGCTATGAAGGACCTTGGTGAAGCTGCCTGTATTTTGGGGATAAGGATCTTGAGAGATCGGAGTAAAAGACTAATTGGACTTAGTCAAAGTACCTACTTGGAGAAGGTTCTGAAGAGATTAAGAATGCAAGACTCCAAGAAAGGAGAGTTGCCCATCCAGAGTAACGCCAAACTGAGTAAGACACAAAGCCCTAACACTGAGGCTGAGATAGCAGAAATGAGTCGAGTACCTTATGCTTCGGCTGTAGGTTCGATCATGTATGCTATGATGTGTACTCGACCTGATGTAGCCTTTGCCTTGAGCATGGTTAGCAGGTTTCAGGGGAACCCTGGCAAGGCACACTGGACTGCGGTAAAGAATATTCTCAAGTACCTACGAAGGACTAAGGACTGGGTCCTTACCCTCGGTGGGAGTGATGACTTGAGAGTTGTAGGGTATATTGATGCTAGCTTCCAGACTGATAGGGATAACTTCCGTTCTCAGTTGGACTGGGTCTTTACCCTAAATGGAGGAGCAATTTCTTGGAAGAGTTCCAAGCAAGAGACAGTGGCAGATTCTACTTGTGAATCAGAGTATATTGCAGCTAGCGAGGTGGCAAAGGAGGCTTTATGGCTGAGGAACTTCATTGGAGACCTTGGAGTTGTACCAGCTATTAAAGAGCCAATGGAAATTTTCTGTGATAGTGAAAGTGCTGTTGCCTTAGCCAAGGAACCAAGGGATCACGGGAGATCCAGACACATCGACAGAAAATACCATTTCATCAGACATCGGATCGAAGAAGGACTCCTCGTGGCAAAGAGGGTATCATCAGATGAGAATCCGGCAGATCCCCTCACGAAGGGACTGACTCGGGTTAAGCATCTCCAGCATGCTCGGAGCATAGGGCTGAAGGATGATATTAGATTTAGTAGTTAGATAACCTCGAAATTTGTAAAGTGTAATTGACATTTGATGATGAATAAAAGTGTTTTATTTATGAGTAAAGTGTTACTATCTCTTGTCGATCGTTTACTATATTTCTTTTGCATGTTTTGACTTCCAGAATAATTTTGTTTGGTATAACATATTATTCAAACCTCCACAGTCGGTCATATGTCGGAAGTAGGTATGAATCAAGACTGTCATGTTTGGTTGTGGAGGTCTGCGACAAGGCTACAACAATCATGAGTGCTCATAAGTTCTGAGCATTGGACTCAACCCACGCTCACTGGAATCACTTCATGGAATTCTATCTCGAGTGATCGTGAGACGGTAATATCATATAAGTCTTTAAACCTAGAGATATGATTTGTTACTTACAAGTTGGTTATGCATTGATTGTACGAAAAACGCATTGGTAACTCGATGTTATAAAATCGCGCTCTTGTGTGTAATTCAATGAGTAGTAGAACAAACATTTGAGTCGAAGTTTATCTGTTCCTTCTTGGATTAGAAGCTGATATCTGGGCCCCTCGATGATTTTGTTTTGACCTATGTACCGGGCCCGGTCAGAACTAAATTGATGTGTTCAATGAAGTTCTTTGTCAAACAAATCGGAAATCGGGAAACAAATGTTGGACAATAAGCAAGACATTGTTCCATGTATTTGTCCGACTGATATCTAGAACAGAGGATTATATGATCACTTATCTTAAATGGCGTACCATCATCTTCTCAGTTTCGAGAAACCTTGAAAAGAGCTACGATTGCTGATCGGTTCCTGAAGTCATACTTGCAGTAATAGTTATTAGACTTATCCAAGTGGGAGACTGTTGGATAAGGTGTCTAAGTCCATAACTATTTCTGGTATGTACTTGACCCGACCCGGCATGGTCCATTTGGGTTGCATGGCACCATGCAATTGGATAGACTAAATGAGAGAAATAACACTTGGAGATTATTAATATATTATAAGTTCTAATATATTAATAATATTATTTGATTAGTTTGATCAAGAATAAATTTAGAATTAATTAAGTGATCAAAAGATAACTAATTAAATATATGGGTTGATTATGTAAATCATCCATATCTTGTATAGTGGGCTAAAAGGCTCCATGGACTATCAAGTTGGGTTCCACCCATAGGATGCTCCATGGATGCTCCATGGGAGTTACAAACCCATGGGTCATGGAAATGAAGATTCATGACACATTAGGGTTTAACCCTAGATGTGTCAACACTATATAAGTAACATATTCTCCACCCAAAAACGGCTACACTAAGAAATAAGAGGGCTTGGCCGATTTTGAAGAAGTGTGTGTTCTCTCATAAGTTCTTCCAAGAGCATTTGGTGTTGTGTGAAGCATTTGAGGCATCACACTTGGGGTGCTAGGCTCACAAGGTTTCAAGGAACACAAACAACAACAAAGTAAGTTATTCTATCTATACTTTATGTTAAAATTGTTCCCCATGTATGCTAGATAGGAATATAACCTTGGAATTCAACTTTGCATGACAATTAGACAAACATAGATCCAAGGTTATTAGGGTTGCATGTACACTTAGGAAGTGTTAGAATGCTCAAAACCCATTAGGGACTCGACGAGTCCAAGGCAAAATGCATCCAACTCGCCGCGTTTTGTTCATGCACTCGATGAGTTGGACCCCAGACAGCATATTTTCGAGTTTTTTGGCTAGAAATGGACTAGGAACATTACCCTAAGTTGTTTTTTGAACTTATAAACTTGTTTTTTAATGTTGTAATGTTCATGCTAATCCATTTTCAAAGATAATTGTCAATAGATTCATGTTTTGTATTAGTTTAAAGGTTAGACTAATTACATGAAAAAAGTTTGATTTGAATTATCTTTTTCTTATGAGTTGCTTAGATTAATAGAAAAGTTGAATGAAATAGTTGTTTTCAATCCAAATTAATCTAAGAGTTGATTCTAAAATGTGTTTTTGTAACTTGTCCTCAAGTTATATGAAAAGTCACATTTAAGTTTCATAAAACTCATAAAAGTTGGCAAAGGTTACAAAAAAAATGAAGAGTCTAGTTCTAATTAAATGGAGTTATGACTCCATAATTTGTCCTCAAGTTATGGAGGACCAGGAGTCTCTTCATTAAAAAAAATAATAATAATAATAAAAAGTGTAACCTTAATTAATTCCATAAGTTATAAAATAAAGAAAAGTTAATTCTTTTATTAGTTTAAAGTCTTCCATAAGTTATGGAACTTGAAGAGTTTTTGGATTAAAACTACTTTAAACACATAAGTTATGGAATTAATTAGTTTTGAAAAGTTTCAAAACTTGCCCTCAAGTTTTGGAATTTGTAAAGTTTTCTCATATGAATACTTTAATTCCAGGTTAGCCCTTAGAATTTTAAAAGTTAAAATTCAACCCTTATACTTTATAATATAATAAGTTAATAATATATATATGTATAAGAGTAAAGTCAGTCTTACCGCTAGTACGCCTCATTCACGAAGCCGGTCTATAAGGTGGGTATAAGGTTGTTGCCTATAAAATGGCAACTTAATGGGTGTCCACTCTCACCCACCGATTGCTTGACTGGTGGAGGGTCGTTAGCCGAACGGGTTTGACAAGGACTATAATTCTCCCTTCATTAAAAGTATTAATGATAAATACTAAGTAACTAAACCTTTTATAAATACCAAAGTTAGTTACTTAGGAAAATGTAAATAAGGTGCTAATCCATGAAATTACACTTTGCACTTTGTTTAAGTCGGTTAGTGGAGCGTGTGTGGTTAACCGGCACACTAACTCGTATTTAACAAGGTAGGCAAAGGGTAACTTAATGTTTATCATAGTATCGATGGAGCGTGTGTGGTTAACCGGCACATCGATTGAGGGATAAACACTTAAGGGTACCAAGTAATTTGCATGGTTACTTCACACCTTGTTTTGTGATCCTCGGCATCCCAGTCACAAAACCTGAAGGGCACACTCGAGATTGAAACATGCCATTGAACAGTTCAATGAATCTCAAAGATCTAGGAGTTTCAAATCCAATTAAAACCTAATAATCTATTTCGTTTTTTATGGTGGAAATTGGTGAATCGTCATTCACCTACCTTCAAATATTTTATAGCTTGGATTACGGCATACCTCTTCTAAGTTATAAAATAGTTTGTTGGGTCCTAGCCTTAATATTTCATATTGGGTGTCATATTAAGGACTTTAAAATCAACTATCTTGAATATCTCCCAAAAGATGTCTTGTTTAGACATTTATGATCTTCCCAAATCTCTTGAAACAAGCTTTCCTAAATGAAGATGATGTCCCTTGGAAATCATACTTCTTTCTCCTCCTCTAATTATTCTCCCTAACCCACAAGTTCTTGAAAAGTTTAAGGTCACTCAAGCCCTATTGGCAAGGCAAGGTCTAGGTGTGATCACATCTTGGAGATGTAGTCACATATTGACAAGCCGGGAGAGAAGGGTGTCAAAGTCTTGAGAAAGTTGTAGGTTTAACTACTTTCTAAGTCACATAGTGAGTTCTTTTGGAACACCTATGAAATGGACTATGACAAGACCCTTAATGATCTTATCTATTTGTTAAGATCAACTTCCTCAAAAACTTGATGGACATTGACAATAGCGACACAGGAAATCCAGAAAAACATTCTCTTCCCAATGGAAAGGGATCGGCCATAGTCAACTCGGTTGACCAAATGGTAAAGAGAAAAGCTAAGTCTGTGATAGTCCCGTGTACCATTATCAAAGGGTCCATATGTTTATATTGCAAAAGAAAGGGTCATTAGTTGCAAAGCTGCCCAATTTACCTAAGGATGTTAAAGTCAATATGGTTGACTCTACTTCAGGTAAAGTCCACTACTCTAACTCTGTTAAGTTTCTATTCTGAGATTCCTGATACATGATGTGACTGGGTCACATTGTAATGTTTTAAGAATCAAAGAAAAGTGAAGAAACTTAACGAAATAATATGTTGAATCTGATCGCGTAGATGGATTTCTATCGCGTAGTTTGAAAATCGGATTCTTGAGCTACTTCTTAGGAGTTATGAGATATTGCTTAGGAATAGATAACAACAAGTTTTCATATGGATTGTAAGGATAAGTTTTTCCGCATAGTTTTAAAATAAAAGGAAAAAAATTTGGATTTTATTTATTTTAAAATATCCTTACAATGGCATTTGAGGAAAAATTGTTGCTTATATGATTCCATTAAGAGCAAGAGTGGAAATATGAAATTGATTCTTTCATTTGTGGTAATGTCTAAATTTACCAAATAAGGAAAGATTCTCATCATCCAAAGTCTCAATTGGACCGGGACTTGGAATCATGCAAGTTGTATAGCGTGATGAATGAGAACTTTCAAGTATTGGAAAAATTAAGACTAATTACTTGTTCACATGGATGTGTGAGTTAAGTAATGGACTAAGGGATCGAGTACACAGTCATGTACACTGATTAAGTCCACCACAAAAGATATAAGGCTATTCGTCATAGTTTACTAAAGCTCAGTAAATATGATTATACTTACAAGCTTAAGTGTAACTCTGAGACATTGGAAAAGGTTTCAATGCATGGCAGAGCGGATAAGAAGTATCAAATTAGGCAGAATGATAAAAGTTTCTCAAATCTGAAAAGATGGGAGAGTACTTTAGTATCAGTTTTGTGATCATCTTAATGATTAAGAAACCATATCAAAATTAGTTCTCTAAGGAAAATCTTAGTGCATTCTTATAGCTAAGAAGAGGAACTATGAATTGTTGAAGTGGTTAAATCAAGAAGATGATTCATACTTCGTTCCAAAAACAATTCTTAGAGTCATACTCCAAGATTGTAACTTGAGTGACATGTCTCAAAGAAGGTTTAAAATACTTTTCAAATGTAAGAGTAAAAGTTTTCTACTCTTGCACATTTGAAATTAGTAAGTTGTGATGTTTTGGATAAAACAAAGACCAACTTAGGCCAATTGTGTGAAGTGTTTGTCTTGGTTAGAATCCACACTATCTCTTGGATGTTTGACAAGGGAGTCTTATACGTCAAGAGGACAGTGGGAGTCTTAAAGGTCTTGAAAGTCTCAAGAACTAATCAAGAATAGAACCTAGAGTTCTTCTCTAGCACACGACTTAAGGTTTATAACCTATCGTGTTGACATATTATGTGCCCATTCCAATTAAAGTTGGCTTTGCATATGAGTTCTTAAAGTTCTCAATTGGTTGCACAACAACTTGGAAGCAATGGCAGACCCTTGAGCTGCCAGGTGGCAAGAAATTAAGATTGAGTTCAATCCATATGAGTTTGGATTTGTCATTATCCTTGTCTTGTGACTATGGTTTTGACAATTCACATGGATAAGAACACATACACCATTAAATCTAAGTGTCATAAGGTTTCTCTCCGATTCATGAAAATGTTGGTGAGGAAACACTTTCACTAAGTAGATTTTAGCTAGATAGCAATTGTGATATTTGCATTCTCAAAGTCGTTAGTGGAGCGTGTGTGGTTTACCGGCACACTAACCTGGACTTGTGAGAAGTGGCAAAAAGGTCTAACCATTATGATTACGGCATCCCTCTTCATAATTGTGTAGACACACGAGTGTGCTATCTAAAGGAAGGTGTATGATTTTGATAAAGTTCTATCAAAACAATCCAGTATCAGAAATCTGAACTTTGGTAAGAAAGTCAATGAAGTATTGATTTCTAGAAGTCCAGCTGATTTCTGAGTACATGTCAAAGCTAGTGAGAGCATAAGTGTTATGCTAATAATCATCATGTTAGTGGGAGCATGATAATTATGATAAAGATTGCAAGTTAGCAATGTTAATTATAGAAAACAAAAGGTTTCAATTGGGAAAAAGTTGTTTTGCTATAATTAAGGGAGAGGAAATTATACTTCATCTCAAATCTATAAGCTTAGATTGTGAGGTTTTAATCATTTAGTCAAGGATATATATGAATTTCATGTTGGAATGGCTCAACATAAGGAAATTCTGTATATGGGTCCATTATTTGCGTTCTTAAATTCGATTATGATTACGGTATCCCTTTTCATAATCTGAATTATGAGAACTTGGCAAATAGAAATGAAAATGTTATAGCAAAAGATTGGTTTAGTCTTTATGTGATACTTCATGAATCGTGTCCCATATGCTTCGGATATAGGATCGATTACATGTGCTATATTCATCCTTTCTAAAAGTTTCCAAATGCCTGGGGCAATAAGAAGGGAAAAAGGTTTAGAACTGGATATGACTAAAAGGATTAAACAATTGTTGAGGACAATCTAAGGTTTACCAAAGATTGGTTTCTCAAGGACAATTGGAAGTATAGTGATAATTCTGGAAGGACCATATTGACATTATCTGTAAGGAGGCAACTCTTATTCAGAAACGATAGTCAAAATGAATCTGGAAATGTTTCAATGTCAGAAATTTCAATCTGTGTAAGATTAAGGAAACTTAATGCAAGAAGGATGTTTCCAAGGAATTGATCTCCTTTGGAATACTCTGTAATGATTGTTGCCAAGTCTTTCTGAATTTGTGCATAATCATTACAAGAGGATCAATGCATATAAGTTTAGAATCTAACTGATTTCAGTAAATGACATGAATTTGGAATTCATGTATTTACAGTAAGGATTTGGGAGTGTGAAAAGAGAATCATTGAAGTTATGTTCAATTGATCTAGTTCACAAAGTAAAGATCATAGACAAACATAGTATGCATACTTGGTGTGTGGCATGACTAGTGTTTAGAAAAACATAGTGTACATGCTTGGAGCATGGGACAACTATTGTTTTAAATTCAAGAATAAAGTTGATAGCTGAAACACTATACAATGAATAATGTGTAATCATATGGTTATAAATAAAAAGGAGTTTTATTTATGTTCATAGGTTTTGATACCATATTGGATTCAATTATTATTGTGTTTCACTTTGCATGTTTTGACTTCCCGAATAAGCTAGGTCATTCTTCTAGAATGACTAAGTTATTCAAACCATCCACAGTCGGTCATATGTTGGAAGTATATATGAATTAAGACTGCCATGGGTTGGCTTGTAGAGGTCTAAGGTGTTGGACAAATGGCTACAACACTCATGAGTGCTCATAAGTTCTGAGTATTGGATTCAACCCGCGCTCATTGGAATCACTTCATGGATTTTATCACGAGTGATCATGAGATGATAATATCTTATATTCTTCAAACCTAGAGATATGAGTTGTTACTATGAGTTCGTTGTACATTGATTTCACAAAACCGCATTTGGTAACTCGATGCTATAAAACGTGTCTTTGTGTATGATTCAACAAGTAGTAGAACAAGCCATATGAGTCGAAGTTTATCCATTCCTTTTACCTTCGGGATAAAAGCGATATCTGTGGGCCCCTCGATGATTTGATTATGACAAATGTAAGTGCTCGGCCGGGCCAAGACTGATTTGATTTGTTCAATTAGTCAGTCGTCATAAATCAGAAATCGGGAAACAACAAATGGACAGAGAGAATGATTATAATCCATGTCTCAGTCCATATGATATCTAGAATGGAGGAATATATGATCCCTTATCTAATGGACAAGTCATTGACAAGATCAGAGTTCATCTACAAGGTCAGAGTTCGACAGAAGCTTTTGAGAGCTACGATTGCTAGTTGGTTCCTGAAGTCATACGCAATAATAGTTTTAGACTTATCCAAGTGGGTGACTGTTGGATTAATGTCTAAGTCCATAACTATAATTGGTAAGACTTGACCCGACCCGGCATGGTCCATTTGGGTTGCATGGCATCATGCACTTGGATAGACTATAATGAGAGAAATAAGACACTTACGGTTATTAATATATTATAAGTTCTAGTATATTAATAATAAGAATAATAAGATTATTTAATTAGTATTGATCAAGAATTAATCTAGGATTAATTAAGTGATCAAAAGAAGACTAATTAAATATATGGGTTGATTGTGTAAATCATCCATACTTGTATAGTGGGCTAATGCTCCATGGATTATCTAGTTGGGCCAAAACCCATATGATGCTCCATGGATGCTCCATGGTGTATTTGAACCCATGGATCCAAGGAAATGGAAAGTCACGACAATTAGGGTTTACCCTAATTGTATAACTATATAAGCATCTTATTCTTGAAAAAAATTGGCCACTAGTAAGAGACTAAGAGTGGGCTAGCCGATTTCATGAAGTGTAGAATTCTCTCAAGTTATTCCAAGTGTATTTGGTGTTGTGTGAACCATTTGAGGTGTCACACTTGGGGCACTAGGCACTCAAGCTTCATGAAGACAAGCACCATCAAAGAGGTATGTATTTTATCTTGTTATATTGATAGTTTAGTATGCTAATCTAGGATAATACCTTGGATATTCATATTTGTATGTATAATAGAGAAAACATAGATCCAAGGTATTTAGGGTTGCATGTACACTTAGGAGTGTTAGAATGCTCATAACCCAACAACTCTTTCACGAACCAGATAAGGGTATTTCATCTGAATCAACAACAGATGACAACAAAGAGAATGTATTGAAGAAAATAATTGATGACGCCGAGAAGGATATGCACAAACAGCCACTAAGTGTGTACGTCCCTCAAGACACGCATACTAAATTCCAGGGGGAGTATTCTGATTCAACTGCCAATGCAAGATTTCAGGTGAAGCACTCTACACCACAAGATACGAATGTTCCATTGAAGGGGGAGGGTTTTACTTCAACAACTAACCCACCAACAATGACTCATGAATCTCCATTTGGAGGAGACAATTCCATTACTGAAGTAGAGGAACTCTCATCATTCCAAGGGGAGAATAAAGATGTGAATGATGATTCGGATGTACAATTAGAGTTTAAGGAGGTAAACACTAAATAAGAACCTTCTTATGATAAAAATTACCCTCCACTAACCAAATGGACCAGAGATCATCCAAAAACCCAAGTCATTTGGCAAGTCTTCTATAGGCGTACTCACAAGATCCCAACAAAAAGCGAAAAAAGCTGCATTATTCTCTAAAGTGGAATTTTGTATGTTTAATTCATTTTTTCCAAGGTTAAACCCAAAACTATTAATGTTTCTCTTGATCATTCTGATTGGGTGCAAGCGATGCAAGACGAACTCAACGAGTTTGAACGAAACAAGGTTTGGAGGTTGATTCCCAATCCACCTTATGCATCAGTTGTCAATTTGAAATGGGTATTTCGCAATAAGCTGGATAAAGAAGGGAATGTGATCAGAAACAAGGCAAGACTCATTGTCAAGGTATATTTTCAGGAAGAAGGTATTAACTACGAAGAAAGCTTTACACCAGTTGCAAGGTTAGAATCCGTTCGCATCTCCTTGGCGTATGCAGCACACAAGAACTTTGAAGTATTTCAGATGTATGTCAAATGTGCATTCTTGAACAGAGAACTTGAAGAGACTGTATATGTGGAACAACCATCAGGGTTCGTAAACGAGAAGTACCCAATTCACTGTTACATCCTAGACAAGGTTGTTTATGGTTTGAAGCAAGCTCCAAGAGCCTGGTACGAAACTCTTACTAGATTCTTAAATATGTCTAAATTTAAACAATGTTCAGTTGACCCAACCTTCTTTCGTAAGAAAGAGGGTGACCACTCGATGAATGTCTAAATTTATGTTGATGACATCATCTTTAGATCTACTAATCCCGGCCTAACAGTTGAATTTCGAAAGTTGATGGAAACTAAATTTGAGATGAGCTCCTTGGGTCCAATTAACTTTTCCTTGGACTGAACATTAGACAGAGTCAGGAAGGTATCTTTACTAACTAGGAGGCTTACATGAAGAATCTACTTGCAAAGTTTGGGATGGTGCGAGACTCAAAAGCGAAGGTTCCAATGGCATTCTAAACAAAACTAACTCCTTGTTTGGATAAACCGACTGCAGATATGACACTATATCGTCAAGTGATAGGCTCCTAGATGTATCTAACTGCGATTCGTCCAAATATTATGTTTTCCGTTTGCTATTATGCTAGGTTCCAAGCTAATCCCCGTGAGCCTCACATGACGGAAGTCAAGAACATTCTCAAGTATCTAAAACGAACTTCCTCACTTGCAATATGGTACCCTTCGAATTATGGGTTCTTTATACAAGATTTTTCAGATGCTGATCTTGGAGGATGTGGATTACATAGAAAGAGTACAACTGGGGGATACCAATTCCTTGATATCAAACTTGTAAGTTTTCAATCCAAAAAGCAATCCTGCGTTTCCTTGTCAACAGCTAAGGTTGAATACATTGCAGCTTCCTCATGCACATCTCAGGTAATTTGGATTCAAAGCCAACTTCGTGACTATGGCCTAAGCATGAAACGGATCCCATTATATTGTGACTCTGAAAGTGTCATTCGCGTTTGTCATAACCCAATGCAACACTCTAAGACGAAACACATAGTACTAAGGTATCACTTCATCAAAGATCATGTGGAAGATGGCAATGTTAAAATTAACTTCGTAAGATCCGCTAATCAGTTAGCTAACGTATTCACAAAGGCCTTACCTGAATCTACCTTTAATAGAATCCTTCAAGGTATTCGAATGATGGAAGTTGAATCTATTCCGAAACCACTTTCGCATTCATAAGGTTTACACAACGAATCGGTGTGAACGCTCACAGTAGTTCGCAGTCTACTGTTCATTTGTAGTCTACTTCAACAGTGCGAATCGGTGTGAAAGCTCGCAATAGTTCGTAGTCAACTGTTCATTTGCAGTCTATTGTTCATTAGTGGGTCGGTTTCTCAAGTATGCTTTTGTACAATATGTATAATGTTGTTTATAATTGTTTCGTTTTTTCATCTCTTCTTTTTTCATTATTTTCAGAAAATTCCAAAATCTCAAAAATAGTTTATTTCTTTCTGTTTTCTTTATTTTCAAAAAATCAAAATTCAAAAATATTTTATTTGTGTTTTTTTATTAATTTCTTTTATTTTTCACAAATATTCAAAACTCTAGACAACTGAGAATCTCATGGAGAAACACGTTCGTAATCTCTCTCTATTGGTGTAATGGGGAAGGTATCAATCTCTTCACCTATGTACTACCTAAGCGTCCCTAGAAGCATGCTGCTGCATGTAGTTTGAAGCCTCGACGACTCTATTTTAAAGCCTTAATGAATCGATTCTACCAATCGTTTCTTCCCAATCAGGTTGTTCAATTGACATAAGTCATGAGCTACCTTACTCTTCTCAATTTGAGTGAAGAGTTATTTGCTTAGTCACTTTCGCATAGTAGAGGTACATTCTCTTCTCTAGAACCTTCTTCAAATTTCTTCATCACCTTCGCATTCATCATTGTAACCCTTGAGACTCTCAGAAATTACCACTGAGGTTTATAGTTACATAACATCTTTGTTAATGATCTTAGATTCGTTTCACCGCGAACTAAGTGAAATCCAAAATCCAACACACTTAAACGAATTGACGGTGAACAATTAAATGTTCAAGATATTTACCAAGGAATTAATGAAAGCCACTTTCGTGGTTTGTACCAAGAAATCTCTTTTGCTTTTGCGAGATCTTTATAAAGTGTTCTTGTCCTAAGACATTTTTCCCATAAGATCCAGTTTTTATTTTTTTTAGATTTCTAAAACTATCCTTGTCACTCAAATATTTCCAATCCTACTCATTCAACTGACTACACTAGTCACAGGAGTACTTCATCCAAACATTCGTACTTATATCAAGTTTTGGAGTTTGGTTGGAGATAAAGCCACCCATATAGCCTAAAGAAAAGATGCCTTTCAATGTTTCTTATCAAACATTTGATCGTATTTCAACGGGAAACCACACAGACACTTCTTAGTCTCTCTTCACAGTTTCGTGTCTTCTTAAACATCACTAGACTCCCTTAGAACTTATTGATTTATTTATGCATCTATGGCACACTCTTGCATAAGGATCCTTATGATCTTTCCAAATTATGGTTCGTGGTTCTCATGATTCATCTTAGTTTCGCAGGGCTATCAAGAAAGTCTCATTGCGAAAGGATATAGTTTGCTAAGAATGCCTCATCTATGCAATGATGGGCGCGTAAATTTTTGAATGAACTTTTCCTTTTCCGCTATATGACGCACACTTCTGACATAACAACTGTCAAATCGCACTTCGACAAGCGATGTTTCAGGTCCTAAGGCAATCTCTCTCTAGATTTCTCTCACCAAACAAATGGTATAAATGGTTTTTGGCGCTTCATCTCACATTACCACTCATACTGTTCTCTCCAAGACTTCTGGCGATCAAAGCATTCTATTGTACATCTTCTTCCTCAAGCTATTAACAATGGTAGGTTCTTCTGAAATTCCCTCAGTTCTAGATCAAACAACGTAGTCTTCACTCATTGCCATCAAGCAAAATCAGAATCTGGCGATCGATCTCGATCCATGCAAATATGATAGCTACATGATTCCGATTGTCGAGTGCCTCAAATACTCTCCATTGACGGTTGCACTTACCAAGATGGAAGACATCCCGATGTCGTACTTATGCAAAGACTATTGTTCTGCAAGTTTTCTCAAAGAAGAACATAGGATTATGTTTGAGATCCTCAATTACAAAACCTCCATCTCCAAATCACGATTCTGCTCTATTCTAAGGCTTCCTTAATCAGACGACATGATTAACCCTGAATCTATGTCCAACACTGCCCTATTGGAGATGTTTTTCCAAATGGGGTATAAAGAAACCCTAACCACCATCTCCAACTTTCGGAAACCAAATCTGCCACCACAATGGAATGACCTCTTCACTCTACTGTTCAAGGCCTTTTCTTAAAGAGTTATTGGATCGGATTGCACCAGCAAGTTGTTCATGGCGATTCTTTATGGAATCTACACAAGTCAAAATATTGATTTTGGAGCAGTTCTATGGGCTCAAGTCATTCAAAGCACTCACTTAACCACGCGTCACAGTGAAATCTCCTGTGCACGTTTTTGGACCATCATCGTCCACAGAGTTATGGAGAAACTTAAGATTCCAATGATGCAAGATGAAATGATGGCATCAATTTTGACTTTTCACACCACATGTATTGTTGTTGCTGATACATCAAAATATTCTTTTGTTGGATCAATCCCAGAGGCGATGTTTCGTGATGTGCCGCTGTCTAGCAAGATTCTGGAGGGATACTGGAAAATTCATGCTACAGGGTTTCGTCCCTTGACTTCTAAAATGCAAATGATAATTGATGAAGCAGACAGACCCAAGAAGAAAGGTCAAAAAGGTGGGAAGAAAAGGGGAAGGAAAACAGAGGGGCAAGAGGGGCCATCTGCTCCAACTCAGACTCCTAAGAAAAGGAAAGGTCAGACCGAACCTCATGCACCAAAAAGGCGAAAGTTCAAAAACCCAACTCGCAAGACCAAGTCCCCCAATCCATCTGAAAGCGAACATTCGAACTCTGACACTCAGTCAGATGTTCGTAATGAGGAAGAAGAAACCGTTCGTAATGAGGAAGAACAACATGTTCGTAATGAGGAGAAACCACTTGTGCACAACGAGGATGAAGTGCATGTTCGCAATGAGGAGGAAGTGCATGTTCACAATGAAGATGTCACATTTAATCCCGAGGTAACTACTACTTACAATGATTTCTTTCCATCTCCTCCTCCTTCACCCATAATTACAACCACTTTCACACCTATAACTATTTCACCTTGTCCTCCACCAGTCTCTTCTCAAACTCAGACTAGTATCCATTTATCTACTCCACTTTTCTCTAATTCTATTACTCAACCCCAAACGTCTATAGAACCTTTTATTTCAATCAACGCATCTGATGTGGGGGCTGACACTTCAGGTTTTACAACGTCTCATATCTCACCACCCATTTCTCCTTTTCGCCAAGACGATCCTGATATGATCTATGAGGATGGTAAAGATGACTTTGCAGGGTTCACATTTTTCGTCAATTTACCATTAGGACTAAGAGTGATGACGAAGCTCCAGTAACGAAGGGGCAACTCAAAGCCATCCATGAAAAGCTTGAGTCGTTGCTTAAGGATTCAAATCCTTCCTCAACTGATGACTACTCCTAAGCTTCAGTCATGTCTATCCTTAAGACCCTAACCAAAGAGCACTCCTCAAATCTTGAAAAGATGAATAAAGCAATGGATACCTCTACTAATGTTTGTAACGTAACGACCGAAAAAGTCGATAAACTATTTTCTGATGTTACAGCTTTTATGAACAACTTCCAGTCCTCTTTTGAGTCTAATACAATGAAAGCTAATGAAGCAATTGCAAATCTTGGCACTTCTCTTAAAGCTAAACGAGATCAACTTCAAGAAGTCAGAACAGGGATCACTAACGATCATGAAGAATTCTAATCCTCCATTTCCTCACACATATCCAAACTTCAAGATGATAAGGCCATGGAAAGTAAGTTAATGGACACCCTCACCATCAAGACTAAAAAAAGTTGAAGTTCTAACTGTCAAACTCGAACAGGCTGAGAAACAAGTCTAGGATTTGGTAATCGAGAGGGTAGTAATGAAAAGCTGTATCACCGATATTACTGTCTCTGATATCATTGAGACTAGGGACTCAATGATCACTATTTCTATTCGAAAACATCTAGCCGAAAAGCTACGACGTGTGTTCACAATGCTTCACCGTTTGGAGGGTGTTTTGGAATCCTCTAGTATTCCGAAACAAGGGAGAGATCTAACAAAGAAGTCTTCAGCCAAGCCAACTATTGTGGTCAAGCCAACTGTTAAAAGTGAATTTGAGCCTAAAGGAAAAGAAAAGTTTTTTTTTCTAAAGAGCCAATCATTTATAATAGTGAAGAAGAGGAGCTAGATGAAGAAGAACTTAAAAAGCGAAAGGCTCATGAAGCTGAGTTAAATGAAAATCAGAGAATCGTTTGAGAGGCTGAAGCCAAGGAGAATGATGAAAGAGAAGCTAGGTACACACTTGAAAGCAGGAAACTCTTGTTTTCTGTATAGACGCTAAAGCGAATTCAGAGCAAACTTGTTGACTCTTTGAATCAATATTGGTTAGAACTAGTTATGTTGTCCGAACTTCAGAATACTCAAGACTCATAACTGGATCTTCCAATAACTCCCACGACTTTCAAGTTTCGCTCTTTTATCAAGGTTGCAAATGTCCTGTCTGCTGATAATGGCGTTGATCAACTACTATTTGCATTTTATCTCAAACACATGAGGCCACAATACGAGACTTGGAGTGCAAGCAAGATAAAGGTAGTGAAGGTCACTGGACTAATTGAAACTAACAGTTTTCCGAATGCAAAATTCAAAGTTGCCAGAGGTTTTGCGAGCCAAGTTCATGAATTCACTCTCGCTGACTTGTCGTGTATCAAACCATATGATTGGATAATGCTCTATAACTTGTTGTTGAGAGATTAGCAGAAGTACGAGCCTATTATCCATCACCTCAAGCTCATGATCATTTCATATATTTAAGAGGTGGGAACTATGGATGTAGAGATAGCTGCAGTGTTGCAAAAGAAGCCTTCTATAGTTCCTAAAGAAGCTCCTGAGGGTTTTGAGAAGTTAAAGCTTGGAAATTTTTACAAGGAAAGCTGGTATGTGGTCTTTCAAGCAAGGGATCGAAACAAATCTGATTTTCTTAAAGCTTGTTTCTTTCTCCCAGACAAACATTTTGTATACTACTTATTGTCTTGAATTTATCATGGACCTGGTTAACAACTGCAAGGCCAATAGTGAAGGTGACAAAAAGTGCTTCTCAGACATGATTCAGTGGTATGTCCAGGTTCGCAAGGCACTCTTAAGCATTATGCCAAAAATATTTGAAGTAAAAAAGCGAAAATTGCCCTGATGGACATTTGCTCAATTGACGCAAAGGGGGAGATTGAAAGGATAATTATGTTGCGTCATTGGGCCTTATGTATAGTCTGTTTTGTAAATGGTTTACGCCTATCCTCTCGTATTTATTTACTAGGGTTAGAGTATTTAAGGTGCATGCATGCATCGTATTTTGGTAACTCTGATATTATCTCTTGTAACCCTAATCACGCCTCTACAACAACAATTCTTTTTCGAGTTCTTCTGAGGCGTGACTTTTGATTCATTCAGCATATTTTGAATCATCGTTGTGTTCTTGTTTCAATCTATTTCTTGTTTAAATCTAATCGATCATTCTAGGATTAATATCCCAACAACAAGAAAGCCTAGATTAATTGGATTCCTTAGAGAAAAGAAGTGTGTTTAGACTTGTTGCTCCAACACCACCTATTGTAACCAATGGGTAACAAGTGGGTTTTTGTAATGAAGCGTAATGGGAGTAATGAGATTCTATAATGCAAAGCTTGCCTCGAAGTAAAAGGCTTCTCTTAACACTCTTGAATTGGTTATGAATTACGAGGATATGTGTTCTCCCGTAATGGATGTTATAACGTTTCACTACTTAACTAGTTTAGTAGTTTCTTAAAAACTAAAAATACAAGTTATAGATGTGGTCACAACCTATCTTTATGGGGATTTATACAAATAGATATACGTGAAAGTCCTTGGTGGACTTAAGTTTCCCATATCAATTTGTTTTAGACCACAACACACCTTCTTGATAAGACTAAGACAGACACTTTATGGATTGAAACAATCTGATGGGTGTGGTATAAATGTATAAGTGAGTACGTGATCAGAATGGGATACTTAAATACTGAGATATGCACATGCGTGTTCGTAACAAAATATACTTCACGATAGATTATTATCATAATTGATGTAAATTATATGAATCTTATAGGAACCTAGCAAGAATTGTTTAGAATTGCTGAAATCCTAAAGAAGGAATTAGAGATGAAAGATATTGGGAGACACAGTATTACCTTGGCATGTAGATCGAGCGATGTAAAGATGATATTTTACTTCACTGAGATGTTTTAGTCAGCATAATGCAAATCCTCATTTACTCCCATGATCGTTCGTTATTTAGACATTAAAAATCATTACATCCAAAACAGAGGAAAATAAAGATATATTGAGCCCTAGGTGTTCATATTCGGGTGAAATAAGCGCATTTTTATACTTGATCCAATATACTAGACTTGACATCTCATTTGTTGTGAACTATCTTGCTCGCCACAACACTACGCCAACACACTGCCACTAGAATGGTATTAAAGACATTTTTAGTTACCTTAGAGGTACTACGAATATAGGTTTATTTTATCCATACAAATCATCAAGTAGATATACCCAGAATGATACTAGAAATAAACGGACCCTTGGCGGCTATATCGATGCAGGATACTTATCAGACCCACATAAGGGAAATTCCCAATTTGGTTATGCCTTTACCAGCGGGAACAAAACGATATCATAGAGGTCTTGTAAACAGACTCTAGTTTCTACTTCGAGCAATCACTCCAAACTATTCATGCTCTATGAGACGACTAGATAGTGTGTATAGCTTCAAGCTGTGATTGACCATATTCAAAGTACATGTTATTTAGCTTATGATATCAATAAACTACTTATCACATACGAATATAACAATGATGTTGTTAATCAATCGAAACATGGTTACATCAAAAGGGAAAACACTAAGCACGTCTCACGAAAATTGTGCTTCATACATGAATAACTGGAAATTCAAAAGATTAAAGGGCAACATATTGGATCAGAGAAGAATCATGCAGACTTGTTCACCAAGTCACAACCAAATTATTCATTCCAAAAACATTTTAGAGCCATTGGACTTACGAAGCTCTCTGAGCTACCTAAATGACATGTTTCATGCACCAAGTTGTGTGAAAGTAAGGATTGCATCATGATGTATTCTTAGCACTTTCTTAATTGCATGTGAAGGGGAAACTCCTAACGAATGTTTGTATACTCTTTTTATCCTTAATTAAAGGGGTTTGTCTCATGGGGTTTAGCTTGACAAAATTGTTTTTAACGAGACACAATGTGTATCACATTCTCACTAAGAATTGATAAAATTAAAGGCAGTATCCAATTGAATACTTTTGACATTGTGTACTCTTTTGATCTTTTCTTAGAGTTTTTGTCCCACTAGGTTTCTTTTAAAAAGGTTTTGATGAGGCACACCATATATGATTATTTCTTTCGCTCAAGACATTTAGCCAGAGTTTTTTTAAAGTGTTTTCTCCTACAAGGTTTTTAACAAGACAAATAGTTGATGTATTATCTGAAGATAAATACAAATACATACAAATATGACTTAGTGTGAATCTAAGCACCTAATAGAGAGTGTTGTAACTTATAATAAACTCATGGTTGATTATATTTAAGTCTTTTATAAGTAGTATTTATGTACATAAATCCTACGACTTATGACATATCCAACATTTTTCATGTTCTTATGGGTTTTATATATTTGTAAATACATTTATATGATCAATAAAAATGTTAGAATGAATCATTGAGTTAAACTAATTTGTTATACTACAATCTTATAAACAAAAAACTATTTATTCAAGAGAAAACTATATAAATTTCGACATACTTGTTCATATTCATATATAAAAAAAAATCACTTACTATTGTAAATGAGAACTTAAATTACCTCCTACCTTTTATACCTATAATTATTCCTATCCACTAAAATTATGACAAATCATCATTCAATTTAATTGTAATTGATATATTCCTAATATAACCTTAATGAGATAGTTAAAAAAATATGGAATGATAATACTTATCATAATTTTATTGAGTAGGAATATTTGTAGGCATAAAAAGTAGGAAGCAATTTAATTTTTCTTGTAAAGAGAACTTAAATTACCTCCTACCTTTTATACCTACAATTATTCCTACCCACTAAAATTATGACAAATCATCATTCAATTTAATTGTAATTGATATATTCCTAATATAACCTTAATGAGATAGTTAAAAATATGGAATGATAATATTTGTCATAATTTTATTGAGTAGGAATATTTGTAGGCATAAAAAGTAGGAAACAATTTATTTTTTCTTGTAAAAAGAACTTAAATTACCTCCTACCTTTTAGAACCGAAGCAAACATGAGCCAAAATCATCTTGGAAGGTCTTAGTTTAACTAGTCCACCCTATAGTTTTTATGTAAGTTTTATAACTAATCGTATCTACATAATCTTATTTAACCTTATATAGACATTCATAAATCATAAATAAAAAATATATTTATAATTAATAAAGGTATAAATATTAACTACAATGGATGGATTTAGAATCACCCATGTTGGAATTTTTTTTGCATTTTAAATTCATCTAGAAACACTTGTGATTTCTATTTTAACATTTCATTTCATTTCGGTGGATATTTCGAATTTGAAGAAGCAATCCGTAAGCCACCAAAAACGTTTTTTTCTCGAAAGGAAAAAAATAAAAATTAACTTTTTATTTGAGCACGTGGCCAAGAAGTTTCTATACCCAATTCAATGTATTTTCATTCAATACGACCAAGTCCTTTCAATTCTAGAACTCGGTGACATTCTTAAATTCAGATTAACTTAATAATAAAATAACAAGTTAATTTCAACTGAAATCTTACAATGATATTAGGACATTGATTGATTTCGATGTGCATCTATTTTATAAGAGGGTAATGGACACGACTACAACAATTATTTTGCCGCTTAAAAGAAAATAATAAAAGAGGTAATCACAAAAATAACCAAAAAAATTCATACACCCAATTCAATGTATTTTCCTTCTTTAGGACCAAGTCTCTAAATTGATCATAAAATGATAATCTACTTCATTAAATTTGAGTAGATTTAATTATTTTTTCAATGGTCCATGTTTATAAGGTTTTTTATATATAAAAATAAAATCATATATATATATATATATATATATATATATATATATATATATATATATATATATATATATATATATATATATATATATTGTAAACTAACAAATGAAATACATATAACGGCTAGGGTTTCATATTATTATCAAAGAGAAATACAAATACAATGAAAAAGAAAGACATAATATATAGACAAACTAATTAGGGTTTCCTAGCGGAAAGGCCCAATCATAAAACCCAATACAAAATAAAGCCCAAAATATTATTAGGTTAACACCCCCCTTCAAGCTCACAATGCAACAGCAATAAGCATTGAGAGTTTGTCAGACAGAAAATGGAATCGATGAGTAGTCAGCGGCTTCGTAAAAATATCAGCAATCTGCAAAGAGGAAGGAACATAAGGAAGGGAGATAGTGCCCTTCTGGAGATGATGACGTGTGAAATGATAGTCAATCTCAATGTGCTTTGTGCGCTCATGAAACACTGAATTCTTGGCAATCATTATCGCACTCTTGTTATCACAATACAAAGGGGTAGGCTGAGAGATGTGAACGCCCATATCTGCAAGAAGCCATCTCAACCAAACAATCTCACAAGTGGCGATAGCCATGGCTCGATACTCAGATTTTGTAGAAGATCGAGAAACAACATCTTGTTTCTTGCTTTTCCATGATATCAATGAATCTCCAAGAAAAACACAATACCCAGTAGTGGACTTACGATCATAAATATCACTATCCCAATTTGCATCACTATAGGCACGCAACTCAAGAGAGGATGAAGAAGGATACATAAGAGTGCGGAACTGAGTACCACGTAAATATCTCAAAATACGAAGAACAGCTCCCCAATGAACAGTAGTAGGAGCAGTGACAAACTGGCTAACCACATGAACTGCATGAGCAATATCCGGTCTAGTGACAGTCAGGTAAAACAAACTCCCAACAATGGTACGATAAAGACTTGGATCTGATAATGGGACACCATCAGTTGGAAAGTACTTTGCATTACTCTCTATAGGCGTATCAACTGTTCGATTATCCGTGAGTCGTGCACGTTCAAACAAATCTGAAATATACTTCGTTTAAGATAAAAGATAACCCTTTGGAGATTGAGCAACTTCAATCCCCAAGAAATAACGAAGTAATCCCAAGTCTTTCATAGCAAAACGGTGAGCCAAATCACACTTTAAAGACTCTATACCATCATGATCATCACCAGTAATAATCATGTCATCGACATACAAGGAAAGAATAATCCGCCTTGCATTCATACATCGAATAAATAGAGCCGAATCATGGTTACTTGGTTGAAAACCAAGAGAAGTAATCACCGTAGAAAATTTCTCAAACCAAGCACAAGGGGCTTGTTTGAGGCCATATAGAGCCTTCCGAAGTCGACAAACTTCACCTGGTCGGTGAGCAATACCAGGGGGAGGAGACATGTATACTTCTTCATGAAGATCGCCATTCAAGAAAGCATTCTTGACATCCATTTGATAAATCTTCCATTGACGAATGGAAGAAACTGCAATCAAGGTGCGAACAGTCGTCATTTTTGCAACAGGAGCAAACGTCTCCTCATAATCCATACCATACTTTTGCGCGTACCCTTTCGCAATAAGTCTGGCTTTATAACGCTCAACGGATCCATCAGACTTTTTTTTGATTTTATAAACCCAACGACAACCAATCGTGTGTTTTCCAGGTGGAAGCGGAACCAAATCCTATGTATGAGTCTGATAAAGAGCTGCAAGTTCCTCAGCCATAGCGGTCTGCCAAAGGGGATCAGAAATGGCCTCTTTATAGGATGTTGGCTCAGAGAGACGATGTACATTAGCAATAAAAGAGGCAAAAGCCGGTGAGTAAGAGGAATAGACAAAGTCAGGAAGCTTTGTGGACTTCTTATTACGATAAGGTCTCGATGGAGGGGGGTCTTGATGATTTGTAGGCAGCGGATCAACGATAGGTGCTGGATCAGCCACATGTGGTGAATCAGCAGCAAGTGGTGGATAAGTGACATGTGGTGGATCATCAATTTCAATGCTAAACGGATCAATAGTATAGAGCTCCTCTTGGGTTGCATCATGTGACTGAACAGGAATGCTATAGAATGGAATATGCTCCAAAAAAGTGACATTGCGAGATACATACAGTTTCTGATTTGAAGAATCATAGCACCGATAACCTTTCTGACCAATACCATATCCCAGAAAAACACAAAGAGCTGATTTTGAAGACAACTTATCTTTCTCTACATGAGGCTTCAAGACAAAACATGTACACCCAAACACTCGTAATGAAGAATAATTTGGGAGTTGTCCAAACAACATTTCATAAGGAGACTTTCTCGAAGTGTATGCAGTAGGAATGCGATTAATAACATAAGTAGCGGTATGAACAGCTTCTCCCCAAAACATATTGGGAACTTGAGCAGAAAGTAGTAAGGATCTAGCAGTTTCTAGGAGATGTCGATGTTTTCTTTCTGCAACACCATTCTGTTGAGGAATGTCTGTACAAGATGATTGATGTATAGTGCCATCAGATGCCAATAATTGTTTAAAATCATTTGAGGTAAATTCTCCTCCCAGATCACACCGAAAACATTTTATGATAGCAGAGTGTTGAGTCTTGACAAGAGCTCTGAATTCACTATATATGGTGAAAAAGTTAGACCTGCGCTTCATAAAATAAACCCACGTATAACGAGTGTAATCATCAATGAATGAAACATAATAGTTAGCTCCTGACTTGGAGGTTATCGGAGAGGGACCCCACACATCAGAATGCACAATATCAAAGGGAGCAATAGAACGAGTGACACTTTTATTAAACGGTAAAGCAGAAAATTTTCCCAGTTTACAACCACAACAATCAGAAATATCATCAAATTTCAAAGAGCCTAACACACCAGTGGAAACCAAAAACTGTAAACGAGACGCTGAAACATGTGCCAAACGAGAATGCCAAAGATAAAAAGGAGATGATGAAGGGTTTAAACGAAAAGACGACAAATCGACACTAGATGCAGCAACATCAGCAACATGTAGCTGCTCCAAGACATAAAACTCCCCAAGTCTACGGCCTATCCCAATCACCCTCCGAGACCGAATGTCCTGTACACAGCAGAATGAATCAGAAAAGAAGACCCAACAACCAGATTTACACATGACTGACCGGTGCAAGATTCAAAGCAAGTGTAGGAATGTAATACACATCTGTTAAAGATATATAAGGAGTGACAATAGAACCAACACCCTGACTGACATGGGTGTAGCACTAGCAGACATAACAGAGACAGGTGTACGAGAAGATAATGAAGCAAAAGATGAAAAATGTGGTGACATGTGATGAGATGCACCAGAATCCAATATCCACAAGGATGAAGGAATACCTGATGTGTTGGATGAAGACAGGCCTGAATGAGACATGGAAGCTGACATGGCAGTTGGATTGGTAGCTAAGAACTGTCTGAACTGCTCAACAATCTGTGGATCCAAGGCTGATGGTGGTGTGAAATCTGTTTCATTCTCAACTGAAGGTGTAGCAGCAGCGTACTGTGCTGGCCAAAAAGATGAAAAAGAGGGACGTGACTGTCCAGAAGACTTGTTCTGCTGTGAAGATTGAGAGTATGCTGGTGATCTTGTTTGTTGTTGCTGTTGATTTCCCTTGCTTGTCAGTAAAGGACAATTTGCCTTCTAATGGTTTTTCTTCTTACAGAAAGCACACTCATCAAATGCAACTCTGGGATGATTTTGGTTTGAAGATTGGGGTCGTTGTGAAACAGCAAAGACAGCAGGAGTGGCTGTCTTGGGAGCTTTGTTAGCATGGGACTTGATACGAGTTTCTTCAGCAATCAACTCGTGAACAACCGAATCAACAGTGGGAAGAGGTGTACGATGCAAGATTGATCCACGCACACCTTCAAAATCTGAACGTAATGCCATCAAGAACTGAACCAAACGTTGCTCTTCCCTTCTATCAATATAAGGCTTAAAAGCCTTCAACACATTAGGTTCTGTAAGAGCTAACTGATCCCACAAATCCGACATAGCTGCATAAAATTCCTGAACACTAAGATTGTTCTGTTGGAGGGCTCGAATATCAAACTCTAACTGATACTGCTTTGCAAAGTTAGAGTGAGTATACAACTTAGCCAAGTGATCCCAAACCTCCTTTGCCGTGTCATACTTCGCCAACTGAGTACCAATAGACTGGATGACAGAATTATTAATCCAAGTAATGATCTTGGAGTTATCAATCTCCCATGAATCCAGTAAGGTTTCATAATTAGCGGCCTTCTCGTCTGTTGGTTTCTTCTTGTCACCTGTAACAATCCCCCACATAGTCTTGCCCCGCAAGAAATTTTTCATAACATAACTCCAATAGGCATAGTTTTTGCCATCAAGTTGAATACTAATGGACTGAAGAGAATCATCTCTTGGGGCCATATTTCAATATCAGTCAAATAGTAAATACGAGTAGTAACAAAAAATGATCAAGATCTCGAAATCAACAAAGCTAGACGAAAACGAAACCCTCAAAACCGACAAACGAACAAATCAAACCAAAACAAATACAGAATCGAGCAAAAAAGGCATACCCCAAAAATACAAATGGTGACAATGAACAGTACACGTGAATAGTGCTGATGAATAGTAACCGTGAACAGTACTCAGCGGTGAACAGTGTCGATGCACAGTAATCGGTGAACAGTAACTCCGGTGAACAGTGTCGGTGAACAGTAATCGGTAAACATTAATCGATGAACAGTACTCACCCCCAGATGAACAGTGTCGATGAACAGTACTCGCCCAAAAAAAAAAAACGAAAAACTACAGATAATCAACCGAGCTTTGATACCATCTAAACTAACAAATGAAATACATATAACGGCTAGGGTTTCATATCATTATCAAAGAGAAGTACAAATACAATGAAAAGGAAAGACATAATATATAGACAAACTAATTAGGGTTTCCTAGCGGAAAGGCCCAATCGTAAAACCCAATACAAAATAAAGCCCAAAATATTATTAGGTTAACATATATATATATATATATATATATATATATATATATATATATATATATATATATATATATATATATATATATATGTTCAGGTTCATTTGATATCATTCTAATTTTGTGGGATAAAATTTAAAAATAATTTTAAAATGCAAAATAAAAGGAAAAATCCAAAAATTCTTTTTTTAATTATTATTTTCGAAACTTTAATTATCTAAAAGAATAAAAAAATAAAAAAAATTACTGTTTTTTTTTTTGAAAAATACGTAAAATATTCTAATTGAATATTACACTGAAAATATTCTCATGTGGTTTTTAGAATGTTAGAATATTATACTAGATTTCTCAGATATATAGAATATTTTATTTATTCTACTAGAATATGTAAAAAAAATGTATTTATTTATATTTTTTGGTATTTTTTTTTTTTGGAAAACATAAATTACGAAAATAATATTTGATAAAAAAATCGAAAATTTTCAATTGTTTTGCATTTTAAAAATGTTTTTTGTTTTATCTACCAAATAAATGGCTAGGAGTGCATCTCACGATCTAACAAAATTAGGCCGTCTCACATGAACCTATATATATATATATATATATATATATATATATATATATATATATATATATATATATATATATATATATATATATATATATATATATATATATATATATATATATATATATCTTTTAAATAACTCTGAATTTTCTTTTTTTGTTTCTCTAATCCTACCATGACAATTAAAAAAAATAAGAAAAAAATAAAGGACCAAAAGATAGAAGCACAATACATGCCAAAAAAAAGTTTTCTTCTTCTACACCACTCCTTGATTTTCAAAATTACACTTTAACCTACTACTAGAGGTGCACAAAAACGTTTCTGATGGGTCGAGTTGGGCCTTTTTGGTTTGAAAAAGTCAGTCCATTTCTGTAAATTAAAATAGTCCATATTTATAAACTAAAATAGTTCAAAGTTAGAAGGCTATTAACACAGTTAAAATTTCAAAACAAACCTAGACTAAAAAATTAATTCAAAATTATGACATATCAAAAATCAAAACAAGAAAACTAATAAGAATTATTGTTATATGGCTCTTTAAATTTGAGTTTTTGAAGTTCTGCAATTGACATATTTTCTTTTAAATAATCAAATTATTTTTTCATGTTGATATATACTATATAAACCATTAACCAGCAATTACTAAACAACATAATATAACTAAAAATAAAATATCAACCAAAAAATATATATTATAGCAAACATCTATATTTTGTATAATAATACAAGTTATTGAATTTTTTATGAAAATTTTAAAACCTAAATAAATAATATATTGTTATTTTAATTAATTATGTTGCACGATATATATATATATATATATATATATATATATATATATATATATATATATATATATATATATATATATATATATATATATATATATATATATATATTCGTTTTTAGTGCTTACAAATGGTTAAGTAATTTGCACGTTCGATCCTTAATTTTTTTTTTTAACTTGAACCGTCCCTACTACTTATTTTTATTGTTTGTTTAGTCATTATCATACCTGAAATGATTTATATGTCCTTTTCTTTTCTTTTTTATTTGTTTTTCTACTATTAATTTTATTTTCTGATTATATTATTAGAAAGAATGTGTAATAAAAAAAACATTTATGGCCCCACATCTTAAACCTACCGGTGATTATTCATATCTGCATATCTCACACCTTGCTTCTTGCTACCCAAGAACAACCATGGTGTTCTTTAGGAAACTTATCCGCCAGATTTTGTTTGTCAAGATGGGAACACTTATCAATGTTCTTTTGGAATCGTTGAAGTTAACTACAATACCGCATATTGATTCTAAATGTAACAAGTCGAGAAGTACATCTACTCTTGTCAACGCAGGGAAGAATCTGAGCTACTTTGTGCTAGGGTTTGTTTCACCATATTCCAAAACTGATTTAAATATCTTTCAGTCGTTGTATTTTGAATTACTTGGCTTTTTTCTTCAATTACGATAATGGAAATTGCTACCTATTTGATTAGATTGGTATCTTTGAAGACGTAATTGTATAACTCGTTTGTCTAGCGGCTAGAGGGGTTCGGGAGGGGAATACTGTGTTTTGGGCAGAAGTGAGCATAATCAGAAGAATCCATCACCACCATTTGGTAAAACTCAAAGGATTTTATGCAGAATCAAAGCAGCAGCTTCTTGTTTATGAGTATATGGCAAATAAATCATTAGATTGATGGATTGTTGGCAAGTTTTTGCTTGATTCTGAAACAATATACAATATCGCAATCGAAACATCAAAAGGATTAATATATCTTCACAAAGGAAGGCTCCGAAAAAGGTAATGGTTGGAGAAGGTGACACCACGATGAACATATTAGGAGGGTGGGTTTTGAGGTGTGAGTCCTACTAATATTTTTTTTATTAAGACTCTTCACAAAGAAATTAAATGACAAACAAATAAACAATTAAAAAAGAATAGAAAATGGTATATTAGTCATTTTGGTTATGGTAGGGACTATATGCCCACCAAAAATAAATCATAGAGATGGTCCGTCCAAACCACAAGGACCATTCATATAGTTTCCTTTGAATGTTTTTATATAATATAAAAGAAATAAATAATATCAATAAATTTAAGATAAATGTTATGATTAATAGGGTAAACAAGTCTAAAATGCTTTTAAACTAAAGTACATGTTTCGTATGCATATCAAGTTCTAAAGTGATAAACTTGTAGACACAAAACGAGAGAGAGAGAGAGAGAGAGAGAGAGAGAGAGAGAGAGAGAGAGAGAGAGAGAGAGAGAGAGAGAGAGAGAGAGAGAGAGGTCACCAACTACGAGAAGAAGCGTAGAGTGCACGACAGCGAAAAGAGAGCAAGGCGGAGAAGCGACAATCTAGAGTAGGTGAAGTCGTGGTCCAACGAGTGGCAACAAAGACCTGTGAGGGAGATTCAATTGGTCGGCGGTGTTATTCCGATGAGATTTGGACTTTTCCGACTTTGAAATTTCTTGATCTTTATTATTTTCTTAAAATCAAATCTTGAGTTAATAAGTTTTTTTCCTTTGATTTTGTTTTATAGAGTTTAATACAATTTTTTATTTTTTACCTTTGATTTTGGTTTTTAGAGTTTAATAGATAAGTCTTAGGTTTATGAGTTTCCGATTCTTTTGATTCTATCAGTTATGTTATCAAGGATTTTGTTTTTGATTTGATCAATGATTTTTAGTTAAGAACCAAATTTTGTAACTCTACACAGGGGGCTAATATAATAACCATTGGATTTTTTTAACTAAATATATATATATATATATATATATATATATATATATATATATATATATATATATATATATATATAGAGAGAGAGAGAGAGAGAGAGAGAGAGCTAAATGTTCAAATGAGAACAAAAAAAAATTAAGAACCTTTTATTATTTATAAGTTATTATTACATCAGATCTAAACACTTAACACTTTTACCTGATTATCTTTTATCTTATCATAAATGCTCTAAAAATGAAAACTTCTTCCACCAAGTTGAAGAAAACACAAACGTTATCACCAGGTGAAACCAACCACCACCCCCGTATTGCCACCATCTCCTACCTCTGACCAACCACCAATGTCTCCTACCACCGGCAAACCATTGCTATCAGATCCATAACCTCTAATTCGTTCCAGATCCACAATTTCTGACCCACAACCTACCGTTAACAACATTGTAGATCGTTGCCACTTTCGATCGTCGTAACCATAGTTGTTCCACCTCCTCCTGCTCTTCTGACCGGCGAGGCCAACTATGAGCTCCTATGAGCTGCAAGATCTGTAATTTATGCCATTATCGATGTTCCGATATGCAATTTCATTCGACCACTGCTGCCGAGTTCTAGATCGACTTTTCGATGAACTATTGTTAAGGTATCGTGATTCAGATCTAGTGATTTGTGTGATTTGTATGTTAAAGCAAAACAACACTAGTGTTGGTCCACGTTCATCACCGACAGTAGCGTGTAAGTGCCCTACAACCTACTCAGTTTTCTGAAGTTAGTCTCCAACACCGGTGAGGGTTGTGAATCCCACGAGTTCGTGATTGTTTGTCACTGTCGAGGTTTTCCGATAATGTTATAGTTTGAGAAAACAAGAACAAAGGTGGTGGTGGTGGTGGATGTAATGCAGTCGCCGGAAATGTTGTACAAGTAGTTGGAAATCAACGCAAAGGAGATGCAAATGAGGTAACACATTAACCTGTTTTGACTTCCTGAATTTAGGTTACGCATTATGTCTCAAAATGGGTTTATTGTGTTTATTGATGGACCGACTAACATATATAATCATTATTTAAAAACAATTTATGGAGTCACTTACATGTAAGTGCTTGTAAATAGATCTATTTAAATTTTTATTTAATTAATTTAAATAATCGGTGACATATTAATTAAATTAATAGGTGATTATTGTAAGATTGTTTGGATTTATTTTCACAGATAAATTAGTTATAAAGATTCAAATAAATTTTATTTTATAGATTGGGTAATTGTATATAATCTTAGTTTTGAAGATTAATTAAGATATATAAAATATATTTATACCATATTTATTTATGATTATGCCGTTGGCCTCTTAGGATACTATACTATAAAGAAAAAAGATGTTATGATGTAAATGTCTAATATTTTGTATATTAAACTATGAGTTTGTTGTATTAAGTTGTAAATTTTGTTTATTAAACTGTGAATTAATTATAATAAATTGTGAATTGACTTTATTAAAATGTGATTTTTTTTTATGAATTTTGTGTTTGCTTCTGAAATATTAAAAGAAAGAAGCATTATACAAAAATATTATTTTCTCTAATTTTGAATAAAGTATGTAAAATTTGAATTGTAGATGTTGTGTAAATAGACTTTGGTAAAACACTACGCTCCATATACAAAGGTATAAATGTAAGTTTTAAGTTGAGAATATGGTTGTAAATGAAATTTTGTGTATTAAACTGTTTATTTATTATATTTAGTTGTGAACTTTTGATGTGTTCGGCACGAAGCTTTTGGGAGTGTTTGAGAGCTTCTAGCTTCTAGTGTTTGACACTACAAGCTTCTAGCATTTAGTTTAAACAACACGCTCCAAATACAAATGCTACTACATGTAGCGTTTAACAAAACGCTACAAGCTACAAGCTACCCGCCATCCGCTACAAGCTACCCGCTACCAGCTAATTTTGTTGAACATGCCCTTTCTGTACTAAACTATGAATTGACTATATTAACTTGTGAATTGGTTGTATTAACCTGTGAATTGACGGTAGTAAACCATGATTTGACTGTATTAAGTTGTGTATTAATTGTATTTAATTGTGAATTGATTGTATTAAGATGTGTTTTTTTTAATGAATTTTGTATTTGCTTCTGAAATATTATATGAAAAAAGCATTATACAAAAATATGATTTTCTTTAATTTTGAATAAAGTATGTAAAATTTAAACTGCGGATATTGTGTCAATAAACTTTGAAAAAACACTACGTAGTAGATCTAAATATATAAATGTAAGTTTTAAGTTGAGAATATTGTTACAAATGTATAAATTTTATGTATTAATTGTGCATTTATTATATTTAGTTGTGAACTTTGTGTACTAAACTATGAATTGACTGTATTAATCTGTGAATTGACTCTATTAATCTGTAAATTGATGGTGACCCTATTAAACTGACAATTAAATGTATTAAACTATGATTTTTCTATGAATATGTTTGTGTCTGAAACATGAGATGAAAGAAACGTTATACACAGATCTACTTTGATCTAATTTTGCGTAGAGTATGTAAAATTTAAATTATGAATATTTGTGTAAATAAACTTTGAAAGAAACACTAACTATAGATCTGAAAGTATAAATATAAGTTTTAAGTTGAGAGAATCGTTGTGAATGTATAATTTTTGTATACAGTGGCGGAGCTTGAACAATTATCTGGGGGGGGGGGGGGGGGGGGAGGGGGGGAGGGGGAGAGTCCGTTGCTAATCTCTAGGAATTTCTTTTGTTTTATATAGTTTTGTTCCCATTCAGATTAGATTGAGAATCTCAAATAAACACAGTAGAAAATTTTCCCCAAAGGTTTCCCCTGTTTCTCTTTTTCCTGTGTTTTGTACTTTATTTCTCTGATTTTAGTCATTTTAGAGCACCAGGAGGTTGGTTTCTCACATTCTTGCTATTCCAACATCTAAATGAAGAGGCTATAAAAGTGATGAACCCATGAACTCTAATCACATCTTAAGGTAGATATTATCACTTTGTGCAAGGAGAATTCTGCTAGGCAGAAGTCTTACCTTATGGTAATCTTATGAGCTGCTTAAACTACAGTTGTACGCATATTAATGAAGGCTTGATTATGTGTCAAAGGTGATTTATGTGAACAGTTGTAGGTGTCAAATCAACAAAGAAATCTCCTATCAAATTTGTAGCTCAAAACAAAAACTTCATCTAACTTATTTGCAAATAAATTAAGCCCTACTTAAGTGACTTGCGATCTAAACTCTACATTAGCAAGATCAAATCTTTGTTTAAAGGAATATAACACCTGAAACAACTCCACAATAACAAAGATATCTTACAATCTGGCTTCAACAGGTCAGCAAGTTTTGCACAGTCGAAATATCACCACACAACTTACAATTGTCACAATAGAATATCCAAGTTTGTTCATATATGTAACGACCGAAATTTCGAAACAATTAAAACTTTTCAAAAACAACCCATTTTAATAACGTTGTTACAAAAAGGTTTTCAATACATTATTTAACAGAGTATTTTCCCAGGTCCATTTCATAAAACACCAACGCGAGGAATGGTACGATCACGCCTTTGCCTTGCCACAGACTCCTGAGAACCTGAAAACATAAAACCCACAACTGTAAGCCTGAAAGCTTAGTGAGATACCCCCAAAATACCAGCCACATATACGCCCTTCCAGGCCACAACCTTCCGGTCCAAAACATATCGCCTTCCGGCCCATAGTGTAATGCCTTCCGGCCCATAACACATTGCCTTCCGGCCCATAACATATCGCCTTCTGTCACACCCCAAAACCGGAACGGCAGAAACGTTCTGGGGTGGATGACTTCATGTGAAGTATCACAACACATGCATTATAGTAATCAAAGTGCAACAAAACATTGCATTAATAGTAATAGTTTTACAAGGTTACATTACAACAATTTAAAGTAATACAAGTAGTAGAATAAATACAGCATGGTACAAAGCTATCTTCATCAACAGCTTCGGGGATGTACCTGTCTAATGCTAACCTGAGAATACAAGTTATTTGAAAAGCGAGTATCATCATTTTTACAAATGCTGGTGAGTTCATAAGTATTTAGTGTCATTTAGTCAAATAACTTTATAAAGTAGTAGTTTAAGTGTTTTCAGTGTATTAGTGTTCTTTCCAGAAAATCCTATATTTTCTTTAACGAAAGCAGCCTTCTACCAAGATTGGTTAGTGTAATGTGGTAAAAAGAAGTTTCCCTTAATTGCTATTATTATCAAAATACTGAATTTGATTATTAAAGAAAGCAAGACACATCAGGGAATAACATATGCCTCGGCAGTGAGGACTGCTGGCTAAGGCAAAAGAATCATAGACTCCAGGGGAGTATCGAACTAACGTCACGCCTGGTTCAGTCTCACAAATGGAGACACAGACCCCAGAAGGTACCAAATGAAAGGTACAGCTGGTAAGGTCGAAAACAGTGAACGCAGACCGAAGACGATACCAAATGAAAGGTACATCTTTCAAGGTCATAACAGTGAAGACAGACCGCAGATGATACCAAATGAAAGGTACATCTCGCAAGGTCAAAACAGTGAAGACAGACCGCAGACGATACCAAATGAAAGGTACATCTCGCAAGGTCAAAACAGTGAAGACAGACCGCAGACGATACCAAATGAAAGGTACATCTCGCAAGGTCAAAACAGTGAAGACAGACCACAGACGATACCAAATGAAAGGTACATCTCGCAAGGTCAAAACAGTGTGACTCTGAAAAAGGTGCAGTATACAGTGTAAATTGCTGACAAAATACCGTTACCTTAAAGCCATGAATTATAAGGCAACCCAGGATACTCGTAACCATACTGACTAGAGTGCTAGACGCCCTACAAGCATCTATATAATGTGACATTTGTCACCCCTTGGCTTGGTAGGCCGTGGACTGTAGCTAGCAGTCAGGGTGTGGGGTTGTCAATCCCGTATAGGCCTATACACACAATGTCCGCTCTCCCTAAGGAGACTCTGGCTACTAACTAGACGACGGAGAAGGCCGCATCCCGAAAATGCATCCCAAATAGAGGATAGTGTGTTTCTAAAGTAAGTGTAGAATAGAGGTAAAGACTCTCAACTAACTTGACTAGAGAATTTCCTGTATGTCCATACTCATATACATAGTATATAACTAATGAACCAAACGACTTTCGGACGGCCACCCGATCCCACCAGACCACATCTCAACGAAGAAAAGGAAATAGGGCGGATGAGCCTTCCCAAGTCTTTCAATCGTTACTTATGTGTATCTATATAAGCACAGACGTACATCTAACTACGACTGAGTGTGTAATAATTAAAGACATATCATCGTGGTGTGAATTCATACAGGGTGGAATAATAGAATCGTAAAGTATAAGTGTATCAAGTACAAGTGATTCTTGTGAAGTAGGAGTGTCTAACGAGTGAAGTAGGAGCGGTCGCGAGTGAAGTAGAAGTGTCGAACAAGTACAAGCGTATCACGAAGTAGAGGCGATAATAAGTGAAGCAAAAGCGTATCAAGTATAAGTGAAGTAGAGTCGTTATCAAGTATAAGTGAAGAAGAAATCGTATCACTAAGTAAGAGCGTGAATAAGTATAAGCGTCATCAAGTATACGCGACTACAAATATAAGTGAATGCGTTACCGAGTAGCAGTATAAAATAAGTACAAGCGAAGCAACGGTATTTAACAAGTAAAAGTATATGTCTAAAAAGGAAATCTTTAATGAAAAGCCTTTAAGTACAGAGAAAATCCCAAATTGTATTCTTTTGTAACATATGATTAAAAACCTTAGAGGATCTTTCATAAACCAATTTAAAATGAATTTGGATAAATCAGTATAAGTAAAAGTTATGAAATAAGTAAAAGTCCTTATAGTGTCCCACTCGGTAAAACAGTGTAAAGTGGTAAAATTTTGTGCATGCGGGTTATCAATCACATGTGATTGACCTGATAACTGGCATGTTTAACTTGTATTCCCCCTATAAAACATTTAAAAGCATTTAAAAAGGTTCATTCAGGGGTATGAACTCACCTGGTGTAAGTAGGTCCAACGAGAGTGCTGTTTGGGCGTTCGGTGCCACGTAAGGACTCGAACACACTCAATGACCTATTTAACATATGATTGTTGGGTTTTGAGCAATCTAACACTTCCTAAGTGTGCATGCAACCCTAATAAACCTTGGATCTATGTTTGTCTAAATACATGCAAAATAATAATTTTCCAAGGTTTATAATCTATCTAACATGACATGGGGAACATTTCAACATAAAAGAGTTAGAAGAGATTACATACCTTTTGGTGAGTTTGGTTCTAAGGAGTTTGAGGGCCAAGCACCAATAGTGTGAATGCCTCAAATGGAATCACAAACACCGCAAAATCTTGGAAAACTTTGAGAGAGTATACACCTTGTATAAAAACAGCCACACACATGCACACACACACTAGTTCACTAGTTTTCTCTTAGGCTCTATTTCATGCTCCATAAGCATGCTTATATAGTGTGCATGGTTAGGGTGAAACCCTAATAACCCATGTCTTTTCCTTTCCAAGGATCCATGGGGTAAAAGCTCCATGGATCATCCATGGACTTCCACATAAGCCTAGCCCATTAACAAATGAGTATTAGCCCACACTATATAAAACAAATAGCCCATAATCTAATTAGTCTTCCTTTTAATCTCTAAATTAATTTATAATTAATTTAAGACTAAAACTAATTAAATAACGTAACTTCATATTAATATATTATAACTCATAATATATTAATAAACATATGTGTATAACTCTCATAAAATTATCCATAATAGTTTGGATGAGATGCAACCCAAATGGACCATGCCGGTCGGGTCAAGTATATACCAAATAAGTTATGGACTTAGACACCTTATGCAACAGACTCCCACTTGGATAAGTCTGATAACTATATTTGCCTATAACTTCAGGAACCAACCAGCAATCGTAGCTCTCGAAAACTCCCTCGAACTATGAAGACTCTGTTGAACTATGAAGCGCCATTTTAGATAAGTGATCACATAATCCTCTGTTCTCATGATATCAGCCGGACAAACACATGGAACTATGTGTTGCTTATTGTCTAGCAGTTGTTTCTCGATTTTCCGATTTGTTTGACGAAGAACTTCACTGAACACATCGGTTTAGTTCTGACCAGGCCTGGTACATGGGTCAACACAAAATCATCGAGGGGCCCAGATATCGCTTCTATTTCTAGAAGGAACAGATAAACTTCGACTGATATGCTTGTTCTACTACTTATTGAATTGTACACAAAAATACGTTTTATAACATCAAGTTACTGATGCGTTTACGTGCAATCAATGCACAACCAACTTATAGGTAACAACTCATATCTCTAGGTTTGAAGATTTATATGATATTATCGTCTCACGATCACTCGAGATAAATTCCATGAAGTGATACAAGTGAGCGTGGGTTTATACCAATACTCATAACTTATGAGTACTCATGAATGTTGCAGCAACCATTGCCATATCTAAACACCTTTAAGGCATCTACAAACCCAATTCATGACAATCTTGATTCATACCTACTTCTGACGTATGATCGATTGTGGAGGTTTGAATAAATTAATTATTCTGGAAGTCAAAACATGCAAAACTGAAACAATATTAAATAATTGACAATGATAGTAACACTTTACTCATAAATAAATCACAAATTTTATTCATCATCAAACGTCGATTACATTTTACAAGTTTCAGGAAAACTATCTAATCTGTAAAACTATTATCGTCCCTCAACCCGATACGTCTCGCATGCTGAAAATGCTTAACCCTCGTCAGTCCCTTCGTAAGGGGATCTGCAGGATTCTCATCCGACGATATCCTCCTTGTCACAAGGAGTCCTTCTTCAATCTTGTGTCTTATGAAGTGATATTTTCTGTCAATGTGTCGGGATCTGCCATGATCTCTTGGTTCCTTGGCTAAGGTAACCGCACCATTGTTGTCACAGAAAATCTCTATAGGTTCCTTAATAGCTGGTACAACTCCAAGGTCTCCGATGAAGTTCTTTAGCCATATCGCCTCTTTCGCTGCTTCACTCGCTGCTATCTACTCTGATTCACAAGTCGAATCAGCCATCGTCTCCTGCGTGGAACTCTTCCAAGAAATTTCCCCTCCATTTAAGGTAAAGATCCAGCCCGACTGAGAGCGGAAATTATCCCTATCAGTCTGAAAACTAGCATCACTATACCCTAATACTCTCAAGTCATCACTGCCACCAAGGGTAAGGATCCAATCGCAGGTACTTGAGAATGTTCTTTACCGCGGTCCAATGAGCCTTGCCAGGGTTCCCCTGATACCTGCTGACCATGCTCAAAGCAAATGCCACATCAGGACGGGTACAAGTCATAGCATACATGATCGAGCCAACTGCGGAAGCATACGGTAATTGCCTCATCTCAGCTATCTCTGCCTCTGTACTCGGACTCTGAGTTTTACTTAGTTTGGTATTGCTTTGGATCGGTAAATCTCCTTTCTTGGAATTCTCCATGTTGAACCTTTTCAACACTTTATCCAAGTAGATACTCTGACTAAGTCCAATTAGTCTTCTACTCTTTTCTCTTAATATCCTTATCCCTAGGATATAGGTAGCCTCCCCTAGGTCTTTCATAGCAAAGCACTTCCCAAGCCAGGACTTAACCTCGTGCAAGGTTGGGATGTCATTTCCTATGAGTAGTATGTCATCCACATATAGTACCAAGAAGCTAACTATACTCCCACTAGCTCTGACATACACGCAAGACTCATCTTCGCATCTTGAGAAGCCAAACTCTTTTACCTTCTCATCAAAACAAAGATTCCAGCTACGAGATGCTTGTTTTAATCCATAAATGTATTTCTCAAGCTTGCATACTCTATTAGGGTACTCTGCACTGACAAAACCCTCTGGCTGATTCATGTACACATCCTCAACCAACTTTCCGTTAAGGAAAGCGGTTTTGACATCCATTTTCCATATTTCATAATCATGAAATGCTGCAATGGCTAACATAACCCTAATAGACTTAACCTTTTCTACCGGCGAGAAGGTTTCATCATAATCAATACCTTGAGTTTGAGTAAAACCCTTCGCAACCAGTCGAGCCTCATAAGTATGCACTTTTCCTTCCATGTCTGTCTTCTTCTTGAAGATCCATTTGCACCCGACTGTTTTACGGCCTGGTACATTGTCAACCAAGTTCCAAACTTGATTGTCATGCATGGATTGTATCTCGCTGTCCATAGCCTCCTTCCATTTAGTAGACTCCGGGCCTGCCATGGCTTCCTTAACACTGCTGGGTTCATCCAAATTTACCAGTGTACTATCACTAATAAACGTATCACCTTCCGTAGTAATATGGAAACCATAATAAAACGAAGGTGTGTTCCTAACCCGTGTAGAACGCCTCGGAGGTACAGACTCGTCAGTTGGATCAACAGGAGTTTCCTCCTCAGGTTGATTGCTAGTGTCTGAGGTTCCTTCACCAATTGATTCTTCAATTTCTTCAAGATCAATCTGCCTCCCACTGTCTCCTTGGCTTATAAATTTTTTCTCGCAAAAGATCCCTCTTCATGCTACAAAGACCACATTCTCACTGGGTCTGTAGAATAGGTAACCGAAGGATTTCTGTGGGTAGCCGATGAAAATACACCTTTCACTTCGGGGTTCAAGCTTATCATGAGTTTCACGCCTCACGAAAGCTTCGCAACCCCAAATTTTGATGTGGTCCAAATTGGGAACCTTCCCAGTCCACATCCCATGAGGTGTTTTGGTAACCTTCTTTGTAGGGACTAGATTAAGGATATGGGTGGCAGTCTCTAAGGCATACCCCCAAAAAGAGATTGGTAACGAAACTCGACTCATCATAAAGCAAACCATGTCCAACAAAGTTCGATTACACTTCTCAGCTATACCATTAAGCTGTGGTGTCCTGGGAGGAGTCAATTGTGAGACAATCCCACACTCCTTAAGATAGTCAAGGAACTCGGTACTAAGATACTCACCACCTCGATCGGATCGAAGCATCTTAATGTTCCTGCCCAATTGATTTTCTACTTCCTGTTTGAATTCCTTAAACCTTTCAAAGGTTTCGGACTTATGTTTGATTAAGTAGACATACCCAAATCTACTAAAATCATCAATAAAAGTCACATAATACCGATTAGCATCCCTTGTGCCGGTTTTGAATGGCCCACATACATTAGTATGTATTAGGTCCAACAAACCTTCACCCCTCTCACAAGTTCCAGTGAAGGGTGATTTTGTCATCTTTACAAGTAGACAAGATTCAGAATTATCATCCGATTTAAGGTCAAATGATTCCAAGACTCCACTCTTTTGGAGTTGGCCTATGTGTTTCTTGTTTACATGTCCAAGACGACAATGCCACAATGATGCTTTATCTAGGCTAGTAGAAGAATCAATATACAACACATTATTTCCTAAGTTGTCTACAATCGACACAATTTCATAGACCCCATCACAAGGTAATGCTTTAAAATAAAACACATTATTAAAGAAAGCATTAATACCACCACATTCATTATCAAACGAAAAGGTAAAACCTTGTTTGTACAAAGCATGAAAAGAAATAATATTCCTCGCCATTTCAGACGAGTACACACATTTATTCAAATATAATTTTAACCCATTATTAAGCAACAAAGTATAAACTCCAATCTTGGAAATAGGTGAAGCCTTCCTATTCCCCATGATTAAGTTTATCTTTCCGTGCTCCACATTCTCACTTCTTCTTAGGCCCTGCAAATCAGAACATATGTGAATACCACATCCTGTATCAAGCACCCAAGAGTTAGAATATGTTGAGTAATTAGACAATATAGTGTAAATACCTGCATGGGTGGGTTTCACTTTCCCATCCTTTAGATCCTGCAAGTACTTAGGGCAGTTTCGCTTCTAGTGTGCCTTTTCATGGCAATAAAAGCATTCAACATCCTTAGTAATGGCAGAAGGAGTGGCAGAACCGCTCTTGGTCTTTGATGAGGAGCCTTCAAGAGACTTTCCCTTGGTACCCTTCGAAGGGTGCTTCCTCTTCTTCCCTTTGCCTTGCCCAATAGCTAAAACAGGGGTAGATGTTGGAGTAGGAGTAGTATAGGTAACAACCGCTTTAACCTTAAGACCGGATTCCGCAGTCTTCAAGAGTCCTTGAAGCTTGCTGAGGGTAACTTCCTCCTTGTTCATATGATATGTCATTCGAAAATGGTCATAACAAGAAGGCAAGGAGTGCAAAATGATGTCAATTGCCAACTCCTCGGGGATGTTAACATTCAGCTTCAGCAAACGGTCCACATACCTATGCATCTTTTGCATGTGGCCCGTGACGGATTCACCGTCCTTCATGCGGGTAGTTATTATGGAGGAGATTATTTCATACCACTCCTGACGAGCACTCTGATGGTACCTTTCCATCAGGTCTTGGTGCATCTCAAAAGGGTAGAAATCTTCATACGACTTCTGGAGCTCGGCTGTCATCGTGGCCATCATGATACATGCCACCTTAGTAGCATCTCTCTTATGAGTCCTGAATTCAGCGATCTCTTCAAGAGTAACAGTAGACTCATCAAGTTCTTTTAACTCCTTATCGAGGACATATTCTTTGTCCTCATAACGAGTAACCATCCTGATGTTCCTAATCCAATCCATGAAGTTGGAACCATTAAAGATGGCCCTCCCACAAAGATTCATGAGAGAGAAAGAACCAGTTGGGTTAGAGCCTGAAGCATTAGTGTTGGAAGACATCTGAAAGAAGAAAGTAAGTTTAGATTAGATATTTAGGATCCTTAATAAGACACCCAAATGTAATATTAAGGCTAGGATCCAATCACAATATATTACACTTATAAGAGGGATGCCGTAATCTAAGTAATAATATATTTGAAAGGTAGGTGAATGATGATTCACCAATTTCCACCACGAAAACGAAATGATTTATTAGGTTTAATTGGATTTGAAATTCCTAGATTCTTTTGAGATTCATTGAACTTTTCAATGGCATATTTCAATCTCGATTGTGCCCTTCAAGTTTTGTGACTGCGATGCCGAGGATCACAAAACAAGGTGTGAATAACCATGCTAATTCACTTGGTACCCTTAATATTATCACCTAATCAATGTGCCGGTTAACCACACACGCTCCATTGATCTATGACAAACATTAAGTCACCCTTCGTGATCCTTACTAGTCCTAGTTAGTGTGCCGGTTAACCACACACGCTCCACCAACGACTTGGTAAGGTACAAAGTGTGAATTCCATGGACTAGCACCATGTTCACATTTTCCTAAAATAACTAAGATTGGGAATTAAAAGAGTTTAGTTATTTTATAATATTCATTATACTTTTAATGAGGATTTAAAGTCATTGTTCTACCCGTTCGGCTAACGACCCTCCACCGATCAAGCAAGCGGTGGGTGAGAGTATACACCCATTAAGTCGCCATTTTATAGGCAACAACCTTATACCCACCTTATAGACCGGCTTCGTGAATGAGGCCTACTAACGGTAAAACGACTTATTCTTATACATATATATAATAATTAACCATTAATGTTATAAATAGTATAAGGGTTGAATTTTATCTATTAAAACTCTAAGGGTTGGAATTAAAGTTTATTAAAGTGTGTGAAACTTTACAAATTCCAAAACTTGAGGGCAAGTTTTGTAACTTTGCAAAACTCTTCATTTCATAACTTATGAATTAAAGGTTCATAAAAATGAAGACTCTTCATTTTCATGTAACTTATGTGTTTTAAGTGTGTGTTAAATAAAAGTGACCTTTGGTAATCCATAACTTGAGGACAAATTATGGACTCCATTAAAACACATAAATGATCAAGAATTAATCCTAAACAATTCAGCAAATAATTCCTATCATTTTCTAAATTCATAAGAACATGAACATGATCATCAAAAATTCAAGAATTATATGAACACATAAAATCATGGAATTTTGATATATGCTATTGTAAATGGATTAGAACAACCATTACACCAACTAAAATAAGTTTTATAACACCAAAACAATTTAGGGTAATGTTTCTAGTCCATTTCCAGCAGCAAAAGTCGAAAAACTGCATTCTTTCGATCCTACTCGTCGAGTGCATGAACTGACTCGTCGAGTAGGTTGAAGTTTTCCTTGGACTCGGCGAGTCCACCATGCAGACATCAACGATTTCGACTTTTTTCAATATTTTGCATCAAGTATCAAACAAGCATGATAAGCTCTGATACCACTGTTGGGTTTTGAGCAATCTAACACTTCCTAAGTGTGCATGCAACCCTAATAAACCTTGGATCTATGTTTGTCTAAATACATGCAAAATAATAATTTTCCAAGGTTTATAACCTATCTAACATGACATGGGGAACATTTCAACATAAAAGAGTTAGAAGAGATTACATACCTTTTGGTGAGTTTGGTTCTAAGGAGTTTGAGGGCCAAGCACCAATAGTGTGAATGCCTCAAATGGAATCACAAACACCACAAACTCTTGGAAAACTTTGAGAGAGTATACACCTTGTATAAAAACGGCCACACACATGCACACACACACTAGTTCACTAGTTTTCTCTTAGGCTCTATTTCATGCTCCATAAGCATGCTTATATAGTGTGCATGGTTAGGGTGAAACCCTAATAACCCATGTCTTTTCCTTTCCAAGGATCCATGGGTTAAAAGCTCCATGGATCATCCATGGACTTCCACATAAGCCTAGCCCATTAACAAATGAGTATTAGCCCACACTATATAAAACAAATAGCCCATAATCTAATTAGTCTTCCTTTTAATCTCTAAATTAATTTATAATTAATTTAAGACTAAAACTAATTAAATAATGTAACTTCATATTAATATATTATAACTCATAATATATTAATAAACATATGTGTATAACTCTCATAAATTTATCCATAATAGTTTGGATGAGATGCAACCCAAATGGACCATGCCCGTCGGGTCAAGTATATACCAAATAAGTTATGGACTTAGACACCTTATCCAACAATGATATCATATTTTCACATACAATTAGTATATTTAATACTAATTAAACAAATATACACGCTCAAAGGAGCGGAAAACACTTTGGCTAAGTGTTTGGGTGTCCCGGGTAGCGTTTAAGGGTGCTAAGGGTCTCCTATCAGTTGTGGAACTTTGCTAAACTCAAATATCAAGTGTGTGAATGGGTTTAAAGCATTAACATGGACCAATTTGGAGTTTACGGCCTAACTCAAGGGAGTTTACGGCCGTAAACTCCCAAGGTCATATTCTTGGGTGTTTAATGCTTCTAGCTTGCTCATTGATTTATTCTAAGCACTTTTCCTAAAAGGCATGAGTGGGTTTGAGGCCTCTAAGGGCTTGATCTATGAGTTTACGGCCAAGGAACCACTCCTAAAGGAGTTTATGGCCGTAAACTCTAATCTTTAGAGTTTTGGGATGTTTAAATCCCCTAATGCCTTTCTAGTGATTTCTAATGAAGTATGATGCTATTTTGGAGGATTAAAACCATCATTTGAGTGGGTTTTGGGGAGTTTACGGCCTAGATATATGCTTGGGCCGTAAACTCCAAGCCAAGCCTCATTTCATTGTGTTTCAGCCTTTAAATCCTTCCTAGTATTTTATGGTAAATGTCTAAGGTCATTTGGGGGACAAAAACTAACATTTTGGCTTAGTTTGGGGGAGTTTACGGCCTAAGCATGTGCTTGGGCCATAAACTCATTTTTGTCCTTCATTTTGATGTGTTTAAAGGATCTAGACTCAAAGGAATAAGCCCTTAATTTATGTGTTAAGCCCTAGTGTGGTTTGGGAGTGTTTTTTAGGCCTTTTAACAAGATTTTGAGGTGTTTACGGCCTAAGCTTGTGCTTGGGCCGTAAACTCTCTTTTAACCCCCAAAACCATGAGTTTTAATATTTAAACACTCCTAGGCTAATACCTCAATTTATTTCCAAGCCATTAGGGACAAGTTTGGGTCATTTTGGCCTTGATTTGGGTGTTTACAGCCTAAGGAGGTTCTTAGGCCGTAAACTCCTTTTTCATTGCTTCTAAGTCTAATTTTTGGGCTAGAAACTCAATTCAATATGTTTAGAATAAGCTAGGGTAAGCGGACTTACAATTTGGAAGCATTTGGTTGCGGTTTCGGGGCGAAAACGGGTCTACAGAGAGAGTATAGAGAGAGTGTGTAAAAAGTCTCCAATGGACTCCACTCACCCTTACATAGGGTTTTGAGTCGGGACACAGTGGAATTCTACCCGATACTGCCGTTAAACGAGGCTTTTGGTCGCACCCGATTTAGTGGTCGTAATAATAAAACTTAACATTTCCAATTAAATGGAAATATGTGTTATGTGTTTTATTTCCTTTCATCACGACTTAACGGCATATAAACATACACAATTGAAATGTTTATTAAACTTGACAACTTCTCATTAACGAAACTTTTATACAGTGGAATATTACGTTAATGGTAACGGAGAAATGTAACGGGGCAACTTGGGTTGTCACATTATCCCCCCGTTAGAGGGAATTTCGCCCCGAAATTCAGGTCTAGGCAAGGAAGTAGGTATGAATGGCCAAGTAGAGGTAAGAGAGTATTTCCTATGTGGTTGTCCTTGCATTCCTAAGTGATCTATGGTCTGTGTTTGTCATTTCAACAGACCCTCGCGTATGGGATGCGGATTTCGTCTTGTGTAGCTAGTGGATTCCAACTGGTGTATCTACAAGGTTAGGGTTCTCAATGGATTCTATCAAGATGAGTGACGCACGAAGATTGTTGTCGGGAATTCATGTATCAAGTCTAAGAAGTAAATCGATCGAATGTGAACCTTGCGGTATATTCAAAAGTAGTAGTGGCCTGAAAAGGGTCGGACCATGTCTCCATGAGGATTCTCGGATGGTCCTAAGCTCTTGGAAAGGAATAGAGCTTTTCAGTACTAAGAACATAGTGTACTTCTATGGCAAGATCAACACTGGCGTGATCGCCATTATGAAGTTCCTAACGTTCTCACTTGTACTGGATGTGTAGTCCTTCAGGTTAGTCCTTAGGAAGCTCAGGTGGTCTTCGGTTTCGTGTTTTCTTTCAACTGGCTAATAGAGACTTTCTAGATCGTCGAGTGGTTTGCGTGACTATGGTTATTCGTTTGCTATAGAGTGTCTATCTCGCGCTTGTGCAAAATGAACCTGCACTAACGAAGCTTGAGATACGGAAACCCTAAGGGTCGAGGAGATACGGTTTCACCTAACGAGTGTTGGACTATCTCGGGAGGTAGTTCTATTATCTCTGCGTGAGATAGTATTCGTGGAACACCTAATAGTCCAATGAATCTCTAAGACTGTGGTTTATCCTGGCGTGGAAGGTGCATGTTCCTGCATAACCCTTCTACTAACACCAAGGCTGGTGTCAAGCCTATGATCTCTTCGGGATCCGAGTCATGAGATTTAACGCAGCTACTTTCACACTTGACCAAATATTCTTGGCTGCGATGGTTATCCTGTGGTTCTCAGTATCCTAGTGTTCACTTTGGAGAATGTATTTCATCGTCTACCGGGCGACGACGATTTCCTCCATGCAATAGGGTGGAGGATGATAGGCACCACTTGTCTATAACGAGGTGGACGAAGTGCCTGAGTAGTGCGGGCATATACTGCAACTACTCATCCGAAGGTTCTGGGTTTTCATGGTCTAGGTCGAATCTAGTGAGTATAGAATCTTCTCACTCGGAACTCTTAAGAGCTCAACCCGTAGTGATTTTCTTGACTTCGGATCCTATGTTATGGAATATGGTGAAGGTGTTTTGCTAAGAGGTCTGTGGTAGAACTCATGCTTGTCTTAACCGCCAATACTTGATGTATGCCAGCGTATACCTGGTTATAGCGGTCAGCCTCGTGAGTTCTATTCTCTGGGTTCACGAACCTGATGTACGAGGTGCGAAGGATCTCCCGGGGGAATCTAAGAGGTATGCCTCGGATCGTTGTCGTTTCCTGAAGTATCTGCAGTGTCTTTCGATTCGGTGTTTATCTGACTACGAGGGGTCGGTCAACAGTGTATGGTACCCTCCCTTGGGTACTTCGAAAGGTTTGAGATAAGAGGGACGATTGACGGATCGTATTAGGTTGGTTTATTTGTGTTAGGTTCAGGTTCGGAAGAACCTTTATTTGCCGATATGGCTAGGGAGAAAGCTCTTTTTACACAGCACTAAGAATGTACACATGGTTGCACGAAGTCAAACCATGATCAATAGAGTCGTCGAAGTTGGCACACTCCAACATGATATAAAGTGAAGATCGATAGAGTCATGTGCCGAACAGGCACACAAGTTTGAGACGTCTCAGGTTTCGTCCTACGTATCACTACCGCGGATACTTGGACCGGTAGAGTCGATACGAAACTATAGAGAGTTCTAAGTGTTTCCGAATAGAGTATCTTTTCATGAACGGATTCTCACGAGGCATTTCTATAATCGCCTCACATATACTAGTCATGTATATTTAAGGTGGGGAGGACTGTTGATTGAGCGACCCCACCCTAAATCCACAACCAAACGAGGAACAGGAGATGAGGCGGTCTTCGCTCACTCTAGGTCTGTCCATCTTAAATATACATGGTCGTAACGTATATGTTTAGCCACTATAGTTTTACCTAATGAATTTTAAATTTTATAACAGTGCTGCGACTTTCGCCTTACTGGGAAGAATGTACATTTGAATTAGTCTTTTATTGTTCTTAGTTTAGTTATCCTAGATCGAGAGACGTACCAACATCTAATGAGTTCCTTGCCGCTTCTCCCTAAGCAGTAGTGTCAAGCTTCTTCTGTGTCTTTGTCTTTCTCTTCGGTTGGGCAGTCCTTCTTGAAGTGTCCCATTTTACCACATAGGTGGCAAACTGTACGGGTCGCCACATTGGTGATTGATGCAGTACGTTCCACCGGAGTTCTACATACACGAGCAGTATGCCCCTTCATGTTGCACCTAGCACAATAGAGTTCCCGGCAGGCACCATGATGATGGTAGCTGCACATGATGTAGTGGGGAAGGTCTCCTAGATATGGTCTCCTTGAGATCAGGAGGGAAGGGTTGACAGGAGTATAGGCTGCATCAGCTCGTTGTCCTTCTGAAGGTCCTTGAGCCGAGGTACTTCCTTCCTCAAACTTGAGTTTTCTCTTTAGTGAGTTCAATTGAGGTTCTTGGGTGGCTGAGTATGGAAGTGTTGGTTGTTGCTGTCCACTACTAGGATCGGAAATCCTGATAGTCACTTTGCTAACATCGGCGTTGTTAGCATTCAGGTGAGCCATGACAGCTGCTACGGTTGCCGAGACTGCAACTTGAAACGTAGCTTCATCAAATAGGAGAGTAGGTTTCTTGCTTGTGGATTGGTTACGCTTCTTCGGTGGCATGGTTTTCCTACACGAAAAGGAATACAGGGTAATGAGAGACGATGGTTAACCCTGGACATTTTTGTCCCGATCGCATTAGGCATAAATTTTCCCGTGCCTCAAATGTTGGTTGTCTGAGTGTCGACCTACATCCCTATGATGTAGTCCTGGTAATCGGAGTGGGTGCACGAGTAATCAGAAAAAGGCCATAAGATGCGAGTCGTTCCTACTAAGTTACCTTTATACTGAGAAAGGTTTCACTCTCCGGCCTGGAGAGATTTGAGAACAGTTCGGAACGAAGCTGCAGAAAGAGAGGCTCATGAGGGCTTATGGCTAAACAACCTCACAGAGGTGTGGGGATCCGCTCTAAGTGTATTACTGGAAACGGGAACAAGGTGATTTTACCTAACACATAGCGTGAGCAGTGTAACCACTAACTCACTAAATTGTATTATTTTATGGGTGTATTAGCGTGACGAACACGAGGAAAAGAAACTTCTCGGGTTCCACGTACTGGCTCCCTCGGTCTGCCTCGTATCTTTGACTGGAATCGGCGTTGTTTTCCTTCGGGCAGTTTCCTAGGGTTCTCTTCTCGTATGGACATATTGAATTTCTACTCCGCCTTCCCTCTGATTCCAACTATGGGTGTCATCACTTCATGATGGATGACTGGGAATCTCCGAAGTTTAGGTGAGTTTCTCACCGATGTCCCTAAAAGAACATGGGCACTTGGTGTATTCAATAGTCTCGACCCAGTTCATTTATTTTCGAGCAGGAAATCTTCTCAATGAACCTCTTCGGGGTCGAATTCAACTCTTCTGTTATGCACTGAAGTGGGTAGGGTTTTCTACAGGGTTCGTGCGAAAATGGAAATGTCTAAAGAATCCTAACAGATTATTAACATTTCGCTGGATGATCCATATCGAGTCCAGCTACGATTACACAGGGTATACAAATCATATATAGCTTAGATCCGATAGGCCTTTGAATACGTGATACTACTCTAGGACCACATCCCAACGAGGAAAAGGAAATAGAGCGAAACCACACATTCTTAGCCTATGGGATCCTTATTATATAAAACCTTAGAAGTACACCCTCAGTAGTTGTAGGTATATCAATAAGGATCTTTTAGTTCTCACACCAGGTTATCTATGTATCTTAAATACCCTTATGGTATTTTAAATTCTTGTTTGGTTCTCGTCTTTGAATTATGATTCTGGGTTTAGTGTGAATCTTTTAGCATTCTAAAATGCTCCTATAGTATTTTAACTTTATGTTTGGCTCTAACAATCCTAGTTGGTAAGTTTTAGACCTGTTGCACACCACAATCACTCCCGAGCACACGTTCATCGCATCTCGAATAAAGGTAGTTGATCAGGTTACATTTATTCCAGCGTACGATTACATAACTGCCCCGATTTGTCTGTAGTGCTCAACATCCGAAGAGTTTTATTCTTGTTCTTCTTGTGATACTGGTGTTCGAGTGTTTAGATTCTGGATGTTATTATACTTTGGTAAAACATGGTTATATTTTAAAGTATAATTTATTGTTCAGAGTGTTTTATCCCATTGCATTTATAGGTTGTATATCTTTTATGAATTGATATACTTAGCTCACTATAAATAATGCTCTGATACCAATCTGTCACACCCCAAAACCGGAACGGCGGAAACGTTCTGGGGTGGATGACGTCATGTCAAGTATCACAACACATGCATTATAGTAATCAAAGTACAACAAAACATTGCATTAATAGTAATAGTTTTACAAGGTTACATTACAACAATTTATAGTAATACAAGTAGTAGAATAAATACAGCATGGTACAAAGCTATCTTCATCAACAGCTCCGGGGATGTACCTGTCTAATGCTAACCTGAGAATACAAGTTATTTGAAAAGCGAGTATCAGCATTTTTACAAATGCTGGTGAGTTCATACCCCTGAATGAACCTTTTTAAATGCTTTTAAATGATTTATAGGGGGAATACAAGTTAAACATGCCAGTTATCAGGTCAATCACATGTGATTGATAACCCGCATGCACAAAATTTTACCACTTTACACTGTTTTACCGAGTGGGACACTATAATGACTTTTACTTATTTCATAACTTTTACTTATACTGATTTATCCAAATTCATTTTAAATTGGTTTATGAAAGATCCTATAAGGTTTTTAATCATATGTTACAAAAGAATACAATTTGGGATTTTCTCTGTACTTAAAGGCTTTTCATTAAAGATTTCCTTTTTAGACATATACTTTTACTTGTTAAATACCGTTGCTTCGCTTGTACTTATTTTATACTCCTACTCGGTAACGCATTCACTTATATTTGTAGTCGCGTATACTTGATGACGCTTATACTTATTCACGCTCTTACTTAGTGATACGATTTCTTCTTCACTTATACTTGATAACGACTCTACTTCACTTATACTTGATACGCTTTTGCTTCACTTATTATCGCCTCTACTTCGTGATACGCTTGTACTTGTTCGACACTTCTACTTCACTCGCGACCGCTCCTACTTCACTCGTTAGACACTCCTACTTCACAAGAATCACTTGTACTTGATACACTTATACTTTACGATTCTGTTATTCCACCCTGTATGAATTCACACCACGATGATATGTCTTTAATTATTACACACTCAGTCGTAGTTAGATGTACGTCTGTGCTTATATAGATACACATAAGTAACGATTGAAAGACTTGGGAAGGCTCATCCGCCCTATTTCCTTTTCTTCGTTGAGATGTGGTCTGGTGGGATCGGGTGGCCGTCCGAATGTCGTTTGGTTCATTAGTTATATACTATGTATATGAGTATGGACATACAGGAAATTCTCTAGTCAAGTTAGTTGAGAGTCTTTACCTCTATTCTACACTTACTTTAGAAACACACTATCCTCTATTTGGGATGCATTTTCGGGACGCGGCCTTCTCCGTCGTCTAGTTAGTAACCAGAGTCTCCTGTAGGGAGAGCGGACATTGTGTGTATAGGCCTATACAGGATTGACAACCCCACACCCTGACTGCTAGCTACAGTCCACGGCCTACCAAGCCAAGGGGTGACAAATGTCACATTATATAGATGCTTGTAGGGCGTCTAGCACTCTAGTCAGTATGGTTACGAGTATCCTGGGTTGCCTTATAATTCATGGCTTTAAGGTAACGGTATTTTGTCAGCAATTTACACTGTATACTGATGTCACCTTTTTCAGAGTCACACTGTTTTGACCTTGCGAGATGTACCTTTCATTTGGTATCGTCTGTGGTCTGTCTTCACTGTTTTGACCTTGCGAGATGTACCTTTCATTTGGTATCGTCTGCGGTCTGTCTTCACTGTTTTGACCTTGCGAGATGTACCTTTCATTTGGTATCGTCTGCGGTCTGTCTTCACTGTTTTGACCTTGCGAGATGTACCTTTCATTTGGTATCATCTGCGATCTGTCTTCACTGTTATGACCTTGAAAGATGTACCTTTCATTTGGTATCGTCTTCGGTCTGCGTTCACTGTTTTCGACCTTACCAGCTGTACCTTTCATTTGGTATCGTTTTCGGTTTGCGTTCACTGTTTTAGACCTTACCAGCTGTACCTTTCATTTGGTACCTTCTGGGGTCTGTGTCTCCATTTGTGAGACTGAACCGGGCGTGACGTTAGTTTGATACTCCCCTGGAGTCTATGATTCTTTTACCTTAGCCAGCAGTCCTCACTGCCGAGGCATATATTATTCCCTGATGTGTCTTGCTTTCTTTAATAATCAAATTCAGTATTTTGATAATAATAGAAATTAAGGGAAACTTCTTTTTACCACATTACACTGACCAGTCTTGGTAGAAGGCTGCTTTCGTTAAAAAAAATATAGGATTTTCTGGAAAGAACACTAATACACTGAAAACACTTAAACTACTACTTTATAAAGTTATTTGACTAAATGACACTAAATACTTATGAACTCACCAGCATTTGTAAAAATGCTGATACTCGCTTTTCAAATAACTTGTATTCTCAGGTTAGCATTAGACAGGTACATCCCCGGAGCTGTTGATGAAGATAGCTTTGTACCATGTTGTATTTATTCTACTACTTGTATTACTTTAAATTGTTGTAATGTAACCTTGTAAAACTGTTACTATTAATGCAATGTTTTGTTGTACTTTGATTACTATAATGCATGTGTTGTGATACTTGACATGATGTCATCCACCCTAGAACGTTTCCGCCGTTCCGGTTTTGGGGTGTGACACCTTCCGGCCCGCAATATAGAAGCATATATATCATGACAGAACATAGAACAACCATGCATATCGGGTTACACTCCAGACCAGACAGCCATACACATAACATGTAATCATATAACAGTTCACAGTTAGCAAATCGATCAACAGATCACATAACATATCATTACCCTAACCAAGATACCAGCCTAGCCGATCACTAGCATAACATCACCCTACGACTCAGCCAACATAATAATTATGCACATACGCCTTTCCAGGCCATGACCTTCCGGTCCATATCGCATTGCCTTCCGGCCCATTTCCCGCAATATCATACAACAGACAATTACCCGGATTTCCATCCGATAAAAGGGTCGACCTTGGTGCCTTAAACCCTATAGATATAGTGAGGATAACTCACCTCGAAACTGCCGACTGAACATATAACCCAAGTTGCTCCAATCCCTGATAAGATCTCCACCACTGGACAGCCACCAATGCACTGAACTCAAAACCATAATCAACAATTACCAAAATACCCCTGGAAACCACTGGTCAAAACTTTGTCAAATACTAGGTCAAGGTCAACCCCTGACTGACCCTACTTGCCGAGTCAACCCTATGACTCACCGAGTTCCCATACTCAAAACTTCACTCAACCCGTGACCTAACTCGCTGAGTCACCCCGAGACTCGCCGAGTCCAACAACTATGAGTCCACTCGCACACAACTCACCGGGTCATCCCTTGACTCGCCGGTTCTCGACTCAACCAGAAAATATTTGGACTTCTTCGACAAGACTCGCCGAGTCTAAAAACAGACTCGCCGAGTCTAAGGCTATCATCAACCTACTCGTCGAGTTGTTCATACAACTCGCCGAGTTTCAGGCCATCTTCATCCAACTCGCCGAGTTGTTCTTCCAACTCGTCGAGTCTCAGCTCATCTTCAAGCAACTCGTCAAGTCCACCCATGTGACTCGCCGAGTACCACCGGTCTGAATCCATACAGAAGCATCCCAGGCCATGCAATTGATCCAAAACATAGATCTAGTCTCCTACAACTCATCCATCACGTAAAGTAGCAAACTTTACGTGAATCCATGAAGATCTAGGCATTTTGCACGTTAGGGATAAGGTTTGGGACAAGATAGCTTCATCCAACACTCAACACAGGGACTTTCCTGCATTCCAACTCTCCTCCATTCCAGATCTGAGGTAGCAACCTCAGATCTAACCTCTAGACTCCAACATAACCCAAGATAAGCTTCCCTCAAACCCCAAAATGAAGAGACAAGATAACAACAGCCTAAGAACGAGATATTACCTCAAAGGAACGCCCCAATCTGCAAGGAACTCGAATCCAAGCAAAGCCCCTTGCTCCACACCTTCAATTTTCCAAACCTTCTTCAACAATTACTTCTCCAAGCTCCAATCCACTCAACAATCGTGCTTCTCCACGATTTTAGGGTTTCTGGGACTCAAGGGGGTGATAAAGAGGCTGGGGAGGAAACATAATGCTCTTTATATAAGGCTCATCCCCGAGAATTAGGGTTTTCTCCACTCAACGCCTACTCGCCGAGTCCATCTCATTGATTCGCCGAGTCGGCTATTTAACACGCGACCAAGTCGCGACTCTACTCGCCGAGTCCATCCATGGACTCGCCGAGTCACTCTTTCCCAAATTACACTTTTAGCCCTTCAACTCTTGCTATTTCGAGATGTTACAATATAGATTTTCATTCAGGGGCCTCAGGAGAAACTTACAAATTCACAGGCGAAACTTTAACCCCTAATTTAGAGTTTGGAACAAGAGAAACGAGGAGTAAGGACTCAGGAGAAACTCGCAAATAGCAGCAACAGCCAACAGTGCAGCACAACAGGCAGTAACAAGTGAACTGGAAAAGAAAGAACAAGATTTGTGATTCCATACCTGATTTTTGGTGAATTGCGCTTAGCGATGGGCGATGGCGAGAGTGAGAGTGTGAGACCAAGCAACTGACGCGAGTGACTCAACAGGCCAACAACGACAACAGGCAGCAGCGATTCAGCGAACGGAATTAGGGAAGAACCGATTTTGATTTCTGGAGTCTGGAGCACTATTTCTTGGAGAATTAGGATTGCTTCATGGAATCTGGATTCGGGAGGGGCCAAAGCCCAAGTTTGAAGATAACAGGCCTGTAATTAGTCTTTTTCAAGTATAATTTCTATTTCTAGCCCAAAAATCAGAGGGCGGGGGGGGGGGGGGGACTGCCCCTCCTGGCTCCTTAAATACTTCGCCCTTGTTTGTATATTAAAAAGTGAATTTAATATATTAAACTGTGAATTTTGTGTATTAAGCTATGAATTTATTGTATTAAGCTGTGAATTAACTGTATTTAGCAATGAAATTTTAATGAATTTTGTGTTAAAATATAAATGATTTATGTATGAATGTTTGTATTAATTTTCTTATGAATATATTTAATTTTTGTATTGTATAAATATGTAAAAATTTATTAGTTTTTATAATTATTTTTCATTAACCAACCAATTAGTAAACAAATTGGTTACTAATTATGAATATAATATTTAAGCTGTAAATCCATGATTTTATGTACATATATGATTTGGAAGAAATGATGGTTGTGACAATGACATAAGTGGTTTATGGCGGACGAGGTAGTTGGTGGCGGTGATGATGATAGAGTTTGAGTTTGGCTTCTTTGAATATTCGAATTAGTTTATAATGGATTGTATTAAGTTGTGAATTTATGTATTAAACTTTGAATGGACTGTTTTAAGTTCTGTATTTTATATAAATTTTGTGAGAAAATATAAATGAATGTATGGACGAAATTAATAGATTTTAAATTAATGAATTAATATGTTTATTAAACTGTGAATATGTTATTTCTGAATTATGAATATATCTTATAAATAATAGATATTTTAAAGAGGTCTACAATTTAGATGAAAGAAATTGAATTGGTCAATGAATAATTTTATTTTTTTATTAAAGTTTTTATATTTGACACTAAAAATGAAAATGTATGAGTTTAAAAGCATTATTAGAGAAATTTTAGTTATAACTTTTTTATTAAGCTGTGAATAAAATTAGAAAAATATCGTTGAATTTTTGTTAGTCCGGCGGAGATCCGGTGTCAGTTTGATGGTGGTCCGTCGACGATCCAACGACAATTGGCAACTAATTGCAAATTAGGTAATAAATTTTTTTGCTTAATATAATATTAATGTTTGATTTCTACAAATTGCCTTTAGTGAAAAATTGAAAAAAATGATTTTTAAAGTTCTTAAGTGAAAGAGGGTTTCTTAAAAATATTATGTTTTTTTTTTTCTTTTAGATTATTTTTTATAAATATGTTGATAGTAAATATATATATATTTATTTTTATTAAATTAATTACTAGCATTATTTTATTTAAATATATATTATTATTAAAAAATAATTATTTAGATTATTTTTTCGATAAAATAATTTATTTTTGATTTTTATTTTATTTTTGAAAGATTTTTACAAATAATTATGTGATTGGATTATTTTATATTATGTTATTTATTAAATCAATTATTTTTTCGAGTAAATCACGTATATTTTGATTTTTTTTATTATTTTAGACTATTTTTTAAAGATGTTCCAATTATTTCGTTGGTTGAAATGTGATAGCCTGAAAATTGATTTGTATATTTATGTTTATAAACTTATGGTAAAAAAAAGACTATCATATTTTCTACTAAATAAGTCTTTTGTTCTCAAATTAAACTACTGGTTGAATCAAAAACATAAAAAAAATCATTACTCTTTGGTTGGAATAAATTTGACATTATTTAATCATAATTGTTTTCGTTTACATTATTTAATTATAACCTTTTTATATTTTGTTCATTTATATGAAACCGAATTTCAAAAAACCGAATCATCCGGCGCTTTAACATTTTTTTTTTAACTTTTTGATCGAATACATAGATAATTATCCAGTGCAATTGCTTAATATTGGTTTTTATTTTGAAGTTTTTTTGTTTATATGTTCTTGTTCTTCAGTGACTTATATAAATGGTTATTTTTTTAACTAATGATCTTATACGGGTTTAAAGAAATATTTTCCAAATATTCAAACATTTATAAATTCATATCTTCATATTTGTTCGAAATACATATCGGATTTTATATAGGTTAATCCGAAACTAACTTTTAAAACACTGATCATTCGAATTCAAACTTTTTTTGCAACTTAGAATGTTATTTCAAAAAAAAAAGTGTAAAGGAATATGTTAATCATAAAAATTTATTAAAATTGCTTGAAAATAAGTAAGTTAAAATAACTTAGAAATAAGTAAAAATTATACAAAAATAAAAAATTACAAAAAAAAAATTAAAAAATCTTGAATCGGGTAAGTAAAAATGTTTAAATAATAAGTTGTAAAAAATGAAAAAGTTTAATACGTTAAATATTATAAAAAAAATAATTCTATTAATTCCCATCAAATATTGTTTTGGATGAAAATATACCTCTTATTGAAAGTGAATTTGCTGAAAAGATCCCTCTTAAAACAATTGTGCAAAACAAAAAAACAATTTTAAAGAGCGATACAACAGTATCTACTATTAGTTTTTTTGTTTCACATTTTGATTTCATAATTTTGAACCAATTCTTTTGTCTATATAGGTTTGTTTTGAAATTTTAATCTCAATCCCTTAATTATTATGTTTGTGTTCCACCCTAGAGCAAGTGTCTTTTTGTGCACCTCTAACCGCTAATAACTAATAACATATTTACACAACCATTCATTTATTGAGACCATTATTATATTTCAACCTAAGGTTGTAATCGAATCGAAAATTCAACGAAGCATACGGTAGAAAATTTATTTATATTTGTTTATTTAATAAAAACCAAACATAAATATTTAATTATTGTTTGTTTATTTAAGCAAGCTAACATAATATACTTGTTTTGATTGTTTATTTACATGTTCATTTATTAATCTTTCATGTATTTTAATTATAAGTTCTAATAGTGGTATGCTCATTTATATTTGTCTAAATATATAAAAAGGCGATAAAAATTTTATTTCTAAGTTTTGGTCCTTGTTCGCTATAATAAAAACTACTTTTTTTATTTTTTATTTGTTTGTTATAAGAAAATGTTAAATATATTTTTTATAAATTGCTTTATTTAATTCGATTTGAATACCATCAAGTGAAATAAAAATTGTTGAATTTAACCCTCCTTGCACGACCATCTCAAACCCAGTTTTTTTTTTCGTCCCCAAAATAGAATAAAAAATGAGATAAATTTTTATTTAATACGCTTGAGTGACTTGTACGTTCGCAGGTGTTTTTTTTTTCGTATAAATTCTTGTCATCTCAGATTAAAATCACAGATGAATTAAGTTCACATGCAATTTCATCTTCATCCACCTGTGATTTTGCGTTTTTTTTTTTTTTTTTTTTTTTTTTACAAAATTGATAGAGTTTGATTACGAAACAACTTTAATATATATAAAGTTTTGCAAAAAATTATCACTTTAATTGTTAGTTCTTTTTGGAAAATTTGTTTAAAACCTATCTAATAAAATAAATTCTCCAACAAAAAAGTTTTAAAAATAAAATCGTCCATAGTGGAGAGAGAGAGAGATGTCTAACAAAATGTTTGAAACATAAAAGAAAAAAAAATGTTTTTATACCCTTGAAAAAGGGAAAATCGCAAATGAACGCAAATCACAAATCACAGATGAGCTTTTGCAAACGTACAAATAAAATCCCAGATGGACCGAATCTATTTATAATTTTGGTAACTATTTTTGTAATTTGATTTTTTAACTATTTTTTATAAAATAATTAATAAATTAGACTATCTTTGTAATTTCTCTATATTTTTCTCTCAAGATAACTAAGAAATATATCTCTTGGTGTAATATTTTTTAAGATTTTTCCCATTTCTCTAATTTGTTTAATACTTGATTTTTGTAAACAAAAATTGAGACTATAACCAAATATTATATATTTATTAAACGTAAAACTTCATATTTTCATCGATATAGGAGTTATAATCTAGTTTCATAAAAGAAACATTTTATTTATCAATTTAATCTATTTTATTTATTTATTGTTTCATATCAAATAAGTATTATTTTTCAAATTTACATTCGATCATCTTTTTTAACCAAAAAAACAAAGGAGTCTAAAGAATGTAACAAATCTTCCCGCCAAAACCCGCTACATGTAAACCCCATTCTCCATCACGTCGAATCACTATCAAGTATCATCAACAACCTCCTACCACCACCACCACCACCAGATTCACAGATTGCTCATCAATGGCGGTGAAACAGCCGGCAATTCTCGCAGCAGCTTCCCTACTAATCATATTCCGTCTCACCTCCGCGCTCCCAACGGAAACCATCACTAACGCTGCGGACACTCTCTCCAATTCCGGCTATGTCGCAATGTCCTTAACTCTAAATCTCGTCTCCGACGTCTTGCTTTCTTACCGTAACTCCGCCACCATCTTCACTCCACCGGACTCCGCCTTCGCTGACTACGGCCAACCATCTCTCGCCACTCTCCAACTCCACTTCTCCCCGTTAGCTTTCTCACTCTCAAGCATCCGTTCCCTCCCATACGGCACCAAAATCCCCACCATGTCCTCCGCCACCTTCCTAACAGTCACTACATCTCAATCCTCCGATCAGGTTTCACTAAACAACGTCAAAATCGTTGGATCTCCGATTTTTGACGATGGATCGTTAATCGTCTTCGCTATCGACAACTTTTTCGATCCAAACTTCACTATTCCAGATCCTCCGGTGCAAAGCGTTAGGCTAGATCATTGTACGGCGTCGTTCGGAGGTTACAGTAATTTCTCGTTCCACGATGGTGCTAATCTGTTGATATCTAGAGGATACTCTGTAATGGCGTCGTTTCTCAATCTACAACTCCTAGGGTTTCTCGGTCAAGCTACACTGACTATTTTTGCTCCTATTGATGAAGTGATGGTTGATTATTCCGGTCGGTTTCCTGATTATCCATCTCTGTTTCTCCGACATGTTTTGCCTTGTAAGATTTCGTGGAGAGATCTCATTAGCGTCGATGATGGAACAAGTTTGGATACCTATTTGGACGGATTCAAAATCACAATTCATAGATCTGGAGGTACGTTTAAGGTGAACGAAGCTTCAATTACTTTCCCGGACATGTACTACGGTGATTCATTTGTGGTTCATGGAATTCGCGAGGTTCTTGCTCTACCAAAGCCAGCAGAGGAATCGGGTGATGGCGACGGATTTGATGATATTCCTGTTGGTACTGTACTGGTTGCTACTGTTCCAGATCGATCTGAGTTTTAATGGAATCAGCTTGTTGAGTAATTGATTCAGGTAACACTTGTAGATTCATTTTATTTGATCGTGATCTTGTTTTAAGAATTTCACTTTGCATTGTTGTACGACTGCAATTTGTCTTCCAATAACAAAAACTGAGAAATCCACTTGTGATCTTGTTTCTTTCGTTTTTCTGGAAATCATGGAAATTAATGCAAAACTTTGTATGATCCTACTAAAATCTGATGAATCCATGGCCATTTGTTATAAAGAACGAATGGGATTTGTGAGAATCAATTCGTTAAACCCCCGATATTTGAATCTCAATAATCACCATTCGTTAAACCCTCGCTAGGAATGTAGTGGTCAATAATGAATTTGTGATTTATGGTTAGGGGAAATATTAAATTTTAAATTTTAAAATAAAATACTAAATACTAAATAAAATTAATAAAAAGGAAAGAATTAAAACAAAAGTAACCGTAACGGCTGTGGAATACAAAACAAGAATCATTCCGGAAAAAATATGATTGTATTTATTATTATTATTATTATTTTTTAAGAATTCAAATTTCAAATGGATCTAAAGGATAATATATGGACATTTTGTATATCATTATTTTAGACAACAAAAATAATCAAATCCTTATTTAATTTATTTTCTTTTTGCAAAAAACAAAAATATCTTAGGAGAAACGTTTTTGAAAATGCATATTCTTAACAGATTTCGATTTCATTCTTGGAATACATTATTGATATAATTACATCAAAACAATGAAAAATTTATTAATTTCTTACAATTTGAAAAAAAAAAATTCATTATATTCTTGAAATGATAACAATATTATTATTATGCAAAGAATAAAACTAGAACTAAAATCTAACCAATTTTAGAACAATATTATTCAACATTCTTGAAAGAATGACCTCTGCTAACATATACTTAGGCTGTGGGGTGTTGTAACACCCTTACCAGCAGTAATCCTCCGTGACACCTTTTACTGACGGTGAACACCGCAAGGTTCCCTCATTTTTACTGGCGGTGGAAGTTCACCGGTGGCAAAAATCACATTTTTGTGGGTTTTACCGGTGGCAAAAATCAGAAAACAGAAAACAGAAAACACCTAATCATAATTTTATAGCAATCAAATATACATGCATAACTGTCAAGTATGTGAATAATAATCAACTAATTAACTGCTTCGTACACATGCATAAGAATTATCTAATTCTTTAAGAATGTGTTAATTGTTAATTTCAAACACATCTATTTCTTTAAGAATATGTTAACAACAAAACATATACATTATTCAAAACCTAATTCTTTAGAAACTTTTAACTATCAATTTAACGACACCAAGTTCAAACTATGAAAGGATATAAACATCACATTCTTTCTAATTATCCCTTAAATCAACAACATTCTTGTGCTTCCTAGAACATATACAACAACCATGAGAAATTAGTAACCGAAAATAAAGTGAAAACAATAATAACAAATAGTGAAAACAAGATGGAAATACAAACCTGTTGGTTATTCACTCTACAAGACTTGGAACGCAAAATAAATTCTTTAATTGTAGGAGTTATTGAATCATGGAAGAATTGAGTACAGTCTAGTGATTTTTGTGATTTAGTATCTTCGATTTCCATTCTCCAATTTTGATTTTCTGAAACTTACACTGTTATTGACTTCACCCACTTGCGTGCCCTTCAACTATTCACAACCGACTACCTCACTCCCCGTGGTCAAGGAGCCAAAGGGCTCCTAGTCCTGCGGTATCCAGTGTTGTCCTCATCTCGTTAGGAACAAGGTGAGTCAGGAGTAGTTAATAGATTTGCCATTCCCAAAAAATAAAAAACTTAAATTAGTTTATATTAACCTACCTTTATACCCCTATCTAGATTTATTTCATTTTTGAAATAATTGGACCAACTTGAGTAACACGTTAACACAATAATTATGAATCACATATCTCTCTCTCTCTCTCTCTCTCTCTATATATATATATATATATATATATATATATATATATATATATATATATATATATATGTGCGTTCCATCCTCTTTAACGAACATGCAAACAGCACCCACACCTAGGGGTGTGAGAGGAAACCAAAACCGAATAATCGAACCAAACCGAATGATGTTTGGTTCATTTGGTTTTGTTAACTAAAAACATATAGCATTATTCAGTTTGGTTTTGGTTAAATTTTTATTAATATGGTTAAACCGAATAAACCAAACAATTTTTAAAGTAATATATTGTTAAAAATACAGGTTTTGATTACTTGGAATATTGAAAGTTGTAATTTTACTTTCATATTAAAGTATTTTGATTTTACAGTCGAAATCTTTAACCGTATAAAACTCAATAGAATTCAAGAGCATAGAATTAAGATAAATTATGATCATGTATGTCCATAAAAAATGACCAAAATATAGGTATAATAACTCCTTATCTAAAACCCAAAACTGTCACAAAACAGTTTTATAACTATCACAAAACTCTCATAAAACTGCAACTAAACCAGGTTTATTATTAGGGTAAAAAACTGGGCTATTTTTTGATCCCAACCAGGGGCTCAGCTCCTTAGACCCCGCTACCAGGTAGGTTGAACCTGAACCTCGTGGTCTAGGGACTTCGCCCCTAAGTAACAGTGTACTTTAAATCAAAAGACAAATTCAAACAAGTGTGCACTCCGCACCGTTCTTGTTCAATATTTTTCAAGATCACATTGGTTAACAAGTTAAGGGTCATTTGATATAAGTTCTAACTAGGTCCAAAGAGGGATTGGGTCCAACAAAATCCAATTGGAATGTTTCATAAGGATTTGAAAGTCAAAGACTCGGTCCAAAATGTGGACTCAGTCCAAGGTTTTCATCAGATTCAGTCCCCCCTTTTCTATTGATAGACCAGGATCTTTGTTCCTAAAACCAGTAGAATGGTCGATTCCTTCTACAACCTTTCCTTCCACATAACACATCACTGACGACACCTTTGGGGCCTCCACCAGCGAGGACCTCCACATCAGTGCAGGTAAACCGATTTTTTTTTTTCGATTTTCCCCTGTTAGTGATTAATTGAACTATTCTAGTGTTGTGAATATCAATTGAAAAGAGTATGTGAGTCTTATGTCTAATGATGCTTCTTCTTTATGGACCCAATACTCCAACAACAGTGATTTTCTTAACCTCTGCTTTTTTTAACTATTGAGAAAATTTGTTGTTTTTCACATGTTTATTGATTGTTGTTGCTGCTAGTCATTGCGTTATATATATATATATATATATATATATATATATATATATATATATATATATATATATATATAATCTGTGTTTGTTGATGCTGCTATTGTATGTTATAAATTTGAACTTCTTATGTTAGACTTGAAAATAAGGTTATTTTGGGTCAATTTTATATAAAACCAAGAATCATAGGAAACTTTAAAACAAATTAACCACCCTCTCGTTTGATGTTTAGATCATCATTTCGTGTACAAATCTTTAAAAACAAAATTCAGATTTCAAAGAGCGATATGAATAAGGATTATTTCCAATGGATTTGTGTTTAATTATTGGTGGTGTAATTTTGTTAATTTTCTTAATTTCTCAAATGGGGATTGATGTTATAGGAGTGGAGTTTGACGTTTAGATCATCATTTCGTGTACACACCCTCCCTCGCTTAAGATTCTAAAGCACCTAATTGAATCGGTCTACACTATGAGTCTGAACACCGACCTTTGTATTCAGTTCACTCATAGCATGACTCTGATACAAACTTGTAACGCTGTGATTTTTCACCTAAATATTTTTTATTATTTAAAATCATCATTTAACAAATTAGAGCCAAGAAAGTCTGAATGAATTCATTAGAAAACACCACCAACGATACTTAAAATAAAATATTTCAAAACCAAATTATCAAAATTATAGTTTATAAAACTGATACCAAAATAAGTACCAAAAACCAAGTGTAAAAGAAATATCAACGGCAAGTCTCAAACTAGTATAATCACTAAGGTAATGTTATAACTTACTACCTAAAAGAGTCCCAACCTCACTAGACCATCGAATCATGCTACATGTACCAATGCAAATAATAAGCAACAAACAAATAAACAAGTATCAACATCAGCCCAGTGAGACAATCAGAAGCACAAAGGTAGGAAAACAAGCATACTTCATACAATATGTTTAGTCATGCAATTGATTCATACCAAATGACATACATCACTTATTATTATCAATATATAATGTATATATTAAAATTGACAGTTTTCATCGTAGTAATTATTAAATGTTTTTATTCGCAATAATTACTTATAATGTTCCTCTCTATCTAGGGTCCACAACATTACTAATCCCTACTAACGTGACTTGACGACCCAATGCACTAAGTAGGGTATGACTCCCACCAGTATCACTAACTCTAGTTCTCCGTTTTCACTACTCTGACTTTGCATATATGAGTACGACGCATTGTCGTTCGAGAGTGGTGTGATTGGTATTTCCACACACATACCCCCACCTAAACGTGATGCTTGATCTGGCATCTCTGAGTAGCCAACATCACTCTGCTACTTGTACACCGTTATGCACTGGTACCATGTTTCGAAATGGTTATCTAGAAAACAAATCGACATTGAATTGACATAATCTCTTTCTCCAACAATATATTTCCACCGCAATATCCAAAAAGGGCATGCATCTAAGTTTATGTTACTACCCTTTTACCCTCATGTAATCCCCCATTTTTTGTTTTAGGTTTAAAATCAATAATTATTGGAGAAATTGATTTATGGAGTTAAGAGATATAAATTTGGGTTCAAAGAAATAATAATATGATGTTAAGAAAGTCATACTGATTATTACAAAGAGAATTTCAGGGGTTTAAAAGTCAAATAATACAAGAAGAAACACTAAAATGTCGAAATCAAGTACGGAGGCTTAATTAAAATTTTGTGCTATAAGACAAAGGGGATAAATGGAATATATTTAAGTTGCATAGTGCGGCCAAGGGAGCGTTGAAGGCCATAAGAATGGCAACCTATTTGAGGGTTCAGACCTCATTTAAACATGCACACACATACTCCAAAACCCTAGTTGTCTCATCTTTGTGTATGGGTGTGGGCCTCTATGATCAATAAGAAGGAAAGGAAAAGGGGTTGATCGATGGATGTAAGAAGGAGAAAGGAAGTATGGAGGGTCAAGGTTCAATTTCTTGGTAAGTAATCATCTTCCTCACACTTCTAATAATTGAAAACACATGAAAACCACAGTTTGTTTTTCTACAAAATCCACTATTATGTCCCATTTTTGTAAAAATGATAACTTGTGATAGCGAAGTTCTTTTTGCTCAAAACCCGTTCCCAATGTTCGGAAATTGAGTCTACTTTATTTCGTTAATTTTGACTGAAAGTTGGAAACGACCATAACTAGAGTGAAAATCATCATTTTCATTGCCTGGTCTGAATTTAGCTGCATTCAACCTCATACTATAAATACACAGTAAATTATAGAAAAATCGTATGGACTTGTACAAGTAATCCTTTGAAATATAAAAGTTAGAACTACTGGAATGTGGAAAAACATTGTTGTTTTCACAGGATTGGTGGCATTAAATTGGCCATGAACAGATTATTGTTTCGGGTCAAAATCTGGAAAATAAGTCAAGTAGTTTATTTACTTGTTTAGGGTAAAGATTTGTCACTTATAATCTTAATTTCTATTATAGGACAATTTTGAACTGTTTTGGTGTCGTTGGAGTCCTGGGATATGGTTTAAGGTCTACTCTGCTTTTCGAGGTGAGTTTCTCAGTACACTATGTGATGTTGTGCATGTTTTGCTTTAGATCGTGTGTGCTATAGGATATTTATATGGGTAGCACTAGGCTAGGTTAGTGTCTAGTGGGTGTATGGTGTTCATTCACTTACTGAGGAATATTTATAGGATGGCTCTGCGTATCCAAGTGGGTGATCGGGCATAGTTAATATGTTCCAAGGGCTCGATGAATTGAGCAAGGGGGATCGGGTGTAGCTAATGTGTCCTAATAGGTTCGAGGGATCGAGCTTAGCCAATGTGTCCCAAGGGCTTGATGCACATAGCAAGGGGATTGGGCATAACCAATGTATCCCAGTAGGTGTATGTTTTTACTAATTTGTTCTTTGACATTCATACATGGTTGTGTGGTTGATACTATTGTTATATATGTATTAGGGTAGAGCTTGTATGATATGATTTTTTGTATGTGTGAAATTCACTAAGATTTGTGCTTACCCCTTCTCATTTAAAATATTGTTTCAGGATCAACAGGTAGTCAGGATGGCAGGGCGTGACAGTGCACATTGGCTTGGGATGGATTTTTGGAATTTCTATGTCATATTGGATTATGTTTCTTTTGTTTTGGAATTTACAATTAATAATAGGTTTTTTTTAAATAAATTGGTCTTGGGGTTATGGCTTTGAAAGTTATTTTGAATAAAGTCATGGTGTTGAATATACATATATTGTTTTTAAAAGTTCAAAGTTATTGCAAGTTTTGGGAAGTTACAAGTTGATATCAAAGCACAGCTTGAGAGAATCAGCCTCACTTCAGTGAGTTCTGAAATCAAGTTCATGACTCGAGAGTTATCTTTTTTAAAAATAATTTTTTTTTGAAACTAAACGAAATGGTTTGGAAAAGTTGATCAGAAGCGCAATGTGTGTAGTCGACTGGTGCCAGAGGAAAAAAGGGAAAGTGTTCAATCTTATTTATTGTTCAAGGACATAAGATTGTTATGTTTGTTAGAAAGGCATGTTGTTTTACGACTTAACTTTCGATTGCTTTATGCTTTTAGTAATTATTATTGATATTGATTAACTATTGAACGTCTATGTTTAGTTGCAAGCCCCTAGAATTAGTAGCCTTAGATTGCTTGTTTTAACTCTATTGTGCAACTCTTATTTGACTCCAACTACTGTAGTGCGGATCTCTCAGTCAAAAGACCACTTAGTTCTAATTACATATAATAGTATCCGTAAGATAGTTAATTGGCATTGGTGGGAGTTTCTTTCTGGTAGGATAACAAGGTGGCGTGGGAACCCTAGTAATCTAGGAAGAGTATTGGTATGTGCTAGTATGGGCGTATTATCATAATCGGAGAAAAGTGACTTGGTCACTTCGGGACAGGTCTTAGGATGGGCATGGATAGGTGTGAAAGATAGTATTAGAGCTCCTACTATCCGAAGCACATGATCCACGCTCGAGTCGAGAAAAGTCACAGGGAACCCAAAGAGATGAGTGTGAATTAGTGAGCATATTAATAGTATGCTAGTGCATCGATGTAATGATTGGCCATTCGATTAAGAATGGTGACTAGGGATACCAATAAGAAATTAGATATATAGTAGTGTAATGATAACACATTGGTTATATGGTGACGAGTTCTTTTTATATTAGATAGAATGCCGACTACGTGACTTGGTGCAGAGAGCTTTGGATTAGTTCAAAAAACATGACACTGTATGAATGGATTGTTGTTGAGGTCTCATAGACCTTACTAGAGGAGTTACTTGGTATTGTTAGGAGGATCACTGATAGGTTGGTCGTCAAGTCGAGGAGCGGACTAAATCCGTGCAGACTGCTAATAGGAATGTTGAGGTGAGTCATGAAAAAGATCACAACTTCGATTCGTAACTGGGAAGAAGGAAGTAGACACAAGGCACGACTATGATAACAAGTACCAAGAAGCTTGAAGGTGTTGTGCCAATAAATAAAGGTCAGAAGGGCCAAAACATTTGTGATAAGGGTGGAAGGTCCCAAGAGTCTATGCACTACAAGTCTAAATGCGGCAGGTGCAGACGAAAGGGACATGTTCATCAATATTTCATATTGGAAGTAAAGATATGTCATGTTTGTCATCAACATGATCACATTAGGGCCTCAAGACATAGCTAGTACATATTCTTTATGTTTTTTTATTGTTATATCCTAGTTACATACGTTCAAGTATGTATAGCCGACTTTGTATCATTTATGGCCATGTTTGCGAAGCTGCATGGTATTGCATAATCGTAGAATTAGTTACTTGACTATCTACAAAATTTGTATTGCGTACGGGCATGTAGAATCTTGGATGAGTTACTCATGGGATCGTTTACTATTAGGAGGAAGATGATGTTGTGGTGGGAGGTTTAGACTACCTTCCAAAGTTAGAGGTAACCGATCGACTTAGATCAGATAATGATATGGGGACCGTGTATGAAAGTGGAGATGTATTTCAAGGACATGGTGGATGCGTAGTTTGTTTATTGTTGCAAACGAGTATAAGTTCAAACCCAAGCGCGGGAGAACTATTAGTACAAGGTGATGTCATAGATGTGAAACAAGATTATGTCTATCCATAAGGAATCGAAGGTACCAATATACTAATAGTGTAAGATATTTAGCACTCATGATGGATAGGTCTGATGATGTAGAAAAGAAAACAGACGAGGATGTACCTCTCGTATGGGAGTTTCAGATGTTCGCCTTGGGAAAATCCAATTCTTTTAGTGGAGAAAAACATCTACTTAGTTTTGTATTATGTTTGGTCACTTAGAATCTGCATCATATGGCTATTTTAAGATAAATTGGGATTCGACTAATCAAGCAGCAGCAACATAGATTTGCTAGATTCCAAGTGGGGGGAAGTACACATCCAGGGTAAGAGTTGGAAGATTGCACAAGTTTTGTTTTGGTTGAGAAGACTTGAGGCAGCTGTTGCAAACTTTCATAATTTCTAGTATTTTCAAGTGACGTCCACAAGGAGGAGAGAAAGCAGACAACCATCGGAAGGAAGGAAGGTTTCGAAATGGTGTATCTATGTAGTATGCTCGGCGTTCAACGATGTTGTGGGTTTGATTTACTATTAAGGGCACCTCTCGTTTTGAGATCGATGTTTGTTAGGTGTTTTGATTCATTTGTATCAATTCGTATATTAGTTATTTGGATAGGCGCTAGTTTAGGATTGTGGTAAGGGTCCCCTTGCCTGTTCTTGTCTGATAAAGGCTTGAAGATTCGAGGCATGGTCCGAAAATTAGATAGGTCTAGGTTCCTAGGTTTCGATATTTCATTTTGTTATTAGGTACCATTATTATAGGATACAAAATGATGGTTGAGATCCTTCAGGTTAGTAGGATGATGGTTTTATACCTATAGGCACATTGACGTGTCGATTGTGAGCTAAACATGCCCGATTGGGATGATGGCAAGACCGACAAGTTGTCGTGAGATAAACGAAAGGTAATCGGAAGCCTATAGGTCCGTGGGAAGATGGTTCCATGCCTATAGACATACAATGGTTAGTTATGGGCTTATAATTGGTACATACTAAATGTGTGTTTAGACTAATTTAATTTGACTGTTTGGTAAGTGATAGATGAGGGTACCGTGGTGTATGGTTCAATGCAAAATATGAGATAATGGATGCGATGGCAAATCGGTTAAGAGTTCAGGGTGTATGTATTGATGGAAGAACGCTAGCTAGTGGATGGGGTAGGCCTCACTTATGTAATTGAGAGCGTTTTTATCTTTTTTTTTTTCAGGAGGACATCTTGAGTGATAACATCTGTTTGGACATGTATCACAAATATTGTCTCTATAGAGATGTTGAAAATGTGTTGATCAATATATTACTTTACTTTGAAGTTGTAATGTTCCTTGTCAAGTGAATAGTTGGTTTTATACCCAAAGGAAGGGGAATGGTTGTTATCCATAGAGGGTTGACATTAGAAATTTCGACTCATAAACATTAGATTTATGAGAGTTTTGTAGCGAGTTGGATTTTGTTGTTAGACGTGATTAAGGATTTTGATGGTGAGGCAAATTACAATCTTAATTTCTAGTCTTTTCAAGTGACATGCACAAGAAGGAGAGAAACCAGACAACCATCGTAAGGAAGGAAGGTTTAGAAATGGTGTATCTATGTAGTATGCTCGGCGTTCAACGATGTTGTGAGTTTGATTTACTATTAAGGGCACCTCTCGTTTTGAGATCGATGCTTGTTAGGTGTTTTGATTCATTTGTATCAATTCTTATATTAGGTATTTGGATAGGTGCTAGTTTAGGATCGTGGTAAGGATCCCCTTGCCTGTTCTTGTCTGATAAAGGCTTGAAGATTCGAGGCATGGTCCGAAAATTAGATAGGTCTAGGTTCCTAGGTTTCGATATTTCATTTTGTTCTTGGGTACCATTATTATAGGATACAAAATGATGGTTGAGATCCTTCAGGTTATTAGAATGATGGTTTTATATCTATAGGCACATTGACGTGTCGATTGTGAGCTAGACATGCCCGATTGGGATGATGGCAAGACCGACAAGTTGTCGTGAGATAAACGAAAGGTAATCGGAAGCCTATAGGTCCGTGGGAAGATGGTTCCATGCCTATAGACATACAATGGTTAGTTATGGGCTTATAATTGGTACATACTAAATGTGTGTTTAGACTAATTTAATTTGACTGTGTGGTAAGTGATAGATGAGGGTACTGTGGTGTATGGTTCAATGCAAAATATGAGATAATGGATGCGATGGCGAATAGGTTAAGAGTTCGGGGTGGATGTATTGATGGATGAACGCTAGCTAGTGGATGGGGTAGGCCTCACTTATGTAACTGAGAGCGTTTTTATCTCTTTTTGTTTGTTGGGAGGACATCTTGAGTGATAACATCTGTTTGGACATGTATCACAAATATTATCTCTATAGAGATGTTGAAAATGTGTTGATCAATATATTACTTTACTTTGAAGTAGTAATGTTCCTTGTCAAGTGAATAGTTGGTTTTATACCCAAAGGAAGGGGAATGGTTGTTAGCCATAGAGGGTTGGCATTAGAAATTTCGACTCATAAACTTTAGATTTATGAGATTTTTGTAGGGAGTTGGATTTTGTTGTTAGACGTGATTAAGGATTTTGATGGTGAGGCAATTTAAAATATTAATTTCTAGTCTTTTCAAGTGACGTGCACAAGGAGGACAGAAAGCAGACAACCATCGGAAGGAAGGAAGGTTTAGAAATGGTGTATCTATGTAGTATGCTCGGCGTTCAACGATGTTGTGAGTTTGATTTACTATTAAGGGCACCTCTCGTTTTGAGATCGGTGTTTGTTAGGTGTTTTGATTCATTAGTATCAATTCGTATATTAGGTATTTGGATACGCTCTAGTTTAGGATTGTGGTAAGGGTCCCCTTGCCTGTTCTTGTCTGATAAAGGCTTGAAGATTCGAGGCATGGCCCGAAAATTAGATAGGTCTAGGTTCCTAGGTTTCGATATTTCATTTTGTTCTTGGGTACCATTATTATAGGATACAAAATGATGGTTGAGATCCTTCAGGTTATTAGAATGATGGTTTTATATCTATAGGCACATTGACGTGTCGATTGTGAGCTATACATGCCCGATTGGGATGATGGCAAGACCGACAAGTTGTCGTGAGATAAACGAAAGGTAATCGGAAGCCTATAGGTCTGTCGGAAGATGGTTACATGCTTATAGACATACAATGGTTAGTTATGGGCTTATAATTGGTACATACTAAATGTGTGTTTAGACTAATTTAATTTGATTGTTTGGTAAGTGATAGATGAGGGTACCGTGGTGTATGGTTCAATGCAAAATATGAGATAATGGATGCGATGGCGAATAGGTTAAGAGTTCGGGGTGGATGTATTGATGGAAGAACGCTAGCTAGTGGATGGGGTAGGCCTCACTTATGTAACTGAGAGCGTTTTTATCTCTCTTTTTTTTGTAGGGAGGACATCATGAGTGATAACATCTGTTTGGACATGTATCACAAATATTGTCTTTATAGAGATGTTGAAAATGTGTTGATCAATATATTACTTTACTTTGAAGTAGTAATGTTCCTTGTCAAGCGAATAGTTGGTTTTATACCCAAAGGAAGGGGAATGGTTGTTAGCCATAGAGGGTTGACATTAGAAATTTCGACTCATAAACTTTAGATTTATGAGAGTTTTGTAGGGAGTTGGATTTTGTTGTTAGACGTGATTAAGGATTTTGATGGTGAGGCAATTTACAATTATGATAAAGCAAATGTATTTGCTAATGCTTTTAGCCAGAAGCCAGCTGGTAAGCCACTTCAGAAGTTATGTCTATGAATGACAGCGTTTGCTCCTCTATTGGAGTTGTTGGAAAGGTACAGGGAGTGATGTTTCTGGATGAGAATGCCAAACGCGAGAGTTTCAGGCAAGATTCTAATTGTTAGATTCCTTCATGGGAGGTATTAGGTACACATTATTGGTCGAGGTTCACAAGTCTAAATTTTCCATACATCCTGGAATGAATAAGGTGTATCGAGACTTGCACAAAGATTGTTGGTAGCCATGCACGAACCTAAATGTTGCCAAGTATGTGGAAGAATGAAATATATGTCAAAAAGTCAAGGTTGAACACCAGACACCGCACGGTAAATTGTAGCATTTGTAGATTTCTGTATGAAAATGGGAACGTGTCACGATAGAATTGATCACTAGACTTTGAAAGACTCCGCAAGGAGTTAATGCATTAGGAGTCATAATTTGACTGATGGACCAAGAGAGTCCATTTCTTAACCATTTTGGAGAGCTCATAGTTGAGGAAGCTTATAAATATTTACACGAAGGAGATCTTCGCCATGCATAGGGTGCAAATTTCCTTTTCTCAGATAGGGACACTCAATTCATATCTTCATTATGAGAAAGATTTTAAGAGGATGTGGGTACATAGTTGGTGCGATAAAACGTTCCAATCTCAGATAGATGACCAGAGGGAGTGTACAATTACGATGCTCGAGGATATGCTTTGAGCTTATTCCATTGACCTTGGGTGTAGTTGGGATCGGTATCTTCCACAAGCAGAGTTTCCTACAATAACAGTTTCCACTCTAGCATTGACATACAAGTATTTGAACTGTTGTATGGTAGGGTGTATGGAATGCCCATTTGTTTGGGAGAGATTGTTCAACGAGTACAATGGAGCACATATATTATGCTTAAAAATGATCAAGTTGATTCAGATAGTGTTGTTGGTTACTGCACAAAGTCAACAGAAGAGCTATGTCAACAAGAGGTGATCGGATTTGGAATTTCAGGTAAGAGATATTGTTTTATTGAAGGTCTCACCTTGGAAATGGGTGATTCAATTTCGTAAGAGGGAAAAGTTGGGGATAAGTATTTTGGACGTCTAGTCTTGTTATTAAAATTTGAAAGCACTCTTGTTTTGATAGTGTTGATATTGTCACACAATCCCACATTGCCTTGATTTCTTGAACAACAACCTTAAAACTAGCCCTATTGCCTTGATTTCTTGAACAATGACTTGAAAACTATCCCCCTTTCCTTGAAGTCTCGAACACATTGCCATGATTTCTCGAAAGACGACCTGAAAACTAGACATTTGCCTTTCTTTTCCCTGATGTCATGTGTGTACTAAAATTTATGCATCCTCAGAGAAATCAATCTATGTTCCTGTCACCAAGCTCTTTGTGTAATATGTATATATATAGGGGTGTCATGAGTGCAATTTCATGTCAAACAAGGATTCAAAATAATATTATGTAAACCAACCGTAACTATGCAACAATTACCCAAGAGCTCGCTCAAAGGCCGTCTGGCGCATTTACTCCTTGTAGTGTTGCACTCACGGTATCCCCCTATATATACATATTTCACAAAGATTTTGGTGACTTGAACATGGATTGATTTCCTTAAGGATACATAGTTTTATGTATGCACACGACGTCGAGGAAAATCACCCCCTCCCTCCCTGAACTTGCTGATGTCATTAGCCAAGTCATTTGAACTAACCTTTGATAGTTTGATGCTTGATTATTGCATCTCCATATTGTTTATTATGAATGAATCCAAATACCAACATTGGTGTCTGATTTTATTGAAGTTCCAATGGGTGTGTTTTCGTTCACAAGGGTAAAAAAAATTAGATAGGTTTTTGGTTACAGATTATTTTTTAATGAAGTTTACTTAGCTTTCTACAAAAGCATTAGAGCTAAATATTGTTGATCATTGGCCGATATTTATGTCACATGATGTGGTTAATTTTGGGTCTAGACCTTTCAAAAATTTGAACTCTTGGATGTTTGAATCGATGTTTGATCTTATTGTAAAAAACACTTTGAGTAAGGTCTCAGATAATAACTACAATTGTTCCTGCATTTGTTTCAAATTCAAATTAAAGAATCTTAAACAGACCCTTCGACAATTTTGGAGAATCGAAAAAACCAATAGACATGCAGCTAAAGATCAGTGGTTAAACATATCGAAAGAAATTGACAAACAAGTAGATGTTGGTTTATATTCGGGTGTACTTATAAAGGAAAGGGGTGATATTTGTGCTCAATTATTAAAATTAGAAAACATTGAGAATAAAGATGCGGCCTAGAAAGCAAAGATTAAATGGAGTATAGAAGGTGATGAGAACTCAAAATACTTTCATGGAGTTTTTAATGGAAAATGAAGACATCTAGTTGTTCAAGGTGTCTAATGAGCAATCTACTCTTCTTAAAGGTCCAATTTTGGAGGAAGAAGTTAAAATAACAGTGTGGGCTTGTGGAAGTGATAAAGCGCTAGGTCTAGATGGGTTTAATTTTGAATTCATCAAACCGTATTGGGATTTGTTGAAGCATGACATTCTCGAGTTTGTGGGAGGTTTTTTGAGACTTCTAGACTACCTTTGGGCTGCAACCCTTCATTTATAAATTAATCCTGAAAGTTAATAGTCCCGTAGTGGTCAATGACTTTAGGCCTATAAGCCTTGTAGGGGTTCAGTATAAAATTTTGGCTAAACGCATATCGATTCGCATAGCTAAAGTCATTAATTATGTTGTCACTAATGAGCAATCTGTGTTTATTAAAGATGGAAAAATACTTGATGGGTCGTTAATCATAAATGAAGTGATTGAGTTGTTTAAAAAGAAGAAAAAAAGATGATGATTATGGAAATTGGTTTTGTAAAGGTGTAAGATTCAGTAAGTTGGGAATATTTGGATCAGGTGATGCAATTTAAGAATTTTGGAACAAAATGGAGATCATGGATTCAGGGACGTCTGGTTTCTGCTCGAGTATTGGTGTTAGTTAATGGGAATCTTGCAGGTGAATTTCAATTACAAAGAGGGCTGAGACAGGGAGATCCATTATCTCCATTTCTCTTCATTCTTGTCATGGAAGGTCTTCATTTAGCTATTGAAGATGCTATGCATACATGGTTGTTTTCTGGGGTTAAGATTGGTAGAGAGGACTTGATGATAGCTCATCTTTTTTATGTATACAATTTGATTATTCTTGGAGAATGGGAGAGACAGAATTAGATTAATAAGCTCTATATCCTTAATTGTTTCTATCTAGTGTCGGGGTTGTAAAATATTTTACAAAAATCTAGGCTTTTTGGCATTGGTTTCAATTGGGAGGAGGTTTCTGGATTTGCTAATTTGGTTGGATGTAAAGCTGATAAGGTGTTGTTCTTGTATCTTGGGTTACCGGTTGTTCAAAACATGTCTAAAGTTGTTGGTTGAAACCCGGTGAAGTTAAAGTTGAAGAACAAACTTTTAAAATGGAAAGTCTTGACTCTATCGATTGGTGGTCATGCTATGCTTCTTAAATCGATTTTGAGTGCTATTAGAACTTATTATATGTCTATTTTCCTTCTCCACGTTACAGTTGCTAAGGATTTTGAAGCGATTAGATCAAGATTTTTTTAGGGAGGTGATGATGATGTTAAAAAAATGTCGTGGGTGAAATGGGATCTAGCTTTGGCTGATAAAAGCAAAGGAGGATTAGAAATTGGAAGTCTTTCATCTTTAAATGGTGTGTTGTTACAAAAATGGAGATGGTGTTTTTTGACTAATCCTATAATGATTTGGGTGAAATTGATAAAGGTGTTGCATGGTGAGCAAGGAGGTTTTGAGATGGGACATAACCGGGTTGGTGGGGCTGGACCTTGGTCTCGTATTATTCTATCTACACACTAGTTGGTAGATACTAAATATCGACAATTCAGTGTTACAAAGGAAGATTGGTAATGGTCGTTCTACAAAGTTTTGGACTCACATGTGGACTGGTGAGAAAAAATTATTGGTTTAATTTTCTCATTTGTTTCATCTTGAAACAAACCAAGAATGTTGTCTTTCTAATAAGTGGCATGATAATGCTTGGAGGTGATAGTGGCACAAAGATATTAGAAGTGGAGCCGAGAATACCCAACTACAAGAAATGCGTCAGGTAATCCAACGTGTTATTTTGTTTGATCAAGAAGATAAATGGTGGTGGAATATTGGAGATTCAAAAGTTTTTTCTGTTGCTGATACTAGAAAGTGCCTTGATAATCAAGTTTTATCTTCCATAAATATTCACGCGGGATGCAATCGTTTTGTCCCAAAAAAAGGTTAATATTTTCATTTGGCAGACTATTCTGGGTCGATTACAAAGTTTTGGACTCACATGTGGACTCGTGACCAAAAATTATTGGTTTAATTTTCTCATTTGTTTCATCTTGAAACAAACTGAGAATGTTGTGTTTCTAATATGTGGCATGATGCTTGGAGATGACAGTGGCGCAAAGATATTAGAAGTGGATCCGAGAATACCTAACTACAACAAATGTGTCAGGTAATCCAACGTGTTATTTTGTTTGATCAAGAAGATAAATGGTGGTGGAATATTGGAGATTCAGGAGTTTTTTTTTGTTAATGATTCTAGAAAGTGGCTTGATAACCAAGTTTTGTCTTCAATAAATATTCACACGAGATGCAACTGTTTTGTCCCCAAAAAAAAGATTAATATTTTCATTTGGCAGACTATTCTGGATCGATTACCTACAAGGGAGAAGTTAGACAAGAGAGGAATCGATATTCCTTTGCTTCTTTGTCCGATGTGTGCTTTAGAAGTGGAGCAACTTAGTCATTTGTTTTTCAGGTGCGAAGTGGCCGCAAGAGAATGCAATCTTTAAATGGATTGATTTTTAACCCCTAAATGTTGATTCCATTATTGAGTTGTTTGAAGCTATTGATATGTCTTCCTTTTCTACGAAAAAAAAGTGTCATTGATGCTGTTGTTTGCACTACTCTTTGGTATATGCGGCGTTTTTGAAATGATCAAGATTTTGACGGAAAGAAGATTGAGAGGAATCAAATTGTTGATGCGATAAAGACGTTTTCTTTTGGTTTTCTAATAGGAATGTTTATTGTTCCAAAAATTGAGTTAGTTGACTCCAACAACCTATAAACTTAATGTAATTGTTTTTGTTTTCTCTTTTCTTGCTAGAACTTTTATATAATGTGCCTGTTTCTAAAAAAAACATTGACATGGGCATCAACTAACATTTAATTACATGGGCATCGCTTAGTTTAATTAACTAGACTTTCAGTCATTTTCTCTTCGTTTAGATGTTTTTTTTCTAAAAAAAAAAGACCAAATAACTGATTATAACAACTATTATAATTTCTTTTTCATGAACGGCGGAAATATTTGATACAAATGGAGAAATAAACGACTAGCAAAAGGCACATACAAGATATATACGTACTACTAGAAAGAGCACATGATTGCTATTGTTATAGATTTACTGATTAGTTTCATCATAAAACTTTAAAGTATTGAGTTCAGGTTGTTTATATGTTGGAAAATTAAATTAATTTAAAACAGCCCACAAACAGAAGTTAACACGGAATTACAGAAAATGTCCGTTTGCCTCAATGATTGATATTGGTTTAGAAGAGTGGGTCACAACACATAGATTAATTTGAGTCTTCGCATTGGCACTCATCATTGGATTAATCATTTCTTTTTCCTTAGTATTTGTTTTTTTATTTTTTTCATTCTTTAAATAATATGTATAAAAATTGAATTCGAAGTAAAAATATTCTATTTTGTAACAACAGTTGATCAATGACAAAATAATATCGTAGTCTTGATTAAGCTTTGTACTAGCTTTGAATTCAATTATCGATTTCTTGAATATCAAGTTATGTACTTCCTGTGATCTACGAAATCTAAGTACGAAATTTAATAATAAAATATGGCAGATTTCAATTATCACAGCTTGTTGACAACTACTTGCTCTCCATACCTTACTGTTCCATCCTTTTTTTTCTTTAAATATCAATTCAGAGGGTCCTTTCCTTCTTCATACTAGACCTTAAACCCTTCTACTTCCATGAAACACATGTACACAGTTCTCTAAGCTTTTAACTTAAGGTGTGTTGATTAATCAATATAGAAGAATTGGATTGGATATGGGTTATTTGGATCATATCTCGGACCTCTGTGCTGTGACCATTACCAGAAAAGGCAAACGCAAAACTTTTGAGGTATCTCTTCTCCCTGGTTTCTTTTATTTTTGTATGGTTTCTTTATATCAATGTGTGTATTTCAAGAATTGCTTAAACTGGTTTTTTCATTGTTTTAGACAGTTGATATCAAGGTGAAGATGGACTGTGATGGCTGCGAAAGGAGAGTAAAGAATGCTGTTTCTTCGTTATCAGGTCCTCTCTCTCTCTCTCTCTCTCTCTCTCTCTCTCTCTCTCTCTCTCTCTCTCTCTCTCTCTCCAAATCGATGTTTTCACGACATATCTATGCATGAAAATTATGGAAATAAACCCATGCAAACAAGTAGTAGATGAACGAATTTCTTGAAATTAATTAATTGGCATGGAGAAGTTGATTAAACTTTAAGATGCAAGTCATATTTTGGCCGAATTAATCAGTACCAATTAATCTTTTAACGATGGGCATGAGATTTAAGAGGCCGATAACGGTGTGAAGTTTCTGCTCTCCACAGATATGTTGTAGGATGAAAATGTATCGGTGTTTGTGAAAATATAAAATTTAAACCAATGATTTTCATAAACTTACAAAACTATTCGTCATCAATCTTTTTATTTTGTCGTATGGGAATTACGTTGAAGTCTCTTTCACCATAGATCTTATATTAAGTGCTGTAATTATCCTTCTATATTTAATTGTTAGTTACCAAAGTTTGGCAAAATATAATATTATAAATACTTAGTAAATTATTATATTTCAACTCATTTTATAAGTTTTTGCTTGGGTTCCAATCTAATCAAACTTATGATTCGACAGAATAATCATTATTGACCATGCATTGTTTAATTTGTTTCATGTTATGTAGGCGTGAAATCGGTGGATGTAAACCGAAAACAAAGCAGGGTAACAGTGACAGGTTATGTGGAACCGAAAAAAGTCTTGAAGAAAGTCCAGAACACCGGAAAGAAAGCTGAAATGTGGCCATATATACCTTATAATCTTGTCTATTACCCTTATGCACCTCAAGCTTATGACAAAAAAGCCCCTTCAGGCTATGTTAGGGACGTTTCTCAAGCATTTCTTAGTCCTAATAATCCCACCGAGAGGCTTACTACTCTTTTCAGTGACGAAAATCCAAATGCATGTTCTATTATGTGAATGAAACCTTGTCATATAATACCAGGTAGCATTCTTATTGAGTTAGTGTAAGGAGTGGAATACCGAATACGTAGAACTTCATAGTTTCTTGTACGCTATTAATTAAAAAACTTCGATTATCATGGTTATACTGTTGAATATATTAATACGTAATACACAATTAGAGTGTTAAATAATTGTACTTTGGAATGTGGGGTTTAACAGTTTGACATGTTAAGATGGCAGAATAAGTCGATGGCTTTATATATATCTGGAGAAGTGTGTTCGGAAGGTGATATTTAATTTTAACCATCGCTTCTATCGGAAGTGTGTTTTTTTCCGGGGAATTGGACGACTACAAAGAAAGTATCATAACCATTTGTCTTGTGATCTTGTCATGCAATTATTGAAATCATTTCCATGTACCACGTCCAGTATGATAGCCCCTTTGAACACACTAGGTCAGGGTTCACAGTCAGCATAAATCTCATGTGAAGGAAATCAAAAAACACACACAGGGAACCAAAAATTAAACAGATACCTAAACTTGTTGACCAAGTAAAACAAAGCAATTTACAGGTATTTATAGGAAACCAAAATTAAACAGAAAACTAAACTTGTTCACTACTAGAAAATAAGAGGTTTTCTTATGGAAAATAGACACCGAAAATTTCCGTAGTTAATTTGCTACGAAATTGCTACGGATCAGCTACAGAATGGGATGTTCTAGTATATAGTAACGGAATAGCTATAGATGCTAGTCCATAGCTATTCCATAGCTAATTAGTTACGGAATAGTTACAGATATTATGTAGCTAATTAGCTACGGATTTAGTATCGGTATCTATTCCGTAGCTAATTAACAACATAATAGCTACGGACTAGCAACGGAAGAAAATAACTACAAAATAGTTACGATATAACGACGGATTTATAATTTCCATTATTATTATTATTACTCCCATTATTATTATTTTTCGTTATTCGACTCTTAAAAAAAAATTTGATAATTTTTCTTACATATTTAAGACACGAACGATTAAAAATCATACTAATAATAATATTTATAAACATCATAATAATATATAATAATTGTAAGAAATGTGCTTAACACACAAACAAACGATTAAACGGAAAAAAACTACGTTTAACACATCAATAAGGTAAAATAATCTATGTTTAATTTATAAATAATGAAAATTGATTATAATAAATGGAAATATATATATTGTGTGTGTATGTATGTATTTATGTATATATGTATGCATGTGTATGTATGTATTTATGTATATATGTATGCATGTGTATGTATGTATATGTACATGTATGTGGGTGCGTATGTAAATTTATGTGTATATGTACATATGTATGTATATGTATATGTATGTATGTATTTGAATATGTATGTGTATGTTCATGTGTATATCTATGTCTATTCATGTGTGTGTATTTGAATGTGTATGTAAGTACATACGTGTATGTGTGTCTATTTGAATGTGTATGTGTATGTGTATGTTTATGTTTATCTATGTGTGTATGTGTCTACATATATGCGTATCAAAAATAGTAAATATTAATAAGTATTACAATATTAAACCATTAAATGAGTAAGAGATTTTGTATATGCACACAAATTTATTTATGATACTAATACCTATAAGTTGTTGAAAATATAGATAATCATGTACAATAGAAGTGTGAAAAAAACAAAGAATAAAAAACGAGATTTAGTGCTTGAAAAATCGGAAAAAAAAAAAAATTTGTAGCTAATTAGCTACGGATTAGCAATGGATGTTTCTTATTTTCGATTTTTTGGCTACCAAGCGTCGTTTTTTTCACACCTCTATTATATATGATTATCTATATTTTCACCAATATATAACTATTAATATCATTCATAAATTCATGTGCACCTTTGGGATCAAGTACTCGTTTCATAGTTTAACATTGTAATGCTTATATTTTTCACCAACTTGTAATGAGTTTATGTTTGTATATGTATATTTATATACATAAATAAGTTGTGGTATATGTGTATGTGTATATGTTTATGTATACATGTTTGTGAGTATTTGTATGTGAACGTATTCATAAGCATTATAGTGTTAAACCATTAAACGAGTAATGGATCCCGTATGTGCGCACGACTTTATGAATGATATTAATTGCTATAGGTTTGTAAAAATCTATATAATCATGTATAATAGAGGTGTGAAAAAACGAAGCAAAAAAAAAATGTTTTGTGCCCGAAAAATTGAAAATAAGAAAAATCTGTAGCTAATTAGATACGGATTACCTACGGATTTTTCTTATTTTTAATTTTTCGGGCACCAAGCGTTGTTTTTTTTCGCTTCGTTTTTTTTCAAATATCTATTATACATGATTATCTATATTGTTACCAACTTATAGTTATTAACATCGTTCATAAAGTCGTGTACACATTCGGGATCAAATACTCGTTTCACAATTTAACCTTGTAATGCCTATACTTTTCACCAACTTGTGATGAGTTTATATTTGTATATGTATATTTATATACATGAATGATTTGTGGTATATGTGTACGTATATATGTGTATGTATACGTGTTTGTAAGTATTTGTATGTGAATGTATTAATAAGCTTTATAGTGTTAAACCATTTAATGAGTAATGGATCTCGTAGTTATACATGACTTTATGAACAATATTAATAGCTATAAGTTGCTTAAAAGATAGATAATCATGCATAATAAAGGTGTGAAAAAACGAAGCATAAAAAAAGACGTTTGGTGCCCGAAAAAGAAAAAAAATCCGTAGTTAATTAGCTATGGATTTTTCTTATTTTCTTATTTTCGGACACCAAACCTCGTTTTTTCACTTTGTTTTTTTTACACCTCTATTATACATGATTGTCTATATTTTCACCAACTTATAGCTATTAATATCGTTCATAAAGTCTTGTGCACCTTCGGGATCAAGTACTCGTTTTACGGTTTAATATTGTAACGTCTATACTTTTCACAAACTTGTGATGGGTTTATGTTTGTATATGTATATTTATATACATGAATGAGTTGTGTTATATGTGTACGTGTATATGTGTACATATACGTGTTTGTGAGTATCTGTGTGTAAATGAATTAATAAGCACTATAGTGTTAAACTATTAAATGAGTAATGGATCTTGTAGGTACACACGACTTTATGAACGATAGTAATAGCTATCAGTTTGTGAAAATATAGATAGTCATGTATATTAGAAGTGTAAAAAAACGAAGCATAAAAAACAATGTTTGGTGCCCGAAAAATCGAAAATAAAAAATATTTGTAGCTAATATGTAGTTAATTAGCTATGGATTTTTCTTATTTTCAATTTTTCGGGCACCAAGTGTCATTTTTTTGTTTCGTTTTTTACACCTATATTATACATGATTATCTATATTTTCTCCAACTTATAGCTATTAATATCGTTCATAATGTTATGTGCACCTTCAGAATCAAGTACTCATTTCACGGTTTAACATTACATACGCATACACACATACGTACACATGTACATAGATAAATACATAGATACATACACATAAATACATATATATTTCCCGTATGTTATACATACATACCCATATTATACATTATTATATATACATTCACAAACTTTCGCTTCGTTTTTTTGCACATCTGCTATAAAGACATATGAAAAGATGGCATCCCTTACACATATGCAAAACTATGAAAAACTAGGTTTTCATTCGCGCAATCCCAACTCATACCAATAATAATAATAATGATAATAATAATAATAATAATAATAATAATAATAATAATAATAATAATAATAATAATAATAATAAGGGATAATGACTTAAAAAGGTAATATATTTTTTGATTTGTACACATTTAGTCACTGACTTTTTTTCGTCCATATTTACCCCTTCAACTTGTTAAACTGTACACATTTAGTCCTTTTGATCGGCTACTTCAGGTTAGCTGGTAAAATGACTTAATAGTGTAATATATTTATCACTTTGTACACATTTAGTCCTTAATATTTTTGTACACATTTAGTCCTTACTATTTTTATGTTGCAAAATAAGTCATTTTTATTTTTATACTTATTTAGTACTTATGAATGATTTCTTTAGGTTTTCTCATGATCTTTTACGTGGGAAAGCCATATGGTGGTGAGATAGGTTGAGGTGGTCCTGCTATATGTTGTACGCTAAGGTACCTAGTGGCTGGTGCGGGCCGATAGTAATCCGTAGGCATAGAGGCTCGAGAAGAGCGGTTGGGTTAAGGCGGCATGCCGACTAACCTTAGGTATTCCAGTCTGATGACTGATTCGACCTGTTGCATGATGGCATTCCAATCTGACGACTGATTAGGCCAAGGTATTCCAGTCTGATGAATGTGGGCCCGTTATGCATGATAATACGTATATTGTGTTGTGTATTTTGGGGAAAACTCATTAAACTTTGTGCTTACCTAGTTGTTTATGTGTAACGTATAGCTATGAAATAGCTACGGATTGTGCTGTAACAATTGCACCAATTTTCTAGTAGTGGTTGACCAAGTAAAAACTTACTATCAAGTACTAACTTTCCTTATATATTGAATTACACTTACATTTAATTACACCTACATTCTCTTTTGTCATTCAAAAACTTTTTATCTCTACGACTCCAAGCAACTTTCTCATGTTTTCAAACTTGACTCTACCCATTGACTTTGTCAAGATATAAGCTCTTTGTTAATTTATTTATGCCAATATGTCTTACCACTACATCAACTCTTTCAACACACTCACGAATAAAGTCAAAATGTTATAAAAGTTTTTTATGAATACCTAAATGTCTTAAAGACTTAAATTATTTTATTATTGGGTCAACCATCAGTGGTGTAACACTGGAGAGAGAGAGAGAGAGAGAGTGTGTGTGTGTGTGTGTGTGTGTCTTCTTCAAAGTGGATTAAACTCTCTTTGTCAGACTAAACAACTATAAATACTTGTGTTACGGTTTTCTATAAATGTGCACTAACCAGGACTTTAAGCCCCCGCGTTGCAGCAACATGTGTTTAAGCAATAACTATTATTAAAAATACATTTCTATAAACAAAAAACTCATTAATGGTCATTTTAATGAACTTTTGTAAATCTTATACAATTACATTGTTACAAATGAAAAAGTAGTGATAATTATAAATCACATACTAACGTTGATACACATATACACCATACACCGTATACAAACTCATGCACAACATATTTAAATGCATGTACATTTTTTACAATAGTTATATTAACATATCAATGGAAGTAATTGACGAGTTTACTAGGCATCTATACACGAAAATTAGGCAATGGAATCATTCATAATAAACTCTTAGTGTACATACACACTAAGATCTAGGTTTTATTATTATGACAACATACTTTAAAAACTAGCAATATAAACTAAACAAAAGGATTAGTTTACTAACCTTTTGACAAAATCGAAATTTTCACTTCACCTCTTGAAGATTTCAAGTTCCTGGTTCGCTAGTACAAAAATTGACAATCACCACACCACAAAAGTGTGACCATATGTCGTTAGCCACACATTATTTTTTCAACTCACGTGAGATGAAAATTCGTGTATTTTTGGTATCATACGGCCACAGAAGAATTTAGTGGTCATAGCAATTGAAAAAGTGTGACCGTATCATAAAACTGTGGCTAAATGATACCAACATTTCTTGTCGTAATCAAGGATTCCGTCAATTAATTGTCGCTATAAACGTTTTCTAGACACACAAGTGTTCTTTATTGTGATTATTGCTCATAAAACTGTCACGTGAATTTATTGGTAGTGCGGTGGTAGCTATCATTTATTCTCAAAAAAGATTGTTTATTGAATTTTAGTCATATCGATTCAAGAAAAATATGGATAATGAGTTGTTTTAATCAATGATTTCATCCATTAAATGTGGTTATAAACATTTTCTAGACACACAATCGTTTTCTGATTGTGACTATTTCTCATACAACGACCACATAAGTTTATTATTAGTGTGGTCGTAGCTATTATCTAGTTACATAAATGATTGTTTATTGAGTTTTTAGTCACATAAATTTAAGAAAAATGTGGAAAAAGTTTTGATGTAATCCAGCATTACGTCAAATAAGTAGGGAATTTTCTACTTTTTAATCATACAAATATTCTTATATGTGACTATTTCTAACATCCTGTTTCGCAGTATTCCCAGTTTGAGTTGGTGATCAAAGGACTGGGTATTTTCAGGATTTAGATCCTCGAGGGATTAGGTTTTAGACCCAGTTGGAGTTGGATAATGTATCTTGATTGCTTGGATATTCAGTTTGAGTTTTTGGGCTACAGGGGTATTTTGGTAATTTGTCAGCTTGGGCTTTTATGGAAAGTAGATTTTAGTTCGGGATATCTTATGGCAAGTCTGAATGGATAATAGGGTTGAGCGTCTCAATACCTTTTATTGGATATATGAATGGTTGGAATGGGGATTGTATCGAGTGAGCTATGGCCTTCGGAAGAATTAGGGTTTAGGGAATAGCCCTAGTATGTGGGGGGTACAAAGGTGGTACGCAGGGCATACCGAGGAGAAGAATCTACACAAGGCATAGATGGGAAGAACGTGGGGATTTTGTGTGAGGTTAGGTCAGAGTGCCCGGCCTCGTACGCGGGACGTACGAGAAGGTACGTTGGGTGTACGAGGGTCAGATTGAAAACCCTAATCCAAGGGTTGTACCCTATTTAAGCAACCTTATGCCATTTGAACCTAACCCTAATCAGCCTCCATAGCCTATTTTCGTCTTAAAACCCTAATTTTGCAAGGAAGTGTGAGATTTGAGCTTAAAAGTGTGTTTGGTGGTCTTTCTAAAGGATGTTCAAGAAGAAGAAGATGGTGTTCAAGTTTGAATCATGGAAGGAGCTTTTAGATCCTGCATCTAGAACGTCTTGGAGAGCCTTTAAAGGTAAAAAGCTTGCATCTTGTCTACCCTCCTTGCTAGTTGAGTTAGGGTTTTCTAGAGTCTATTTGTGAGTCCATGAATTATCTCTTGTGAGTTTGGGCAACTACAGAGGTTAGGAAGGCTAGATTTTGGGCTCTTGGACTTGTTTATTGTATAAAACTGCAATCTTGATGTATTTTATGGTTTCATGCATGAGTTAAGACCTTTGGAAAGGTCTTAATGAGGAAGAATGAGTTGTTGGGACTTTTTATAGCAAGTAAAGGCATAAAGTTGCCAACTTTATGCCTTAGAATCATTTAATCGACCAAGATCTGGAATTTGAGTGTTGAGCCTTCATGCATTAAGCACTTAACGGATTTTGTGCATGAGATGTTTGTACGCGGGGCGTATTAAGTAGTACGTTGTGCATTCAACCCTTTTACCCAGTATGCTAAGTGTACAGAAGAGGTACGTTGGGCATACGCTACCAAGAAGACTTGGGCTTTAGCGGAATTTGGACCATTGGGCCCTAATGGTTTTGGGTCTGGAGTTGCTGGTGTTTAAACCTGAAAGTATCTTTGGACCAATGTTGATGTGGTTAGGCCTGTTGGGTCTTGTGGCCTAATATAAAAATGGACTTCGCAATTTTGGACCTTGGGTTGGGCCACTACTTAGACTAACTTGTTGTGGACCTTTATGGGCCAATTGGAAACATGTTTATGGACTAAGGAAATTGTTGGGCTTTAGGATAAGGCCCATTGGAAAGGTTTGGACCCAATTTGGAAAATTGGTCCATTGGTTGATTAATTTGGCTTTTGGGCCTTTCAGATTATAGTTTGAGTCATAGTTTTGGACAAGGATATGTTAGGGTTAAAATGGTCTTTTTACCCTAGGTATGAAGTTATAGTTATGGATTAGAACCCAATTGCTAATTGGGTGTCTTTTGGTTTTGTTAACTCGAAAAGTTTTCAGGGCAGCAGCTAAGGGATTCTTTTAGAAAGCTTATCCATTCGAGGTGAGTCTTCTTACTATATCCATGGGTTGAGGGCACCAATATCAGCCCATTATGTGTTATATGGTATGCTAGTTGTTTCTGTGATATGTGGTATGCTAGTTGTCTCTGTGATACTTGCATGGAAGACCCTGAGGGATCCCGTGGAACTTGGATATCTGACCATGTGGGGGAGCCCATGGCATTCCTGGTAAAGACCATGGGGGAAGCCCATGGTACTTGGATATCGGACCATGTGGGGGAGCCCATGAATTCTATGTCAAGACAATGGGGGAGCCCATGAAAACTATATGAATGTTGCATGATTATCTGTGTGTTGGTATGTTGCGTGGTATTTTGGGAAACTCACTAAACTTTGTATTTACGGTTTTATGTTTATGTTTCAGGTACTCTGATTTTCAAATGCAAGGGTTTAGGATGATTGCAGAGCATAAACCGTATGTTTCTGTTTTCCGTGAAATACTCTGATTTGTCAATGCTATGTTAAAAATTAAATTACCCTGGTTTTTATGGGAAGGATTTATACTAACGATTTATCGAATTAAAAATAAAATTTTTATGTCATGATTTTTAGGGTGTTACACTATTGTTTCTAATTTAGACACAAATATTATTTGCAAATTGTGGTTGTAATTGGGGTATAGTCACATAATGTTAATTTCTTAGGTGTGACTAATGTATAAACATATAGACACATCAATTAATTTTAAGTAGGGTTATATTTTAAACTTTAGTTACATTAACTTATTTTTCCCATGATATTTGATATCATTTAGTCACATGAACAATAAATCAAAGTAACCAATAACATCCGATTTTCAAGTATAAATCCTTATGCTTAATTTTTGTGAAACTTGGCGGTGATGGCATGATAGGATATTACCACAAAGTGGTAATAAAGGATTCGAAGTCCAAAAAGGTTTTAGGAGAGGCAACTCGCTCTCTCCATTTCTCGTAATCATCTTCATGGAGGCTCTCCACATTGTTATAATTAAAGCTTAGTCACTTGGGATTTTTCACGGTTTGGCAACTCCCAACCAAGGCCCCATTTTTTCACATCTTTTCTACGCTGATGATGCAATCTGTAACATCCTGTTTCAAGAAGTTTCTTATTTCGGGGTTATGAACAATAAATAGATCAAGTAAAGGCCTTGGGCTTCAAGGGAATAGGTTCTAGACCCTATTAAATGTTGATAATATTGGTTATGCGATCCAAGCCATTGGTTTATGTTGGAGTCAAATGGGTAAAACGGGAAAAGTGATGTTTCTGACTTCTTGCATGAAATATGGATTTTTGTTCAGGAAGTTTTTAGTCCAAGATATCTAGATAATATTGTGGGGCTCTTCAATACATTTACGCAGATATAAAGATTGACGAAAACGGAGTTGGAACGAAGAAGTTATGGTCGTTTGAAGTTAGGAAGGTTTTGGGCTTAGTCTAGTACGTTGGGTGTACTAAGCATCTCTAGTACGCTCGGCATACAAAGAGTACATTGAGAGTATGTGATCAGAACCTAAACCCTATTTTCGTTGATTAAGCCCTATTTAAGCTCCTTAACTTCCCCAAATTCATTCCATTCTCAACCTCCACCTCTCTAACACCCTCCCTTGAAACCCTAACCCTAGTTTAAGCTTTGTGAGCAAAAGTAGGTGTTCTTTAGTGATTTGGAGTGTTCTTGGTGCATCTTGGAGCTCATTAGAGAAGTGCTGGTTGCATTGGAGCTTGTAGATCTAGACTTTGTTCACCTTGATCTTTCATCTAGAGGTATAAAGCTTGAATCTTGATGATGCATTTGTTACATCTAGCTAGTTTTGTATGTTTAAAGCTTTTGGTCACTTTAGTGCATAAAGTTTAGATGTTGAAAGTTTGTGACCTTGTTATGGATAAACCAGGAAACTTTATCCATCTAAACATCATTTTCATTCAGATCGAAAGGTTGGAAACTTGGACTTAATATATAATGTAAGAAGGATGGACTTTTGGTCCCTTTGAGACTTAAAAGACTAGATCTTGGTCATTTTGACCACTCTAATGGATAAAGTTGGAAACTTTATCCATTATGAAGCTATTAGGAAACATAAAAATGTAGTCTTGATTGTTAGTTTCCTTGCATGCTTGATCTAGGTTGTCTTAATGGGTTAAGTAGTTAGAATTTTTGTGTTTAGGAACTTAATAGCCATGCAAGGCCATAATGTTGGAAATTTACGCACAAGGACGTTATTTTAAGACTAGATCTAGAATATGGGCAAAAGAGCTTAAGGATTACGTTGTTAATAAGAATAAAAGGACCCTATCACATATGTTGGGCGTAACCCACGTGCGTTGGGCGTAACCCAGGTGCACTGGGCGTATGAGGTCAACCTAGCCCATTTTGGTTAAGCCTCATGTATGTTGTGCATACCAGTTGAGTATATGGGGCGTACTCAACTCTGTTTACCAACTTTCACTTTTTGAAATTGACCAGAATTTGACTAAGTTTGACCTAAAGGTATTTTGGGTATTTTGAGTTGTATTTAAGATTGGTCACTATTTGATAAAAAGGTGACGGGTAGAGCTAATATTCGAAGCAGAGACCTATTCGGCTATTTTTCCGGACTAAGAGGTGAGTTTTCTTAGCTGTACTTATGGGTCGAAGGAACCAATCTCGACCCTTTAGATTATTTATCCTGGTATATATGATGATGTTATGTTGGTTATATGATATATTAGTAGATCTGTATGATTACCTGTATTTGCTGAATATATGTTTATGTTTATCTATTGTATATGACGACATACTATGGAGGGCTGGAGGCATTGAGGCAGTCCTACTTTGTGCTGAAGGCTAAGATACCAGGGGCGGTCGGGATAGGCAGTAGGCCCTACAAATCGGTCCAGTTAGGCCGAAGGCCCAGAGAGAGGCCTGGATAAGCTGTAGGCACTGTGAGGAGGTCTAGTCATGCCAAAGGCTCGGAGAGAAGTATCATACCAAAAGACTAAAGACTAGAGTATCAGACCAAGAGACTAGGGACTACATAAATAACTGATCGAGGAGTTGCACATCCCACCAAATAACAATACGTCTCCATAATTCAATTAGCTTACTACATCCTATGAAAAGATTATATGACTATAACCTCTAAACAAGAATGTAAGCCTTGATGAGAACCCCAAGTGTTCCGTCTAGTCTCTATACCACCCGAAAAAAGCAACACACTATCAAGAAATTCACAAGTCGAGGAAACAGAAAAACTTTTAGAGACGTCAAGGAGCCAACCTAATCTATCTGGTATAGACTCCAACTAGAGATCGTGCACTAAGTAAAAGAAATTCTTTCATTGTTTCTGCTCAATACTAACCCTAGGAATACATCTAAAAGACTCCATGTCCCAACCAATCAACACCTGAGTCTATGAGTATTCAAAACAAAGATCATATGAAAAGACACTAGAAGAGGCGAACCCCCCTTCCATAAAGACATCGCATATCAAAACTACATCATATATCAACAAAGGCATCACATATCAACAAAAGCATCACACGATAGACATTAGTCTCTCACTATATCCTACCGTAAGGGATGTAACATCCAGTTTCGAGAAGTTTATTATTTTGGGATTTTGGAAAATAAATGGATCAAGTAAAGGCCTTAGTCTTCAAGGTAATAAGGTTTAGACACTTTTAGATGTTGATAATATTGGTTATACGATCCAATCCCTTGGTTTGTGTTTTGGAGTCAAACGGTAAAATGGGAAATGTGATGTTTCATACTTCTTTTATAAATTAAGGATTTTATATTGATGTGTTTTAAGTCAAAAGTAATTAGATAGGGTTGTGAAGCCTTTCAACACCTTTCGGTGTATATAAAGATCATCGAAATCAGAATTTGAATGAAAAAGTTATGGTCGTTTGAAGTTTAAATGAAAAACCAGGACTTTATCCAGTACACTGGGCGTACACCATGTTGTACGTTGGGTGTACTGAGTACATAAGTCATGGGATCACTCTAGTATGTTGGGCGTACTTATAGGTACGCTGGCAGGAGAAAAACCCTAATTTTTTAAGGTTTGGATCCTATTTAAGCATCATTAACTCTTGGAACCCTTCCCATATTTAGACTCCATCCCTTCTCAACCTATAACCTCGAAATCCTAGCCTCCTCTCTCTTATTTTGATTCTTGGTATCATTTATGAGCTTATTTCTCCATTAAAATGTGGGATCTTGAAGTTCAAGGTGGTGGCAAAGTGTATGGATGTAGGATTCAAGCATAGATCTAGCAAGATTACATAATTTCTAGACGTTTGCGAGTAAAAAGCTTCAAACTTGCTCATTAGTTTCATAGATCTTGTTAGTTTTCACATTTGTTAGTTTTTTGTCACTTTAGTGCATAACATTTAGATCTTGAAAGTTTGTGACCTTGTATAAAATTTGAAACTTTATACATCTAAACATCATATTAATTCAAATCTGAAGGCTGGAGACTTGGACTTAATCAATTAAGTTGAGAAAGATGTACATTTGGTCCCTTTGAGATTTAAAGAGTAGATCTTGGTTGTTTGTGTTGGGTATTATACAAACAATCATATATATACATGAAACCCTAATTTGGATCTACATTTTCACTATTAGACATACAACAAATTAACATAAAAGGAAACCCTAGCATGCATCTAATATTTTGAAATTCACAAAAAAAAGGGATTAGAATACATACCTTTGTTGCTATATAGTAATAACAACTAAATATTGAAGTTCCTTTGCTCTTGAGAACAAGTACCACAAATGTAGTACCTCTAATGGCTCACAAACACACAAGAGTGAAAGGATGAATATGAGAGAGAGGAGAGAATGCAACTTGCTCTAGAAATTGTCTCTTCTAGGGTTTTTCAAGGGCTGGGACGAAATCTTAAGCCTAGGGGTCCTATTTATACTTGAGGCCAGCTAGGGTTTCAGGGTGGAAACCCTAATCTCTAGGGGAGCTGTCTTTATATGCCTATTGATTGAGCTTTTAGAACTACATGCTAGTATGGATTCAGATAATGGATAAAATGGTCTGATTAGGTTATGCTCTGGTTTGGAAAACTTGATGCTCGAATGTTGCTTGCTTTGTACTTTTAGAGACCTCCATTTATATCAGCTAACTATTAAGCAAATATGTAGGGTTACATGTTACATGGATTAGATAATTTTAGGAGGTTAGGTTTAACTCTATTCCGCAACTCTTTTCTAAGTCCAATCGTTGTAGGGTGAGACCTTGTATTCGAAGAATCTAGCATTTGGTTAGCCCAAGTTGAGTATCAATTGCTGAGGGATTTTTCAGCTTGTTGTATACACTGATATATATATATATATATATATATATATATATATATATATATATATATATATATATATATATAGTCTAGATTGATCAGTTGATGACCAATCAATTAGTTTCAGAGTTTGGTATGTTTACTCATTCATGGACTTTGTCTAGTAGTGTATTAGAACAATGGAATAGTTGTCAATTCACTCTCAATCGTTAGTCTTTTCATTCTTCGTCAATAGCATGGGTTCTTTGGAAGTTTAGAGTTGTATCAGGTGGAGGTCAATGGATGCGTCAACATGTTAACAATATATGTACATTTTACATTTTGGTTTCTGGATAGGGATACCCTCAAGGATTGGTTGTGAAGTTATTATTCATAGCAGGATCGATTTTGGCAGATGTTTTTGGTTATTAGAAGTTTGGATATTGGGGCAGCGTTATGGAGTTCCTCAGGTGTGGCCTGGGATCTACGCAAAATCTAATTTTGGCGTGTCGGGTCGTCGGGGTTGGTATATGGATTGACCCAACTAGAGTTTGACAACATTTCTGATGGATTTGGAAGTTTTATCGAGCTATTGCGTATATGTGGGATATGTTCAGTTTCAATCAAGGTGTAGGATCTTAGTCTTCGACCTTTCATAAAGATGTTTCTGTTAGTGATTGAGGTTCATCATTTCGGTTAGATCTACTGGTACCACACCCGGTGGGTAAGTGTTGTAATGAAGAAAAAGTGCAGTAGATCTGGGGTTGGTTATGTATCTTCCCTTGGGGATATATATAGATTAAAGAAGATAACATGGAAACTCCTTGCCCGAGTATTAGTGTCTCCTCCACTCAAGTAGAATCTATGGCAAATATCCTACATTGCCAACCGACTTCTTTTCCTTTCATATATATTTGGGACTCCCTGTGGGTGCTAATATGTTTTTATCCAAGAATTGGAAAGCTCTTGGGGACAAATTTAAAGCAAAATTATTTGATTGGAGACGCTCTCATTTGGAGGGAGACTGACTCTTGTTAAATCTGTGCTTGGGAGCACCTTTATCTTCTGCTTTTCTTTATACAAGGCGCCGATAAAAGTCATTGAATTTCTAGAAATCATTAGAAGGAAGTTCTTATGGGGTGACAATTCCACAACCTCAAAATTTTGTTGGGTGGAGTGGAAAAAAAAGTCTTAGCGCCAAAATCTCTTAGAGATCTTGGAGTAGCTAGTCTACGAGCCTCGAATTTAGCTCTACTTGCGAAGTGGTGGTGGAGATACAAACAGGACCCCTCCAATCTTTGTGTGAAAATTGTGAAGGTTGTTTACATCTATAATTGATGCTATAAATTCATCCCATTTAAGACCAATATTTCAGGCCCATGGAAAAATATTGCCACAATTGACACTCATTTTTATGGTCTTGATAGTGATGTTGCAAGCCTTGTGCATCTTAAAGTGGGGTGTGGAAACAAATCACAATTCTAGCATGATAAATATGCCCACAACAGTCTGATCAAGTTCTTATTTCCGGACTTGTTTGCATTAGAAAAATCGAAAAATTATATTATTACAAAGAGGCACGTTGGCCTAGACCAGACTGGAATGTGGAATTGGTGCCAGAATCACCCATTCTAATTAGATTTAGAATCATCCCAGTTTCATGATTGCTGCAATTTAATCAATCAATTCAATTTTCAAATACATTGGACAACTGGTTACTCAAAACAAAATGTGTTTACGAGTTTTTTTCTTTATAATGTAACAGCAATCCTAACCCCTTGTTAGCTTTTTTAATAAAATTATATGGCGCTTTAAAAAAAAATTACTAATTTATGGCCGACATGTATATGTCATAACTATTATTGTTGAAAAACACTCGTTAACGTGTTGATTAGTTTATTTATTATTGATTAAAATAAAGTTTATTTTTTTAAATCGGTTATTGTTATTTGACCGGTAGTCGAGCTTCACCAAAAAAAAAAAATTGGAATTTAATTTATATTGGCCTCTTTATGTTATAGATTTTTTAATTTCGTTCAAGCACAATCTGATCATTTTACACCCATACACGGAAACAGCCGCAGGGACCAATCGGTTCAACTTTTGCTATCCACAAGGACTAGACATGTCAAAATTTCGGATTAGCCATGACCAAAATTCAATAATATGACTAATAGTGCGAATTTGGGAAAAATACATGGACCAAATGTGTAATTACTCTAAAAAGTATAGAATGGCGTGTAGTTGCTTTGGTACTTGTAGAAAGGAGAATGGGGTGACAGTTATTGTAATCATGATGATGGTTGAAAAATGAGTCTTCAATGTAAAAGAAAGAAAAGTCATCATGTACACCCTGCCCCTTTTGCAGACTGTCCTTTGCTTTCCTTCTTTTGTCTTTTCACGTGTTTTTTCTTCCTTTTTTTTATATATATAAAACACGTATTAAATATCCTATTCTATAACATTTATAAAACTACTTTTCATATAAATTAGGTAAAACTTTTCCCATTTTAAAAAATAAATATGTTACAAAATTGAATCTTTATTTTGAATCCAAAAATGTCTTTATATTATTATTAAAATATAAGTCAATACCCGGGTTGACTCCAAAAATCAGTCATATTAGACTAGAGGGTGTGGGTGGGGTTTCAACCGCGATTTCGCCACATCATCACCCAAAACACCACCCTCACCCTGCGGTTTTTACCGTAGATTCTCTCTCTTCACCCAATTTCTACCGCACTCCCATTCTCATCTTTCCTCCTTTATTTGCTTTCTCTCTCCTCTCTCTACCAATCATTTTCTTTTTTTTTTCTTTTTTTTTCTCTCTCCTAACTATCCCCCACTCCCTTGCTGTGGTATCAAATTGATGGAAAAAAAAATATAAGGTGGCATCTATGTGGCATAGAAGGGAGTGCGGTTTCAGTGGTACCACTCCCTCCAGCCTTAAGCTTCTTAGTTATTGTAGGGTTTTTATTAAATCAACCACACATCGTGTGAGTTGTATCATATGTATAGAATAGACTACAACAATAATCTCCTATAATAAATGAGAGATAAATGCACAATATATAATTGAATAGTTGACTATATAATTATCTAATATCCCCCCTCAAGCAAATGGGTGGTGGACTAAGGTATAACATTGCACAGGTATAGCATTGCACGAAAGTGCTCACATTAAGTATGCCGAGCACTTTTCGTGAAGATGTCTGCCATCTGAAGCTTGGTTGATACAAATATTGTGTAAAGTTTACCCGAAGCAACTAGTTCGCTAACAAAGTAGTAATCGAGATCAATATGTTTAGCACGTTTGTGAGCAACTGAGTTTTGAGTCATGAATAAGGCACTTTTGTTGTCACAAAGCAAAGTGGGGCGATGAGGAGGTAGTGCATGAAGTTCTCGCAAAAGGTGAGTTATCCAAACAATTTCAGTTATTGTGTTTGCCATGGCCCGATATTCTGATTCACAACTAGAACATGAGACGGTTGGTTGTTTCTTGGTGCTCCAAGAGACTAAGTTACCACCAAGAAAAATTGAGTAACCATAAGTAGACCGGCGGGTCTTAAGACAACGAGCCCAATCAGCATCTGAATATCTAAGAATATTGTTGATTTGAGGTCGTCGGAAAATAAGGCCAAAAGAGACAGATCCTTTTACATATCGTATTATACGTTTTACAGACTAAAAATGAGCATCAGTAGGCGCATGAAGATATTGGCTAGCTTCATTCACATCATATGAGAGATCCGGTCTAGTAATCGTTAAGTATTGAAGAGCTCTGACTAGAGATCGATAAAGAGTAGGATCAGAAAAAAGGTGTTCCATCAGCTGTGAAAGTCTCATGAGTAGCCAAGGGTGTTAGTACTGGTTTAGAGTCAATTAAATTAGAACGAGTAAGAATATCTTTGGCATATTTTGACTGGCATAGGAAGAGACCATCATCAGTATAAGTGACCTCTAAACCAAGGAAGTAACTACGATCACCAAGATCTTTAATAACAAACTCTTTGTGTTGTCATGCAGTGAAAGCTATAAGAATAGATTTCGGATTGCCAATAAGGATGAGATCGTCGACATAGACAAGAAGGTACATGATGCATGAATGTCGAGAAAAAACGAATAATGTTGTGTCCGCACAGCTACAGACAAAACCATTGGCAAGCAAGAAGGTGCTAAGGCATTTAAACCAGGCAAGAGGAGACCGTTTTAAGCCATAAAGAGCTTTAATGAGTTTGCAAACATGATTATGAAGCTAATAATTAGTAAACCCAAGTGGTTGCTCCATAAAAACTGTCTCAGTAAGGTGACCATGCAGAAATGTGTTTTTGATATCAAGCTGATGTAAACACCATTTATTTAAGATAGCAAGAGATAGAACAATACGAACTGTGGAGGCTTTAACAACCGGACTAAAAGTATGTGAGTAATGTAGTCTAGGTATTAGGGTGAAACCTTGAGCAACAAGATGGGCTTTGAAACGTTCAATTCAAAAGATAAGTGTTGACCATTGGAAAGTTAACAACCGAACTAAAAGTATGAGAGCGTTGTGATTCAATTCAAAAGATAAGTGTTGACCCTTGGAAAGCTAACAAGGTTCACAAATAACAGGTTTTGGTAAAAGTGAAGTAACATGCAAAACACCCAATTTATGTAAACTAGAAATAACGTCAAAGGAAATGTGTCATAATCGACTATGTCATATTTCAAAAGAAGCCTTGTTTGAAGTGGGAGAAGAAGCCACCAAAGCTGTATGGCCATCTCTAAGCACGTAAAGACCATATTCACATTTGTCGTGAGCTATCACTTGTTTACTTTTCCTGTCCTGAATAGTAAAGAACGATTGAGAAAAAAGTACATCAATCGGGTGATCCGTAGTAAGTTTACTAATAGAGAGAATATTTTTGGTTAAGTGAGGAATAACTAGGACATTTCGTAACAATAGCTTATTAGAGAACATAGAATTACCAATATGAGAGACAGGAAGATTTTGTCAATTGCCAAAAAGAACATGCATATTACCCGAATAAGGTGCCGAGTAAGACACATTGTTGGTGGAGGAAGTCATATGTGAAGTAGCCCCCGAGTCAACATACCAATTTGGATTTCCTTAAGTGTCATAGCATTACGAATGGAATGCCTGAGCAAGCTTTTCAGCAGAGGGAATGGAGTTGGATGCATATGTGTGAAGGTTTGGGAAGGAGGAGGCATAATGCCCATTAGTGCGACATAACTAGCAATGGGGAGGTCGTTTGCCTCCTCGTCCTCTACCCCCATTATTACTGTTACCACGAGACCTTCCTCCACGAGGGTAATATGAAGAACGACCCCGTGGATTGCTGTTATGAGACTGAGAAACAAAAGCAACAATAGAGGTTGAAGAACCGTGAATCGACTATAAAAAGAGCTCATGGTGTTCAACTTGGGATAATAAATCTTGAAAGACAGGAGAGGGCTTTGAGGTACGTATAGCTGTAGAGAAAGTCTCGAACGAAGATCCAAGGCCACAAAGAAACCAATGAATCTTATCCATATCATCAACAGGTTGGCCGATGGCAGCCAATTTGTCACAAAGAATCTTGAATTTTCGACCAAAATTAGAGACTAAGGTGTTACCTTTTTGCATCTGGCGCAAGGAATCACGAAGAGAGTGAATGCGTTCAACAGAGGAATTGTTGTAAGCGGCTTCCAGGGCTGTCCAGATGGAGCGAGAATCAAAGAGACCAAGTACTTCCGTTGTTGCCTCTTCAGTTAAAGAGGAATTGAGGATAATGACCGCTCGCTGATCAAGTTCAGTCCAGACAGAATACACTGGATTGGGGGTTGATTTGCTATCAATTTCAATGGTCTTTGATGATTTAAGAGACATGCCATCAATAAGAGGCAGAAGCTTTTGATAGATCAATAGCGGTAACATCTGATTTCTCCACAAAAGGTAATTTGTGGAGGAAAGTTTAATTGTTATCATGTGCAAGATGGTATTCTTAGAGAAAGTACCATCAGTGGATGTCGACATGATCATAGGTTCGGAAAGAAATCGGAAAAAGAAGAGGGAAGAAGAGAATCAACGATTAGGAGGGAGAAGATTGGTTAATCCGATACCATGTAGGGTTTTTATTAAATCAACCACAAGTTAATTTGTGTGAGTTGTATTGTATATATAGAATAGATTACAACAATACATAATTGAATAATTGACTATATAATTATCTAATAGTTATCTTTAAAAATCATAAAACCTCATTCATCTAACATATATTTTTATGTGTTTATATAAAGATATATACCAACACAATTTCAAAGTATACTTTAGACATTCAACAGTTTAAAGAACATCGTTTTTACTGAATTTTACAGTACAGTACGAATTTATGAATTAGAAATAGTAAAACAAAATGCAATTTTGAACATGTATTGATCAAGTTTAGAAAAGTCAATGTTCAAAAGATTTTCAAAAAAGGGTTAGAATATGAAGAAGCATGTTGTGGCTATGCGTACCATAAAAGGATAAATTTTGGACTTTTATTTCCCACTTTTACCCTCCCATCCAGTTATAAAATATAAAACTAATAATATCACCTTTAACACAATTTAATAAAATTATTTAATTAGAATTAATATATAAAATAACTGTTAATAAAACAGAATAATTGAGGTGTCTATATCAAATTGAATTGTTATTTTTTTAATATAAATCCTCTTCACTTCAGACTTTCAGTCGTACATTTGTCTTTTTCTCTTTCAAGAGTAACAGATTTATTTTTAGTTAGCGTTACTTCCAACATTCTTTTATTCTCATTTATTTAACTTAGATTTAAATAGTATATCATTACGAATATTTACACGAAAATTTTTGTTAAAAGTCGTATTCTATTCACTCATCATATTTGATTTGATGGATAAATTTATAGCAATAAATAAAATTTTGTTTTGCAATGTTTTGTCACGGTTTGTTGTTGTATATATTTTCTATTTTATGAAAATTTTCTATATATCATTTTTTTTTTGTCCTTTTCAATGGTCTTTAAATACATTTTGATTTTATATATATATATATATATATATATATATATATATTGTGTTTTACTAAGTATTATAATAATAATAATAATAATTATAATTATTAAAACAATTGATTTGATGTAATGTCTTTTTTAACTTTAACTTTAAATTTATTTTGTTTTTTTGAGAGGGTTATTATTGTGTTATTTTTTTTTTTTGTTCAGTCTATCATTGTTTTAAAAGAAAATTTGCAAACAATTATATGCATGTTTTATTTAACAATTATAAAAATTGCAACAAAATAATAACATTAGTTAGTTTGAATTTAAAAAATGACAAATGAATAGTCTGAATAAAAAAAATACTAAGAAGATAATCCAAACAAAAAAATAATAATATGTATTTATTAAAAATAATAAAAACAAAAAACATACAATAAAATGACAAAAAAAACTACAAAAAGACAAAAAAAAAAAAAAAAAAAAAAAAAAAAAAAAGTGTAAATCACATGTTATTTTATGACTATTTTAAAAAATTAATTTTTTTGAAATTACCTAATATTAAAACACACTAGCAAAGCAAGAAGAAATGAAAGGCAAAAATATAATAATAAACATATATCCATTTCATTAATCTAACTTTCTTTCTAATTTTAAAATTACTAGACTAAAGCATAATTGTTACATTTGTTCATGCATTTAAATTATTTTTGTAAATTAAAAAAATGAGCATTTCAATTTCAATAATCTATAATAATAAGTATTTTTTTACCTGTTGAGTTCATATGTTGCAAAGATATTTAGATGTAAAGTGTTAAAATCATATTGTTACAAGTTGTGTTGTTGTCTATATCATAGTTTACGTGACTTCAATATATCTATGTATTCTATGAGCATTTGTAATCTATGTGCTTAATGTTGACGTTTCCTAGTACATTTTGTATATATATTGTACACTTTTGTGAAATCGATGCTTGATTGACTCTGCCCCAATTGTTGGGTGGATGATTCCAAAACCCTGCACAAAGTTTAAAAAAAATATTAAAACATCACCGATCCAGCTGAAGGAAGAGAACATCGCTTTCTGCCATAGCTTTCAGTCTCCTTCCTACTCTTTCCGACTTGCTGTTTTCTTCTTCTTCTTCTTCAACTAATCAACTCTTTCGGTCTTGGTAAAGTTCAATCGATTTTTTTTCATTTGGTGGAATTGCTTATGGGTTTCTTATTTTCGGAGTACCTAATGCTTAATTTTGCTCACTGTTGCCGAATTTTATGATTCAATCATTTGGAGAAACCCTTGTGGAAACTGAGATGCGTGTTGTTTTAAATCATAGTATTGTATTATCCCAATACATCAGAGAGAAAAATGAAAATGAAAGGAAGAAGAAAGTCTAGCATAAATGGTGAAATCAAATGACAACTTTATTACCCACCATGTATTCAATATAATGCCAAAGTGAAATTTTCAAATACTACAACCATATTTTTAACTCTATTCAAGTTGGTTTATTTTACGTCTTGCGCAAAACCATGACTTTTATTATACAAAGTTCCGTAAGGCTATTTGTCCCTCGTTTTGGAATCAAGACTGACTCTGACCCCATCACGCTTGCTTTCAAGGATATGTAACTTTTCTTCCCAGTGATATCTTCATTTGGTGCACGCCAACTTTTGTTTGCAGTGTTTCCATCTTTGGGCTTCGGTGTTTTCTTCAGCGCTTCAGCTAGAGGCTTAATTTGTTTACCTTTTCTTTTCATGGCTGCTTCTTCTACTTCTTCGATTGGCACTTGGCCATGTCCTTTTCGGGGGTTTCATTGTTGCCCGGATGGCCAGGTGGGGTCTAAGGGGATTTCTCGTTTGATATCTCATATTAAGAGGTTACACCTTGCTTTCGATGAACGTAAAAATGTGTTGCGGGAGGCTATCTCGGGGGACCATGGATTGTATATGAATGTAGAAGAAACTTTAAAGGCATTTGGTCAATGGATATGTGTTAATTGTATGGATATTCATGCATTGAGTCGTTATTGCCACCACCCTAATGGCCTCGTATGATTTACTGGCGGGTTCGATGGCATGAGTGGACACATTATTGGCATTTCAAAGCCAACTTCCATAGGGAATGAAACCGTATTACTCGAAGGGATGGCTTTGGATGTTGTGTTGCTTGATCGTGTTTTCAAAGCACCTATCACGACCGTCAAAAGTATCCCTCATAGTTGTCGTATGGATTTCTCCCAAGCGCTGCAAACAACTCTTAACAAGGTGGTCGTTCACCCCGAATCTGTTGAATCATGGGTTAGGCTGTTGTTGCTCCCCCGATGTACTTTGCAGGTGTTTAGGCCTATGAACAGATAAGAACGTGGGTCTGGGAACAGGAAATCGTCCCAAAATCGTTGTATATTGAATTCTATATCTACATGGGGAAAGAGAGCGGTATTGTCACATTAATTGAAAATATGTTCTACAATGCAAGTCTTGGCTCATCAGGCCAAAGCGCTGATCAGTTACAGGATGGCAGAACGAAGGGCAACACCAACGTTCGACAATGTCTTCGTAAGGTTGATGATGGGCATTTTACAGCAGCAGTGAAAGTGTTGTGCTCCTTGGGTGTTGCTTCACATGACATGGACACTATCAAAGCATTAGAGGCTAAACATCCATACAAGCCACCCCCATCCATGTCGAGCACCATTTATTCTGAGCCTCCCCTTATAGCAGATATTGATAATGTCCTTGGTTGTATTAAATCGTTTCCTAAAGGAACTTCTTGCGGGAGAGACGGTTTGAGAGCTTAACATATTTTGGATGCTCTATGTGGGGAAGGATCTGCTATAGCCACAGATCTCCTACATGCCATCACCGCAGTGGTTAATCTGTGGCTAGGGGGAAGATGTCCATCATGTCTGGCGGAATTTGTGGCGTCTGCACCTATTACTCCGGTTTTAAAACCTGACAATGGAATCCGCTCTATTGTCGTGGGCACTATATTGAGGCGTTTGGTCTCGAAGGTTGCTATGAAAGGAGTTGGTAAAGAAATGACGCAATACCTTAATGACTTTCAATTTGGAGTAGGTGTGTCGGGTGGTGCTGAAGTTGTACTTCATAGTGTGAATAGGGTGTTGAGTGCACGAGATGATGACAGATCTCTTGCAATGCTTACTGTGGATTTCTTAAATGCCTTCAATTTAGTGGATAAATCAGCCTTACTTCACGAGGTCAGGATGAGGTGCCCTTCCATTTCCTTATGGGTTGAATTCTTATATGACCATGCAACAAGGTTGTATTTGAGAGATAAGCATATTTGGTCCACTACTGGGGTCCAGTAAGGTGACCCTTTGGGACCACTTCTTTTTGCTCTTGTACTGCACCCACTTATACATCAAATTAGAAATAAGTGTAAGCTTCTTCTTCATGCTTGGTACCTTGATGACGGGACAATCATTGGAGATTCAGAGGAGGTGGCTAGAGTATTGGACATCATTAGGTTGGCAGACCCAGGATTGGGGCTTGAGTTGAATATCAAGAAAACTGAGCTATTTTGGTCTTCATGCGATGGTAGGAAGCTTCGGTTAGGTTTATTCCCTGCAGACATTAGCCGACCGTCAGTGGGGGTGCTGTTAGTAGAGACGTGAATTTTATTAGCGGGTTAGCCATGAAGAGGGCTGCCAAGACTGTTGATTTGATGCGCCTTCTACCACAGTTACATGACCCCCAAAGTGAGCTTGTTTTGCTTTGATCTTGCATGGGCATTGGCAAACTTTTCTTTGGTCTGAGAACATGCCAACTCGCTCACATGGAAGAGGCTGCTCTGTGTTTTGATAAAGGGTTACATGAGTCAATTGAAGATATTGTGGTTTGTGGGGGTCTGTTCTTTGGGGACCTTCAATGGCGAATGGCTTCCTTACCAATTAAATTTGGTGGTTTAGGGTTGTACTCAGCAGTAGAGGCTTTCTCATATGCTTTTGTTGCCTCACGGGCTCAATCGTGGGTGTTAAAAGACCACATCTTACGAAATAGCGACATATGTGGTATGGATTCAGATTATGTTTGTGCTTTGGCATGTCTTCATGATACGATTCCGGGCATTGACTTTAGCAGTTTCACTAATAAGGATACCGCCCCTCCAAAAGCCCAATATTCATTGGCGAGTGCCCTTTTTAGTAAAATTGTCCAAGACATGGAAGTTCACTTCGACATGACGATTAGGCAGAAAGCTATTTTTGAGTATCTAAGGGACCCACGTGCTCAGGATTTTCTTATGACTATTCCTATTGACGGTCTTGGCCAACATATGTCACCAGTGGAGTATCATGTCATCCTCAAGTATCGCCTTATGATCCCTTTATTTCCGGGTGACGAGACTTGCCCTGTTTGTCATAAGGCGTGTTTGGACTTGTTTGGGGAGCATGTAGTTCATTGTAAAGAGCTCCCGGGTTTCAAGTACCGACACGATCTGGTTAGGGATGTTCAGTTTGATATATTTAGATGTGCTGGGGTTTCTGCCAAGAAAGAGGCACTTGTGAACTTTCTGACTAACTCATTGGAAGGAAGATCAACACTTAGACCACCTGATGTTTTAGTATTTGGATGGGCTGGAGGAAAACATGCATGCGTGGATATAATAGGGGTCTCCCCTCTTATGAGTCTGGGGAGTGGAGTTTTCACAGTGGGGCATGCTGGTTTAAAAGATGCATCAAGCAAAGTGGAAAAACATGAGAAAGCGTGCATGGAAAATCAACACACGTTTATACCCTTTGCATTTGATACTTTCAATTTCCTTGTGCCAGAAGATGTGGAGCTACTCAATAGAGTCCAACGGGTCATGTATTGTAATGTTATGACTCCAAGATCTATAGATGTTGTTTTTAAAAGAATTAGTTTGGCCATCCAAAAAGGGGTTGCAGCACAGCTTGTTGCTCGTTTACTCGCTACGCCTATGTAATTTTCAAGTAAAAACATTACAATGGAAAATTTCATTACAACTAAAAAAATGAAAACAAACAGAATTAACCATTTTGCACTTTAAAAAAAATTGAATTCCTGACTCGTCAATTGATATCAAAGAAAAAATCGTCAAACCATTTGAGGGGTTTCTTTTTTATTTTCATATGTTGATTCATTCATTGTGAGTTCAAAATTTTATACCTTTGAAACCCATTCTTTGTCGTACGATCTTTGAGATTTATCAATTCTGCAATCGAGAATTAATAAATTGAATCAGATTTCATTTCTATTCAAGTTTTTAATCTTTTCTGATCAAATTAATGGCTAACATAAACATCAATACAATTATGAATTATGCAAATCGTATCAGTTCTCCAACGAAAAACCCAATGTAGCTTCTGAAGTATTACGATTAGTGGGCTGATCGAATGGAAGATTACTTGAATGGAGTAGATGAAGATCTATGACGGTAATCAGAGATGGTCTATTTCGTGCGATTGCAGTTGAAGCTGTTGGTACAGCTGCTCACAATGATAATGTAACTTCAATATGTATGAAGAAAGAAGTGAATGACAATAAGTGTATTCATGAATTACGAGGAACACTACCTCCATTTGTTTACAATTACATTTGTGGCTATAAAACAACATAGGAGACCTGGAACACATTGAAGGAGAAGTTTCAAGGCAACAAACGAACTAAAAAGAGTTATGTGATTCAATGTTTGTTAGAATTCAAGCATAAGGAATCGGAGTCAATCGAAGCCTACTGTGATTGATTCAAAAATCTAATTTACAATGTTCAAGATACAATGTTGTTCGATCGGTTCTAAAATTCAAAATCACACTTACTCGGGGTTTGAGAAAAGAAAAGAAGAATATATGTCTGATGATCAAGACACTAGAGAATTTTGATTCTTATTCTCTATCAAATCTTTAAAGTATCCTGAAAGCTCATGAAAATGAAGTCAAGGAACTGTCTGATGAGAAGGACAAGATAAATTTTGGTGGTACTTTGACACTTTTGTCTAAGACAATGTGAAAGATATGTAGTCTAATGAAGAAGAAAAAGATGATGAAGAAGGTTTGATAATGAGCTTTGATGATGAGGTTGTGGCTTCTATTCCAACAATAGTGTCAAAAAAATTACAAGAAGCCTATAAAGGGAAACTTCAGAGGTAACACATTCAAGAAGGCACCTTCGACATCCAATCATATTATTGAGAACAAAAAACTAGGTAGTTCTGATGAGAAGAAGGTTGAGAAAAAGTTGGTTGATGATTCTGGCTATGACTGCAACTATTGAAATGTCAAAAACCATTTAGAAATAGATTAAATGTTGAAGGGAAAGGAGGAAAAGCATGAAAAAGTGAAATATGAAGCTTACTATGCAAAAAAAATCGTAGAATTTAGGGAAAAGTCTAAGAATATTTCTTTAGTTGCAAAGAATGTGAATGAAGATGATAGAACGTATCAAATCTGGTCATCTGAATCAGATGACGAAGAGATGTGGCATCCAACTCTTGGTTCAATGTTCGCAAGGAATTGTAGTGTTGAGAATGTTGTCGTGTATGATGATGAGGGTTTCTAAAAGGTGATGCGGCTGGGTCAAATAGCAAAGAAGATAGTGAAGATAGAAAAGAGAAGGTCAAAGGAAAGTGTTTGATGGCAACCACTTAAATGTATTCAGTGACTCAAAAGGTACGTGATCTGTTAATCTCACTTAATATTTCTTCAAGTTCTTATGATTCTATTTTATCTGACATCGATGATGCTTGTTCTTATTTGAATGATTTGTTGATTTCTATGAGTAGTGATGTGGAGAACACGAAAGCTGAACTTAATGATGCTAAAAATACAGTTTGAGAAAAATTCTAGAATAGAGGGCTTAAATTTCAAATTGAATAATGTTACTTTAGATTATGATTCTGTAAGGTTAGATAACATCTTGTTAAATAAACAGAGGAAAATTTACTGTAGCACAACTTAACTACTTTATGGTAAACTCATATTGCTTTATCACTCATTTGAAATCTATAAGGAGCAGCATCATAAACTTTTAGATTTCATTCAATTTAATAAGGAATTATTTGACGAAGTTTCATTTGATTGTAAGAGTAGGGTTTCTCAATTTGATTAGGTAACAAATGACTCTTATGAATATGGTATTGTTAATATTGGTGAATATTTGGATGCTGATGAATTGGTTGATATTGTTAATGATACTTTGACTAAGAATGAACAAATAAATTTTTTGAACAAAACTAAATCTTTAATACAACATTATCAAGAAACTTTTGTTCGAATTTGCCAATCATTAAAATTGGTTCAGTAGCTAAAAGTGAAGAGATTGTTGATTCAATATCGAAGCTTAATGTTGATTCATCTTCGACAACTGAAATGAATGTTACTCAAGATAAAATTGATATCGAAGATATCACAAACAATGAAAGTGATTTTGATGATGTTTATGATGAAAAAAAATGTCACGGGTTGTTGAAACACAAGTGTTTGAGTATATAAATGAATACACAAAAGTTTAGAATGAAAAAGGAAAACATTTTCTTAAACAAAATGCAGTGCTTTATCCATAATTTTTGGATTTTCCAAACCAAGTTTTTGTGACATCAAGAAATGGAGAAAATGTGAACTCGAAGTTGAATGATTTGTTGAAAGAATATAACTTGAAAGTGACTCATTAGGGTTTTTACTCAAATCAAAATGTTGTAGAAAATGATTTTAATCAAACGTCATAAACTTTTCAACGACAGAAAATTCAAAAGTCGAATTTCAAAAATAAGAAGAATAACAAAAAAAAGTGTTTGGATTGTGAAAGGAACTCAATCTCCTGTTAAAGATATGTCCAAATTTGATGATGTATCTATTCCAGAAGAGCCAAATGTTAAAAATACCAAATCAAATGAACCAAAACCACCTTTAAAAAATAAACAAAATTCACCTTTGAAAAAGGCTCAATCCAGTCGAAATGCTTGATATGAGTCTTACTGGAAGAATAGGCATAACCTTCAAAAGCAAAAACGTTCTCAAAATAGTTCACAAAATAATCTTCAAAATCATCTTCCAAATCAAATTCAAAATGGTCCTAAAAACAATATTCAAAAGGTTATCCAAATCCTCTTTACAACAAAACTCAAAGTCATCCAATAATTCTCAAAAAAGATTTCAAACTCGTTTTTCAAACCATTCACAAAATCATTTTAACAAGTTGTTCGACAAGAGTCTCAAAATGGTTTTCAAAAACGTTATCAAAACTATTTTCAACAAAGATCTAATAAAAATTTTCAACAACAAAATCAAGGAAAATGATAACCAATATTGTTAAGAAAAATATAGAGGTAATCCACATTTTCCCAATCCAATAAAAACACAAAAATTGAAGGTTTTGTTTTCTAAAGGTAAAATTGATGTTGATAATTTCAATAAATGCTTGGAGCACAAAGGAAAAACATATAAATCAAGAGAATTTCTCAAGCTCAAACGAAAGAAGCATATGAGAATCACTTGTATGAATCATCTAATGGAAGTACTTATTTACAAGAAACATTGTCGAAGCCATTAAAATGAAGTCAAGTTCAAAAAGACACCAAAATTGAGTTTTCTGAGTCTAAAGTTAAAAAAGAAAACATCAATGTTGATGCTTCGATATTAAACGAATATGTTTCTTTGCCATAATCTAGTGATGTTTATTTAATTGATCGTATTAAATTCAAAGTTCTCAATTGGATATGCAATTCCACATTTCACACTACATTCCACGCTAATATTCAAATACTGGAAAAGCCATGGGGTACCTAAATCTAAGTGATTGTAGGTACTATGTGTGACATCCCCAAAATCTCGGCCAGAAAAGACCGATTTTTATTTATGCTTTTTAAAATAAATTCAGAGTAAATCCTTTTGATTTGAAAGAGTTGCGGAATTTGTTCCCAAAACAAAACATGATAAAATAATATTTATCAAAGCATTTCATCAAGAGATGCATTTTCATTATATAATTAAAACTCGGGGTGTCATGTTCCGATACAGACCATTAAGCATAAACAATAACATTACAAGTCATTCAACAAATATATACATATACAGACTTGTAAAAAAAACAACTTGATGGTTCCTCCATCTTACGCCCTTGTGCCACTTCCTGTAATACAAATAAAACTGAGTGGGTCAGGCTTGGGAGCCTGGTGAGCATATAGGATTTTCAACCCACAATAAATAAATTATATTTAAATTCACGAACCAATCACTATCCCGATTACCCATTCCCGTTATCCTCACTTTACGTCCCTAAAACAACATCTATCTCAAGGGACCTAATCTAGGATTTTTATCAGGACGGACATTACTGCTAAGGGGTTTCCTCAACAATAGATATCCTAAAGGCAACCATGAGGGGGATAGAGTACACCGGTGAACACATCGTTCACAACACCTACAGGTTATGAACCTGCTAGCGTTCCACGAGACTGTCTAGAAGGAGTCTGTGGTCGTTATCCATACTCCGCTGAATAACTAGGTCAACAACAACAACAACATCGAGGCCTTTCATCTGTTTATTACACACCAACTATCTACCCATGTTCTACCCAACATATTAGTAGATAAAAATATATATTTTTATACATAGTTTAAAACCTGTATATATCATTTTCATTCAATATATATTCCACACAATAGATGAGGCATACACACATAACACGTATTTCATAGAAAACAAATCAGATCTATGTGATTAAAGAGAGTGAATATACATTCACTTACATAACAACAAAACTATACACATAACACGTATTTCGTATAAAATACTTCATAATTATGCGTTAGAAGAAATTAACTATACACTCACTTGATCAGAAGATGATCGGACAGCACTACGGCTTGCAGAAGTAGTAATCCTCAGCAGATCTGGAAGATCTCTACAAAAGTCGAACTTCTCGCGGGCAGAGCTTCGGCTCGGAAACCGCACTTCTCGGGATCTTCGGGATCTCGGGACTTACTTCGGGACTCGGGGATATTACCGGGGATTTGGGGTACTTCTGGCACGCAAATCGAGGTCAAACGGGAGAGAGAAGAGAGAAAATAGCAACCCTAAACGACTGGCCCTTCAAATCTATTTATAGGGCAATTTTGGCCCTTGCCACATCGTGGCAACCTTTTTCCATGTCGTGGGCTTGGTCGTCACTGCATGCGTCATCCCAAGTTGCATCTGGGGGCCTCCCGGAGGTGTCAGGACATTTGCCACGTCGTGGCACTGCTTGCCACGTCGTGGTCTCTGACAGTTTTGGGGTTTCGCGCCCCGAACTTCAGAAATTCATAACTTTCGCATACGAACTCCGTTTTCGACGTTCTTTATATCACCGCGAAGGTGAGATCATGATCTACAACTCTCGTTTAGACTCCATTGGCTAATTTTGACTTTATTTTTAATATATTATAAGTATATTACTTATATATTATTTTTAGTAGGCCGGGACAGGAAAACTCCGTTCGAAATTCATAACTCCTTCATCTGAACTCCGATTCCGTCCGTCTTTCCGTCGTTGCACTACTATCGATGAGATATTCAATTCTCATTTAGATCACTAAGGATAGATATATATCTACCTTAAATTCACTATTTACATTGCGCTGGGTTGCACTGGGTCGTGCCGGTTCTGTCGCGAAACTTCGACAGGTCATAACTTCTTCGTTATAACTCGGATTTCGGCATTCTTTATATCTTCGGAAACCTTGTTTAAACTACTACAACATTATCTAAAGATATCGAGTTTATTTTACACTTAAATTTTGACGCTTATTTTTATTCTTAATTAATCAAACCACATAATTAAGCATTTAAGCACAAAACACATAATACTCAAATAATACACTTATATTATTTCAAAATGGGTTACAAAGGTTAACCTAGACCATTACATTGCTAAAAATGGCAAGCCCCGAAACACAGGCGTTACACTATGTGACGAGCAATATCACGCGAATTGGTATATTAGTAGTGGATGCTCGCATCACATGACTGGAATGAAGGAGTATTTGAGAGATTTTAGAAAACTTACAAATGCTGGAGTAGTGAGGTTTGGAAACAACAATAAGTGCACAATAAAAGGCTATAGCAAAATCACAATAAAACAACAATATATTTGCTTATATGATGAAAACATTGGATGATAAACATGTGATAGATAAATGGGTGTATATTGTGGGATATGCTTATCTCAGGACCTATATTTATTGCTACTTCGCACATCTTGGTTTATTTGGCTTCGAGATATCCAATACATACAACAACCTTGAGAAGAATCCAAAGACCACAATTGATGATGTAGTTTTTGAGAAATATGAAGATGGGGAAATAATCTTGAAACCTTTACGAGTGGTATTCCAAGGAAAGAAAATTAAGGGAAAACAAAGGAAGCATTTCTTCTATACAAATGTGAAGGACATGCATTCAATAGCAAACCTGACCAACCTTCTGTTCAGAATTGCTAAATGCAAGAAAAAATGTGATGTTGATAGACAGGAGATTCGAAAGAATGTTTGATGGTATTTGGAAATCAGAAAGACGATAATGGAAGCATTGAAGACACTACCATTTGTTTGAACACTTGAATATTCTTCGCAAAGGGGGGATAATGTTGAGTTCATATTTTGCGAAGATATTTAGATGCGAAGTCTTAGAATCATATTGTCACAAGTAGTGTTATTGTCTATATCGAAGTTTACTTGACTTCGATATATCTATGTATTTCTAGGATAATTTATAATTATGCAATTAATTTCGAAGTCTCCTAGTACATTTTGTATCTGTTGATAACACTACAAATAGTGTTATAGCATATGTTACTTGTACACCTTTGACACTTCATACTTACTTTTGTAACCTTTGTTGCTTTCCAGATAATATGAGTTGAAACCAAATTTATTTACTTTCTTGTGTTCATATATCTTTTTGTGTTCATATATCTTTATGAAATCGATATTTGATTAAATTCTTGAGTGTTCATTACCACATGTCACATCTCAATCATTTTGTCATATGTGATTTTATGGTTATTTTAAATTATTTTTTTTCAACATGTTATTTTTTTTCAGTTTATTAAATTTTGTAATATATTTAAATATAATAATTATATTAAAGAGTATATGGCACAAAAAACACACTTTTTACATAGAAATTCGATTTTGACACCGTGTTATTTTTTGTGTCTATTTTGACACTGTGTTTTCCAATTTGTTACAATTCTGACCACTTGACCGGTTAACCAGGTTACATGCTGACGTGGCATGATGACGTATCAGTTTTGATGACATGGCATGTTGACATGTTATGCTGACGTGTCAAAATTGATTTTTTTTTCCACAAAAAACACTAAGTTTTTACTTTTTTTTTCGATTTTGACACTAAGTTTAATTTTTTATTTCAACTTTGACAGTATGTTTTTTTTTGTTCCAATCGAACATCATTTATCAAATTTTGTTCAATTTTATCTATTTTCCATTTGAAACCGTATAAATATATTTTTTTATTACATTTTAAACCGTATAAACATATTTTTTTTCGTTTAAAAACCACATTTTTATTTAAATACAAAATGTTTTTTTTCTTACATTCAAAACATTAGTTATATCATGAGAATCAAACTAACCATAAGCTTCTAATAAGATGTTAAAATTTGATGGGTTGCAAACTTAATATCTGAGTTTTGATCGACTACATGCTTCCAAACCTCCAAACACATTTTAAAGTTGCATATTTAATATAAAATACAATTTTTAATTAACTAATACATATTTATATATAAAAATATGGTTTGAGTGTAAAAAAAATGTATTTATACAAAACTATGGTTTTTAAATGAAAAAAAATATTTATACGGTTTAAATGTATTAAAAAATATTTATACGGTTTCAAATAGAAAATTGTCAACATTGAACAAAATTGAAAAAAATGATGTTCGATTTGGAACAAAAAACATAGTGTCAAAGTTGAAAGAAAAAATTAAACTTAGTGTCAAAATCGAAAAAAATGAAAACTTAGTGTTTTTTGTGAGAAAAAAATTCAGTTTTGACACGTCATCATATAATGTCAGCATACCACGTCATCAAAAACTAACACGTCATCATGCCACGTCAGCATGTAACCTGGTTAACCGGTCAAGTGGTCAGAATTGTAATAAATTGGAAAACACAGTGTCAAAATTGATACAAAAAATAACACGATGTCAAAATCGAATTCATGTGTAAAAATAATATTTTTTGTGTCATTTACCCTATAATAAATGTATATCATTTGCATTAATGTAACTTTCTTTCTAATTTTAAAATTCGTAAATTAAAGCACAATTATTTTATTTATTGTCTGTAACTAATCCTCTCTGATAAATAAATATTCATTTTGCCATATATCGTATTCTCTTTCATTTTGCTACATGACTTTTTTTGTTTTTTTTTATTTTCTTATTTTCTACTTGTTATTTTTTGAGATTATTCATTCTTACATTAAATTTTCATAATTTATGGTTATATGTATGAAAAGTTCTTATTTTATTCATGTAAGGTTATCATTTTATTAATTTGAGAATAAATTCACATAAATGTTCTTAACTCATTGATTTACTTTCTTTTTCAATTATTTTGTAAAATGTTTAATGTTTACATATTGATATTAAACCTTTTATTTTTAACAAACATGTATAGTACACGAGTTTCACACCTAATATTAAATATATTAATAGTTGGAGGAAATGTCTCGCTTCCACAAATGGAAGGTTTAAATCCTTTTGGAGATATAAAATATAGTTTAAAAATAGAATAGTAAATGTATGTATTTATCATTCTAAAAATAATATATTAATAATTATGTCTTATTGACACATTATATTACAACCGACCGGAAAATGAACTAATTCGAACTAGAGATGGCAACAAGAGCAGCGAATACAGTGCATCTCAATCCTTATCCATATCCCCGAATCTTCATTCCAATCACCGTCCACATTCCATCCTCATTCCCATCGGGGAATATAAATAAACGCCTATCCCCACCCTCAATCGAGACCAGGGATCCTCAACCGGGAATCAAACATTTCTTGTCCTCTTTTGATATGAAAACTTTTACGTAAAGAAAACTCCAAATTTCAATTTATCAACATAAGTTTAAAATTTTTACAAAATATACAAATATCTATAGATTTCATAAAAAAATATAAACAAATTTTCTACCAAATTTAAATTAATACATGAAAATGAAGTAGAAAAAATTATTAGAGCGGTATATATATATATATATATATATATATATATATATATATATATATATAGAGAGAGAGAGAGAGAGAGAGAGAGAGAAACACACACGAGCTTAAATTAGATAAAAGGAAAAAAAATATAATTTCAATCAAATAATTACTAATAAGATATTTACTTTCATCAAATTTTATATATTTTTAATTGTACTGTAAATATATGTTCTGTATTATTTTTATGTATTAAAATTTACCGGAACAGGTCCACGGTCATGGATTAATGGTATCTCCATCCCCCTTTTTTATTCGGGGATTCCACATTCATATCCTTATCTCTGCTCAACTTGGAGATTACCCAGTTAAAACGAGTGTATGTTTTAGATTTCTCATTGAATATGGGGTTTTTTGTCACCCTTAATTCAAACTAAAAAAACGAAAAACACAATGTGTAACTAAAAACCAATTTCTTATGTTTAGTAGAGATTTTTCTTATATAATACGTGAAAGAATTTAATCAAGCTTTTGGAATATATAAATGACATTATTTTGAACCATTAAATATTTTGTAAGATGTTATACTATAGAGTTAACTATTCAGAATAACCGGCAAATATATAGTTATGCAAACAATCAAACCAGTTTATGTTATAATTTATGTTTTTATTGTAAATTTGAAAACAATATTATTAAATATTTCCCTCTTTCGTTTTTTTAAACGTTCCAAACAAAGTGTTGTTCCACAAGCTCCGTATAACCAAAAGAACTGTAATAATTGCTACATTAAAACAATTTTTTTTTATCATATTTAAGTTCATATGGTCAACCCAATTGGGCAAATCCGCAAACAGGAAAAATATGGGAGAGTGTAAATTCCACCCGGGCAATGAAAGAAAAGGTGGTCAACAAGTCTCGATAGAAAATAACAAATAGAACAAACGGTTGAATCAACATAATTCATTTTATCAATTATCAACTGAGTTTTGTTGGGTAGGCACCCAATTTAGACATAATCTCCACACCAAAATGTTCGCCTTGATGCGAACTAAAGAATTTCATGGCGTTGGAACATTCCCATACCCAAAGTAAGATCTCGTGCAAGACACCGTAAAACCACTTGTATGGCCAAAATTTTATACGTAGCTGTCACGTTAATATGAGAAACAAAAGATTGAATACTTGCATGAAAACTCCCCATTACTCCTCTTTGGTCCCCCCTTCGACATTCTGTGCAAAAGTGTTGGTGTTTTAATATGATGTGTAAGCGTATTATTATATATGTCTTTGACCATTTTCTTATTATTATTGTATCATGTATATATTGAGAGTATTTAATAAAATTTTCATTCATGAGAAATATAGACAATTTCATGTTATCAAGGGCTACCTACTTTCTAGGATCATTGTAAACCTAATCGACGACTCTATCCCCGTTGATCTTATTATTCTTTCTTTCTTTGATATTTCTCAATCTCCATCTATTTACCCTCACAATGTCACGTGGTATATTCGACAAACCATGATCTACGATCAACATAAAACGTGTTATTTCATTCGTGTTAGATCTGGATCAGATGAATTATGATATTTGGCAAGAACTATTTGAAATTCATTAGATTGGGTATAAAGTATATCATCATCTTAAACCTCCTACTCAGTGATCTCCAGCCGACAAAGAGAAAGACAAGGCAAGTGTGAGTCTGCGGATGCCATGGCTAAATGGTTATGCATGGACTCAATTATAAAATCATACTTATATGGTACTCTCTCCATCTCTCTTCTTAACATGATATTCAAGAAACAAGCTACTGTATTTGAAGTTTGGGAAAATCTTGACAAAGTTTTTCATAACAACAAAGCCTCCAGGGTCATACAACTCGACAACTCGACAGAGAGATTTGAAATATCTCTTTTGGTAATTCTTATACCACAAATTATTGCAACAAAATTAAAACTCTTGTTGATCGTTTAGAGCACATGGATGCTAAGGTGTGACATCCCCATTTTCACGGCCAAAAAAGACCGATTTTGTTTATGCTTTATAAAAATCAGAGTACTTCATTTTATAAAAATATTGCGGAATTTGTTTCCAGAAAAACATGGTAAATACGTTATTAAAACATTTTCGAAGGAACGTATTCATTTCATTTTAAAACGTTTGGGATGTCATCGTCAATACAAGAACATAAGCATAAACAGAACTTACATTTATTTACACTAGTGATCTACATCTCTTTAAATCTCTCAGTGTAAAGTGACTTCGTATCAACACCTGTGATAGAAATAAACTGAGTGGGTCAGGTTGGGAAACTTGGTGAGTACATAGGGTTTTCAACCCACAGTAATATAATTATTATAATTAAACAATCAAACAATCAAACAATCAACCCAATTACCCATCCCCATTATCTTCTTTAGTCTTAAGGATCTACCCTAAGAACCAGCTATTTCTCGTTTATTTATTCCTAAGGATCATCCTAAGGAATTGACACGAAGTCCATCATTCCCAAGGCTTATATAATATATCTGGTGAACACGTAGTCCGAAACATCTGGTAAACACTTAGTTCAAAAGTAACTAGTGAACACACTTAGTTCAAAATGCCTAGTGAACACACTCAGTTCAAAGATACGTAGTGAACACACTCAGTTCAAAATACCTAATGAGCACCTAGTTCAAAATTATCTACAGGTTACGAGCCTGCTATCGTTCCACTGGACCGTCTAGTATCGTCCATAGTCGTCATCTATACTCCACTAGATGACTGGATCACAGACAACACTGAGTTCTCCCATCGTGTTATCACAAAACAACTATTTCATCTACCCATGTTTTTACCCAACACATTTTGTAGATATAAAATACATATACAGTTTAAATCATTTAAAACATGTATAAAAATCTTTCACCCAGCATAGACAGCAAGTATTCAGACAATATGCACACACAGTACGTAATTTATATTAAAATACTTCATATCTATGTGTAAGATGAAAGGGACTATGCACTCACTTGATTAGGTGGTGACTCAGCACTCGGACAGCGCTTCGATACTCTCAAAATGATATTCCTTCGATAAAACCTAGTATCGATACCACTAGGGTTTAGTTTAACGATAACCGCGACAAATTAATTAATCCGAGTATTATCAAGCGTTAATAATACTCGTTATAACTCATAATAATAGCCCAAATAATTATTTTAAGGACCTAATAACATTCCTATAATTATTTGAAAGCTATATTAAAAACTGCGTAAGCGTAGCACACTTACAACGAATTTTATCGAAAACCGGAACTTAATTGGAGCAGCGTTTCGAAACCGAAAAACTCCTTTTTCTCGGGACTCCGGGAGCCTCGGGGCTTCCCTCGGGTGCTAGGGGTTCACCTAGACTTTAGGGAGGGTTCAAAACCCTAGAGAGAGAAAGTTTAGAGAGAGAGATATGAGAAAGGTGTGAGAAATTCGGATGAATTCGCATGCTATTTATAGCCTCAGCAGCCTTGGACGTACGCTGGGCGTAGTCCTCCGCTACGCTGGGCGTAGTTCGCATCGGGCTACCAGATTGCTTTGTACGAGACACGTGTTGGACATCGGCTGGAGCTACACGGCTGCTTGTGGACCGAGGGTGGCAGCTGTATGCGGCGCGTACCGAGCTTCGAACGCTGGGTGTAATGCGGGGGTGATGCGTCAGTCATCGGATGCGAGACCGTGGGGAGCAAGGGAAGGCTAGGATCTTGCCACGTCATCACCAGCTTTGCAAATTGCACTCTCAACTTCTAAAAATCATAACTTTCGCATACGAGCTCCGTTTTTGACGTTCTTTATATCCACGTGAAGGTGGGAACGTACTCTACAACTTTTGTTTATACTTCATCGGCTAATTTTGACTCGATTTTAAATTTTATATTATTAAAAGGCCGGGACAGGATTGGTCCGTTAAATCCTCATAACTTCTTCATCCGACGTCCGTTTTCGCCCATCTTTTTCTCGTTACGCTAATCTTAACGAGATCTTCGATTCTCGTTTAGGTCGTGTCAGCTAAAAACCGCTCGATCTAACATTCGAATTTCTTGCTGTACACTGCTAATCCGGAACTTCGAAAAATCATAACTTCTTCATACGAAGTCAGATTTAGGCGTTATTTTTATTGATGTTCTTAGTTTAACGTATTCTACAACTTTTGTTTATATTGCTAAGGCTAAATCTCGCTCTATCATAAACTCACTATTTACGCTTCCCGGTGCCGTGCCGGTTCCGACGCGAAACTTCGACGGGTCATAACTTCTTCGTTATAACTCGGATTTCGGCGTTCTTTATATGTACGGAAACCTTGAGAAATATTCTACAACTTGGTTAAAATTATTTATTCTAAATAGTCATTCGTCAAAAAGTCGTTTTCGACACTTATTGCCTCTAAATTGACTAGCCCGGATCTGCGGGCGTTACATAAGGTTCTTGAAACAAATCTTGTGGTGTATTATGATTAATGGGTTGTCTAAAAAATTTAGATATATTGCGATAAATATTAGACCTTGAGATCCACCTCCATCGTTTTGGGATGCTCGATCGGTTCTCATATGTGAGATGTTGCAAGATGAACAACGTGATGTTGCTGTTATTCACACTGATCACTTATTATCACTGAATGCTCTCATTATCTAATCACCTAATAGCAACAGCAATCACGGTGGTAATCAAGGAGATCGTAGCGATCACCGTGTTGGTTAGGGAGGTGGTTGCTACGGTGGACGATTCAACAGCAATGGTGGTGAATACCCTTCTGGTGATGAACAACAACGTCAAGGATGGGATTCAAGGGCCTATGGATGGTTCCAAGTTCATCAACTCACAAATGGGTCTTTTCATCAAGGATTGCTACCAAGCCTAAATGGAACTACTCCTTTTCGAAGTCAACATGGTGATGGGCTCAGATGCAACACTCAACCCATCAACAACATCGATTTTTTGCATCTCCTTAAGACTAACATCAACAACACATATGAGTAACAATAAGCATACCAGGTTGTGACATCCCATATTTTTCAGAACCCATATCAGTTACAACGTAAAGACCTAACAATCATGAACGTTATTGCAGGCTTGTTTCTTTAATCACACGATATCGTATTCAGTTTCGATAGTCTTAACGTCATGACCCTATGATGCATGTACTTTGAGTGGGTTAGGTTTGGGAAAACTTGGTGAGACACATAGAGTTTCCAATCCCATAATATTTTAATGATAATAAACCATACTTACTAAAACTGAAAAAACAACAGTTACCAACTATATATCATTTAACATAGATATTCATAATACAGTCTACACGGTCCTGTTGATTATCACATATTGAACCTATAACATTGATCCTTAAGATCTAACCTGATGGATCACTATAAGAAACGAGTAGAATTTTCTGCTTTGGGAATTCCTGGGTAGTAGAAGCCAATAAAGGCAACCATGAGGGGGATAAAGTATAAACACCTACTTGAATGGACACCTGTTATGTTACAAAATACATCGGTGGGTTATGAATCCACATGAACAATGTAATTCACTAGACTTGTCTAGATCATCCAAGTGTTGTCATCTCACTCTAGCAGATGAGCATACATACCTTAAATGGTTTCCTGATGCAAACCCACCATTTCTATCTATAAAAAGAGAAGGAATACTAGTGTAGTACTCTCATACATAAGTTGTACCCTGACACACAACAATATCAGAGAACATAGTTCTACTCTCCGTTCCAATCTCACACGCATTCCTAGTATAAAACTACCCAAAAATCCAACTTATTTGAACTACACATTCCGTTCAAGTCTTCATTTGTAACTAGACATGACTACTAAACCCATAATCCACATTAAACACAAGTTTTCTGTTTATACAATAACTAAGCACTTGTTCAATTTACTTTGAACTAAGTATCTTATATGAGTCTTCTTTGGTAACTAGACAAGACCACTATACATGTAAACAATTTCCAATATGATTCATTGTTTAGGAAAATACTTAACATAATACAAGTATACATTTAGCGTAAAGTTCAAATGGTAAGTATTTAGTATACACTTAATCATCTTGAATAATAATACCTATTTTAATATTTTTACGTAATATTACCAAATATTTCTTTTAACATAATATAAGAATATCTAGTTTGTATAGTGTAAGTTTTACCAAATATACATTTAACACATATTCCAAATAATAAGGATATAATTCACATATAAACTTTCAACTAATATTTATTACTTCTAATATATATTTGTATTAAATCATGTTCTTGAAAGTAATTATGCACTCACATGATAAACGTAGAAGACTCGCGAGAAATATAGCTCTTTGACTGACTCTTCAGTTTTCCCTTTAAAACAACCTAAATACAAATATTACTAAGCCTTAGTATTCGTTCGTATTTATAAAGTTTATATTAATCGAAGCAATTTTTTTTACGAAAAGACAGCTCAGGAGGAGTAGAAAGTTGCCACAACCTAGGAGGGGTTTCTATTATAGGAAACCAAAATACTTGAGCCTTTTTACAAACTTCTTAAAGGGGGAGAGCGACAGGACAACTTCAAGGAGAACGTTGAGATGCCCGCTACCAGATTCTTCAATAATCCCAATGAATAAATCAAGATCGAATGACCAGGTAAAACACTTTGGAGGTAGGATCTATCACTCCCATAAGTACATTGATCAGCATAACAACTTGTATTACTAATAAATCTTATTTATATGTTCATGATAGTGAGTATGAACATCAATATAAGTTATACTTAAAGCACAGTAAAGTATAACTCAACTTATAGGTTTTATAGCCAACAACCGGAAACTACACGAGCAGAACTTCGAAACCTAAAGCTATACTTCACCATGATCTATAGTGCTCTAGAAAGTCACTACTAACACCTAATAACTCCTAAATTTGGGCCTCATGCGCTCATGAATGTTTAGGAGGAAACTAGAAGTGATTTGGATGAAAAATGAGCCAAAAATCATAGTATTTATAGAAACTTCATAAAGACGTACTGCGCCTCAGCACGTCATGCCCTGACTATGTGGCAACCTTTGTTTCGTCCATGTAACTCAAGCTTGGGTAAGAAGGGTGAGCTCCGGTGGTGACACATGTCTCATTTTGGTGGTACCATTTGTCGTCTTCCTGGTGGTCTGAATTTCGCAATCTTTGAAAAATCGTAAATTTCTCATATATGCTCCATTTTTTATGTTCTTTATATCCCCCGTTTCGTATCAACATGTACTACACCATTCATTTAGAATTCACTGGCTAATTAGCATTATATTTTTCATTGTATAGTTTATAAAGAATACACTGTATCGATGTTCTTTATATCGACCGATTCATATTTACGAGGACATCAACTTTTTTTTAGATTGTTTTGTCTAACGAGCAACTAATCTTCATTTCACTTTTTATTACACGTCTATCCTGAAATAACTGGTGTTACACGGGTCCAACAACAAATTCATGAGTCCACCACACTCCCTCAGATGTTCAGTACCATGACATAATGATCTCATGTCTATTTTTGATACATGGACACCGGTGCCACCTCCCATCTTCACTCGAATGTAGGTGTTCTCATGTCTATTTTTGATAAATAATAAATAGTATTTTTTTTTCTTAATATGTGTTAGTTGAGGGTCCGGTTTGCACTAAACCAGCTTCGCTTGGGAGCAAAGGACTGGTGGAAGTTTGTGACGGCGTACTTTTCGTCTGTTGAGCTTGCAGTGGTGACATGGGAGAGGTTCACCGCTATGTTTCGTGATGAGTACATTCCCCCGGTGGAGAGGGAACGTTTGGACAAGAAGTTTCTGACCCTCAAGCAGGGTACTGATTCTGTTACTGTGATCACCAAGATGTTCCACGAGAGGGCGATGTTCTACCTTGAACACGTGTCTACCGAGCATGCACGTATGAGTCGGTATCAGAGTATTCTAAGGACGGACATAAGAGAGTTCATGGCAAACTCGTCATACCGGAAATTTTCCGAGCTTCAGGCAAATGGTTGGAAGAGGGAGATAGAGCTGGTGACTCAGGTTAGGGAGGAGGCGGAGTCTCAGGGGAGGGATAGGCGACCGACTCAGTCGCAGCCGACAGCCAAGCGGGCTAAGCCCGCCAATTTGAGATCAGGGAACCAGAAGGTCCGTACTTGTGGCAAGTGCAGCAAGGGACATGAGGGAGTGTCTAGAGAAGGGTCTTGCTCCAAGTGTGGCAAGGAGGGGCATATGGCCAAGGATTGCCCTAAGGGATTTGCAGTCTGTTTTCACTACAACCAAACCGGACACCGGAAGGCCGAGTGTCCGCAGTTGCGGGGATCAAGATAGGGAGCATCATTAGGATCTGCCCCTACTGCTGTTCGAGCTACCGAGAGTTGGCCAGTGAAGGCCGAGGCGCAGAAGGCACGAGGGAGAGCCTTCCAGTTGACCACGGAGATGGTCCGCGCAGCGCCCAATGTTATGGTTGGTATGTATTCTTTCATGTATTTACTATGATGTTTGAGACACTGTGTTTATATTATGTTATGCATAGGTACTTTCCTTGTGTGTTCTGTGCCTGCCTTGGTGTTATTTGACTCGGGTGCGAGCCGATCTTTTGTGTCATTAGCCTTTTGTCAGCACATCAGTATTCGTCGAGAGGCGTTGAGTCGACCTCTACGAGTTTCCATAGCTGACGAACGAGCGGTGTATACCGCCGATGTGATTTGGGGATGTGTACTTGAGATCTTCAGAATGGTGTGTCCGATTGATTTGGTTTTGATTAAGATGGGGGATGTCTGTGTCATCGTGTGCATGGACTGGTTAAGCATATTTGGAGCGGTTATCGACTATGAGCAGAAACTGGTGACCATACGAGACCCTAGTGGGGGAGTTTTTATGGTGTATGGCGAGGGTACCCGTCCTGGGTCAACATTTTGTTCGGCCGCTAGAGCGAGGCAGAGTCTACAACAGGGTTGTAGTGGGTTTATGATGTATGTGGTGGATACGAGAGTAGATGCAGAGAGGCCGAGGTCGGTTGATGAGGTCCCAATAGTGCGGGAGTTCCCGGACGTTTTCCCCGAGGATTTGCCAGGTGTTCCTCCCGAGAGGCAGGTAGAGTTCCATATCGATTTGGTTCTGGAGGCAGCACCTATCACTAAGGCGCCCTATCGCCTTGCACCTCTAGAGATGCAGGAGTTATCCTTGCAGCTTCAGGAGCTGCTAGGGAAGGGATTTATTCGGCCGAGTAGCTCGCCGTGGGGAGAGCCAATCCTTTTTTTCAAGAAAAAGGATGGTTCGCATCAGATGTATATCGATTAGTGGGAGTTAAACAAGTTGACTGTCAAGAACCGTTACCCCTTGCCAAGGATCGACGATTTGTTTGATCAGTTACAGGGAGCGTCTTGGTTCTCCAAGATTGATATGAGATCTGGATATCATCAGATGAGAGTACGCGACAAGGATATCCAGAAGACAGCATTTAGGACTCGTTATGGGCATTACGAGTTCGTGGTGATGCCTTTCGGGCTCACCAATGCACCAGCGGCATTCATGGACCTCATGGACAGAGTGTGCAGGCCGATGCTGGATCGTTTAGTGATCATGTTCATCGATGATATATTGGTATATTTGAAATCTAGAGAGCAACATGAAGAGCATTTGAGGGAGATCCTTAGAGTTCTGAGATCGGAGAGGCTTTACGCCAAATTCTCTAAGTGCAATTTTTGGTTACGAGAGGCCCAGTTCCTGGGGCATCACGTTAACTAGAGCGGGATATTGGTTGATCCGGCCAAGATTGAGGTAGTGATGAGTTGGGAGGTGCCGAGATCCCCCTCAAAGATCATGAGTTTTCTGAGGTTGGTCAGCTATTATTGGAGATTTATCAAAGATTTCTCCAAGATTGAGGTTCCTCTCACCAGGTTGACCTAGAAAGTCATAGCATTCAGTTGGGGTCCAGAGCAACAGGCCTCATTCAAGACACTTCGCCAGAGATTATGCGAGGCCCCAGTATTGGCCCTTCTGGAGGGGATGGAGGATTTTGTGGTATATTGTGATGTGTCGATATCAGTATTGGGTGTTGTATTGACGCAGAGAGGACATGTGATAGCATACACATCGAGGCGGTTGAAGCCTCATGAGACGAGATATCCCACTCACGATCTGGAGTTGGGGGCTGTGGTGTTCTCCCTCAAGATTTGGCATTACTATTTGTATGGAGTCCGGAGTGCCATATACACGGAACACAAGAGCTTGAAGTATCTGATGAATCAGCCCAACCTGAATATGCACCAGAGGAGATGGTTGGATGTGGTAAATGATTATGAGTGTGAGATCCTGTACCACCTGGGCAAGGCTAATGTTGTAGCTGATGCCCTGAGTCGCAGGGCGGAGAGTTCCCAAATACAAGATGTTTGTTTGAGATTGACAGTGATGACTCTATTATTGGACACCATTCGGGAAGTCCAGGTAGAGGCCATGAGACCTGAGAACCACAAAAGAGAGTGGGTGATCGGACAGATATCTGAGTTTGTTGCCGATAGCCGTGGGCTTATGACCTTTCAGGGTCAGATTTTGGTGTCGTTTGAAGGCGGGGCACGTACCATTCTGATGGAGGAGGCGCATAGGTTGAAGTTCTCGATCCATCCCGGGGCCTTTAAGATGTATTTGGACCTAAATAGGGAGTATTGGTGGCCCTGTATGAAGAGGGACGTCACGTGGTTCGTAGAGAGGTGCTTGACCTGTCGCAGGGTGAAGGACGAGCATCAGCGTCCGCATGGCAAGTTGCAGCCACTTTAGGATCCCAAGTGGAATTGGGAATAGTTTTCCATGTATTTTATCACCAAATTGCCAAGGACTGCAAGGGGTGTCGATGCAATTTGGGTGATTGTTGACCGAAAACGAAGAGCGATCACTTTCTTCTTATCAATGAGAGCTCTTCTGCTGAGAGGTTAGCAGAGATATATGTGAGAGAGGTGGTATCGCAACATGGAGTACCGATCTCGATCGTGTCAGATCGAGATGTACGTTTCACTTCCATATTCTGGAAGAAATTCCATGAGGAGTTGGGTACGAGGCTGCATTTTAGCACCACATACCACCCACAGACGGATGGTCAGAGTGAGCGGACGATTCAGACGCTCGAGGACATGTTGCGAGCGTGTGTGATGGACTTCGGAGGAAGTTGGGACACGTATTTGTTGTTGGCTGAGTTTTCGTATAACAACATCCACCATTCGAGTATCGGCATGCCTCCCTTTGAATTGTTGTACGGGAGGAGGTGTCAGACTCCCATATGCTGGGGAGAGGTTAGGCAGCGACTAATGGGCAGCACTGAGTTAGTGCTTCAGATGACAGAGAAGATACAGCAAGTCAGGCAATAGGTTACTGACAACTCAGAGTCGCCAGAAGAGTTATGCGGTTAGGCGACGGTCCGAGCTTGAGTTCCAAGTGGGAGACTTCATACTCCTGAAGGTATCTCCTTGGAAAGGAATGATCCGATTCAAGAAGAGGGGAAAACTGGGGCCCCGGTACATCGGTCCGTTCAGGGTGACTACGAGGTTGGGCAGGGTAGCATATCATCTGGAGCTACCTGCGGAGCTGAGCCAGATCCATGATACCTTCCACGTATCTCAGTTGAGGAAGTGTATAGCCAACGAGTCGGCGGTAGTACCGTTGGAGGATATTTAGGTGGATGCAAGCGTGAATTATGTTGAGAGGCCAGTTGCAATTGTGGATCGGAGGATCAAGGTTCTGAGGAACAAGGAGGTGCCCCTGGTGCAGGTTCAGTGGCAGCATCGAAGAGGGTCTGAGTTGACTTAGGAGACGGAGTCGGAGATGCGTGAGCAACATCCAAAGTTGTTTGCGGAGTAAGACTTCGAGGGTGAAGTCTGATTCTAGTGGGGGAGAATTGTAATATCCGGATTTCCAAGTATTATATTCTTTCATTTATTTTTCGGAGTTAAGAGAGAGGACTCGACGAGTTGGCGCCTAGACTCATCGAGTAGGATCGTGATTTGTTGGCTGATAAATGAGGGGACTCGACGAGTCGGTAAGGGTGGACTCACCGAGTCCGTGCTCATGACTGAAACCCTAAATCCTCGAGTCTGAGCCCTATTTAAAGGACTTTATAGCCTCCATTCGCAGCTACCAGTCCAGAGAGAGGTACCCTAGTGATTTTGAGTGAGTTGTGAGAGTGTTTGAGCTTCTTGGTTCGTTTTTGGTGTGATTTAGCCAAGAAGGAAGGGTTTCCAGCAAGAAGGGGGCAAGAGGACTTCATTTTTGGGGATTTTCAGCTTGGATCTTAATTTTTGAGGTAGCTATTCGATCTTATTCCTCTGATTTTGCTTAAGAGCATTGAATTTAGGGTTTTCTACATCTTTTATGGCTTGTGTGGTTGAGATTTAGCGTCCCATTGAGTAATAAACTATGGATCCGGACCTTTTGAGGTCCAAGGAGCTTGAACCACCTTGCTTTTTGTGGTTCTATGGAGGAAAGGAACATAGGTGGCCATGTTAGAAGGGATTTCACCAAAATAAGCTTAGAGTGCCTTGCATGTGTCCCAAGATTCGACCTTTACGTGGTTATTGGTCATGAGGAAGTCAGATCTTTAGGTTAGAGGAACAGATCTGACCTCAGAAGGTCATTTATGTGTTATTATGGGAGCAACTCGCCGAGTTCATAAGTGGACTCGACGAGTCGAGTCGGGGTTGCCCCTGCGATTCGTTACTGAGTAACCCGGTGAGTGGAGAGGGGACTCGTCGTGTCAAGTGAGGATTAGAAGGATTCAGAGTACTAGTGTCGACTCATCGAGTCGCCCAAGTGCACTCAACGAGTCTGGTCAAAGTTTGACCGTTGACTTTTAGGGTTTAGTCAATGATTGGACTTATGAGCCATTAAAGTGGTAGAATGGCCTTTTACCCAGCTTAAAGAACTTATAGAGAAGGGTTAGCCTAGCCTTTAGAAGTTGTATTAATTAGAGTAATTATTATGTGATTAGGTGGAGGATAGTGCAGTATTCAGAGTTCGAGGTTTACCAAGTTATCCGAGGTGAGTCTTCTCACTATACTTTACCTTGAGTGGTAATTAGAGTTATGTAATAGAGTATCGTGTATGCTATTTATGTGATGTGTTGCACAACATTATTTCTATGTGATTTATGTTGTGTGTATGTTAAAGCTCACAAAGTTAGGACCAGAGGGTCCACAGAGTTAGAGCCAGAGGGCTCACAAAGTTATAGCCTCGAGTGGCTATTATGTGCTAAATGTGGTATTTTGGGGAACTCACTAAGCATTTATGCTTACAGTGTTTTGTGTTATGTGTTTCAGGTACCAGTGAGGATCGCGGGAAGGCGCCGGCATGATCAGTACACACTGTTGGAGTTTTTACACATTTTGATCTTCGGATGTGTTGATTTGGATTTTATATGTGATACATTGGGACTTGAGAATATTTATGAATGAAATTATAAATTCTAAAAGTGAAAAATTGTTTTTAAAAATTTACGGTGTTACAGGTAAAAGGGTAGAAACCTACCTAGGTGCTTTCCATATTAGATATCGTGGTGGAAGGATATCACTGGAAGAAAAAGATCTAAAGCTAATTCAATGTTGAGTGCTTTTCTAGGTAACCATTTCAAAATATGGTTCTAGTGCACTTGGTCTACGAGAATATGAGTGATGTTGGCTACTCGGGAAGCCAGATCAAGCATCATGTTTGTGTGGGGGTATGTGTTTAAAAGTGCCATTGTACCATCCTCGAATGACAATGCATCATGCTTGTACATGTAAAGTCGGAGTAGTGAACATGGAGAACTAGGGATAGTGTTACAGGTGGGAGTCGCGACCCATTTGGTACATTGGGTTGCCAGGTCACGTTAATAGCGAACATGGTCTTTCTTTGGGGAGTTAGTGATGTATTATAGCCTAGTTAGTGAGGGACACTAAAAGTAGTTATAGCGAAGAAAATAAATAATATTTACTACGATGAAAAGAATGTCCATATTAATATACACTTTATATATTAAAAACAATAAGTGATGTATGTTGATTGGTATGAATTGATTGCATAATTAAACATAATGTATGAAGTATGTTTGTTTCCATACCTATGTGCTTGAAATTGACTCATTACGATGATGCTGACACTTGTTTCTTTGCTTGTTTTTTGGGTCTTGCATTGGAATAGGTAGTTTGATTTGATGGCCTGGTGAGGTTGTTAATCTTTTGGGGTAGTTACTTCTAGTATTTCATTACTGATGATACCAATTTAAGATTTGTCGATGATGCTTCTCTTATACATGGTTTTTGGTGTGTGTTTCGGTATCAGTTTTGTAGACTTCTGTTGCTACACGTTGTTAAATCATGTTTTAAATAAATAAAAAAAATGAGATGAGAAATTATGGCGTTAGATTGGTAACAATCCATGTTGTGAGTGAAATGAATACAAGGACTGGTGTTCAGAATCATAGTGTAATTTGGCTCACTTAGGGTTTTTAGGTTCCTAAGGGGTGAGGGCATAATTTGAATGATGTAGGATAGTTTCTTACAACGTTTTAAATTTCCCCATCCTAAAAACTGTTATGTGAATCTAAAACTCTTCATTACTTAGGAAAATGTCTCACGTTGAGGAAAATGTGAACATGGGAGTTACGAGCGGCATCTAGGGTGATCGTATTCCGAGTATGCCACCATTTACATTACAGACCCCACCTATTGTCTTTAGCCACTAGCTCGCCTGATACAGAGTGCACCCAGAACCACGAGTGTCAATGCTATTCATGACCATCAGGAGCAACTCTGGGAGCGTGATAGGACTTTAGAGCAAATGCAACAGTCTATTTACGTCACTGGACTACTACCACCTGATGGCGGGGATGAGGAGGAGCCATACGAGGATATATCTGAGAGCCACTCAGTTACTAAGGAGCAGAGCGGGGAGCCCATCATGGATCGTGACAATCATCGGGGTAGTTTGTTTAGGACATCATAGACTGCAACCCCCTGTTTTTCAAAAAGGAGAAGACCGACGGTCTGTATGCATTGGTTGCACACGATGAGTTAGATCTTCCATTTAGGCTATTTTACCGAGTCAAAAAATTTAAAATATGCAATTTATAAGATGGAGAGTGAAGCGCTCGAGTGGTGGGAGGCGATGGATCCAATTATCACTGAGGCTGAATATCGTGCTACGACATGGGATATTTTCTGTCAGAAGTTACCAGAATGTTTCTACACTATGATATAGATGCGTAGAATTGAGTGAGAGTTCCTGTCCTTGGAGAAGGGGACTATATTGATTGCAAAGTACAGCATCATGTTCTTTGAGAAGCTACAATTTGCAAAGAGTGATTATCCTACCGATCAAAATAGGTGGAAATTATGCGGATGGATTACCAGCTGAGTATAAGGTGACTGTGATTCAACCCAACAATCTAGTAGCTTCCATGGATGAGGCTCTCAGGGTTGTTGTTAATTTGGTTACACCACAACATGTTGTGGCAAAGATTGGGGAGAAGATGTAGTGGCGGAGTCAGTCCGATTCCTCCAAGAAGACGAAGTACTTTACTGGGAAGAAGAGCAACAAGGCAAGTTACTATGGAGAAGTTTCAGTCTTTTCACAATGATCAGTTTAGCCGCTATAGCATCAATTCCATATGTTATGGAAAATTGGGCCACAAGATATCTGAGTGTACGAGTATTGAGTCTCTCTGCAATAAATGCAAGCAGATGGGACATACGAGTAAGAAGTCCCCCATCCTGAAAGTCACTATTGGCAGTTAAGGACAGAAGATAGAGATACCTAAAGTGGCAGCTCGAGCATTTCATATGACTGCAGAGTAGGCCATGTGTGACGATGAGGTGATTCTTAGAACTTTTTGGTTAATGATTTGTATGTTATTGTTTTATTTGATGTTGGTGCTAGTAGATCGTTTTTATCTCCTACATTTTATGCTCATTTTGTGATACCTCGTAGCCCATTGAGTCCAATATTAGACATGAAGCTCCTGTAGGGAGTTCTGTTCTAGTGAGGGATAAATATGATGGGTGTTCGATCGTGATCTATGGTCACACCTTTCATTTGACTCTGATTCTGATTGGGAACAGTTCCTTCGTCATTGTCCTTGGTATATATAAGTTGTCTGCCAATCGCGTTGAGATAATTTTCTTTGAGAAGTGTGTTCATATTAAGCTTGTCGATAGAGGAAATATTGTTGCTCATTTGAAAAAATCTCTAGGTTCAATGCCAAATATTTCTGAAATGAAGGAACAAAAGTTCCTGGTGATGGGATGTGAGGTCTTCTTGGCTCATGCGATCGAGAGCACATTGAAGACAATGGATCTTGCCGACATGGAGGTGCTTAGAGAATGTACCGATGTTTTCCATGATGAGTTTACCGGTTTACTGCCACCACTCAGAGGTAGAGTTCCAGATTGATTTGTTCCTGGTGTGACTCCGATAGCCAAGGAGCCATATTGGTTAGCTCCATCAAAGATGAAGGAGATGTGGTTTCAGCTGCAGAAGTTATTAGAGTCGGGTTTCATTAGATCGAGTTCCACACCTTGGGGAGCATCGATCCTCTCCGTAAAGAAAAAGGATGGATCTATGCAGATATGTATTGACTATCAAAATTAAATAAGGTGACTATGAAGAATAAGTACCTAGTCTCAAGGATTGATGATCTCTTTGATAAGTTTCAGGGAGCTAATCACTTATTGAAGATAGATTCATGTTCGAGCTATCATCATGTGTAGGTTCATGAGCAAGATATTCCCAAGACCTCTTTCATAACCCAATATAGGCGTTTTGAGTTTCTGGTGATGATGTTTGGTTTGGTGAATGCACCTGTAATTGTTATGTACGTGATGAATCATTTGTCCATTTTTGGACATATGTGTTATATTACACATTGATGATATATTTTTGTGTATTTTCAAAGTGTCGAATATCATTAGAGGCATTTTTGAGAGGTTTGGGAGACGTCAAAAAGGGAGAAACTTTATGCAAAGTTTCCCAAATGCGAATTCTGGTTGAAGGAGGTCCAGTTTCTTGGACATATTATTGGTGCAGATGGGATTAAAGTAGACCTGGCCAATATAGTGGAAGTCAGAGTTTGGCCAAAGCCGAAGACTCCTACAAAAATTTGTAGGAGTCTAACCGCATGGATTTTAGCGGTGCGGTTAGGCAGTTATTTTTGCGGTGCGGTTTGTGTTTTTGTGTTGCGGTTATTAACCGCATGGATTTGGTGCGGTTATTTTGTGTGGTTTTTAACTACAATTTAGAGATCAAACGGTTTTAAAAGTTTAAACATATTACTTGTAATGATAAAAAAAAAACCATAAAGTATAAGACAATTAACTTAAATTACAAACAACTAATATCTTAAAAACGTAAAATCAATAGTAATTAACAATAAATATCTTAAAATTATCTAATTTCACAATTTTTCAAAATTAAATATAACAAAAAACCAACACTTTTGCCTTCAAATATTTTATCCATCTTTCATCCATGAAACTTATCTTATTTTTAATATTTAATATATAAATAGTTAATAAAAAAATTGTATATAATATATGCGGTGCGGTGCGGTTTTTTTAAAACTAATATCCGCACCGCACCGCAAATTTGCAGTTTTTGAAAAACAGAAAACTATCGAATTTTATTGCGGTTGCGATTTATACGGTTAATTTTAATTACGGTGCGGTTTTTGCTTACCCTTATTTTTGTGCACTGTTTTCATATGACATGTTGGAAGTTAAAAATAAAAAAAAAAACAATTAGCGTTCAAGAAGGAGCGCTAATTCACTTCTAAAGTTGACGGATGAGGTACAAGCGAACCTATTTAATTGGGTCAAAGATAGATAAAAAGCCTTTAGATTGGATAATCGAGGTTGGTGTTATTCCCCTTTGGTAATTTATCTCTACGTATTTTGCATATTTTCTGTTGCGTCTTTGCTAGTCTTGTTATTATAATGAAACATTTCACCGTTCAAAAAAAAAAAAAAACGAACATAATAGTTTTTTCAAACAAAAAAATTGATTTTTACAACAAACTAAATCACAAAACAATATTCCACCTCAAAATTGAATATACTATTCGAATTTTAGACAACCATATCAAAAATATTTAATTTTCAAGTAATCTTCAATAGATCACCTTGACGATGCTGAATGAAATCATGAAATCATATTTACCCCTGTTAAATTTAAATTCATTCGAAGTCCATCCCTCCCCAAATAAACATGAAATTTTCCTTTTAAATACAATGAGACTAACGATTATGCTTCGAGTAAATGAAGGATAAGGTTGTAAATTAACAAAAAAAAAAAAAAAAAAAAAAAAAAAAGGAACGTTAGGATGGAATCTTGAAGGTGATAGGGTCAGGGAGTAGGGGTAATGGTAGCACGTGACGATGAGCAGAAGGCTGCCAAAATGTGTGTTGGTTGGTTTGTATTGTGTTTTGTTGACCATGTTTCATCACATCGGTTCCCCACACACACTCCCCCACCTTTTACTCTCTTTCTGTCCCTCCACTTCACTTTCACTTTCCTTTTAATCAACATATCAAGTAGAAGGCCTATAATTTAGTTTACTTAAATCCATGAATTTCATTTGTTACGTTGGTAATTAAGTGCAGCTTCTTCTTATTAATTTTTTTTTTTCTAAATATATACCTTAAAATCATGGGAGTTAAAAGAAAATAAAATTATATATCTACTATAATAAATGAAGGTTTTTTTTGCCACATGTTATCTTCTCATTTATTTGGATACATGATATTTTTTATTTTCCACTTGTTATTTTATTGTATTTTTCATTTTATTAAATAAAAATTCCACATTTAATATGTAAGGTAATATATATGTAAAGTATTTATTAAAAAGAATTTATATATGTAATGTATTCAATACATTAAAATCTCATTAATTTTAATAATTCAAAATTTTCTTATTTTTCCTATAAATTCAAACTTTTTAAATTATTAAAATTTTATATTTGTTTTTTTTAATTAAAATCATGTAATACATGAGTTTTACACTTAGTTTTTATTATAAGGCCTAATTTTTTATTATATATTTTTATTTAAAAACAAAAATTTATAATAATGATAATGATTTTTTTTTTGTCTCTCAACCTAAACCTTTAAAAATATTAAAATATTTAATTTTACAGGACCAACCGTGTTTAAAATCAACAATTTAAGATCTGTGAACAATACAAGTTTTTTTTTTTTTTCTAAAAGTCCGTATCGTTTTCAAAAAAAAAATTCTACCATAGACACATTTGTAATGTTAAATCTCTTCCTTGAAAATTAAAAAAGCTATAAAAAAAATTGCCATTACGATTGTTATTTTTTATGGTTTTAAATTCATTTTTTTTATTTGTATCGGTGGTTCAAATTTGGATATTTTTAAGGATTTTGTTTGCTACCAACTTAGAAAATAATATTATACCATTTTTTATTTCTTTTTGCTATTTTTTTTAAGTTTATTAGTCATGTTTTTTAAATTAAACAATAAAAATGAACCCCACCGCACCCCACTATACTAGGCTAGTACCTGTCTTCGTATTCTCTCGACTCTCTCACCTCTTCCTTCTTCTAGACCCACATCCGACGAGATATTAATCTTTGTAGTCGTCATCATTTGTTTCGGCAGGTGACAACAATTGAGGTGACTTGTCACACTTACCCATGATGCAACCATGACAAAGATAAAGAAATCAACATCATTTCCCTCCCGATCAAAGCCACTAAAACCCCTTTTAGTTTTCATTTCCATATAAGTGTGTGGTCATTAAATTTATGAGTGCCTAGAAATGTACCGATAAGGAAAAATGTACGTGCCTATATATGGATTTACTATATGAATGAATGTAATGAGGGATCTGTTGGGTACTCTATGCATCTAAACACATAATTATACGTAGCGGAAACATAACAATAATCATTTGTGTTCATGCACCCTAAGGATCTAAGTTTCATGATATTACTGCTACTCTAATAGAACGTAAAACATAAAGAATGAAGAATAACATAACTCTTATGTAGCTATTGATCACCATGTTTGAGATCTTGTCTTCCTCAAGGTTAATTGGATGAGAGGACCAAACAATAATCCCTCTAATAATATCACAACCAATTAATACCAAAGAGAGAATAAACTAACTAGGAAAAGGGATCAAAATTCTACAAACCCAATGAGAGTTAAGAATTTTGTTCCCTGGGATATGAGAAAGAAGGAGGCAAAAAATCAAAATTCCATAGACCATCTCTCATTGGCTGCTATGAAGTGTGCACTCTTTCTGAAACGATCCACGACTACCCAAATCATGTAGTGACCGTCATTCATTCTGTGCAATTTATTCAAAAAATCTATAGTGATGTCTTCCCATTTACCTATGGGTATAGGTAAAGGTTCTAAACTTCCATATGGTTTCTGATGTTGTGCCTTAACTCTTGCACATGTTACACACTTTGAAACATCGAGCTTCATCGTCGGCTACCAGTAGTAGGGTTTAAGATCCCTATACATCTTAGTACTACCGAGATGAATCGAATACATGGTCTTATGAGCCTCTTAGATCAGAAGATCCCTATACATCCTTGACTTCGATTCTTAACGCTCTTGGCCTTTTTCTTTCCAAGTTTACCTTTCGACTTAGAGCATCAGCTATGACATTTCTTTACCAGGGTGTTAAAGTATCTCACAGTCGTAATCATCAAACAATTCTAGCCAGTATCGTTGTCTCATGTTTAGTTCCTTTTGATTAAAGAGATATTGGAGACTCTTATGGTTAGTAAAAAGTTTGCACTTCGTGCCGTAAAGATAATTCCTCCATATCTTTAATGCAAATACTACCTCCGCCAACTCCAGATCATGAGTGAGGTAGTTCTTTTCGTGTTCTTTTAATTGTTGAGATGCATATGTTATCAAATTATCTCTCTGGGTCAGGACACAGCCTATCCCAACTCCAGATGCATCGTTATAGACTGCGAAATCTTAAACTTTGTTAGATAAAGAAATAATCAGTGATTTACACAACTTCTTCTTTAGTTTCTCAAATGATTCTTCATGTTTCTCACTCTATGTATATGTAGCTACTTTATGGGTCAAAGATGTTAAGGGAGCAACTATCGAAGAAAAGCCTTGGATAAACCTTCAGTAATATCCAACTAATCCCATAAAGCTTCGAATCTCCATGGGGCTTTTTGGTCGTTCCCACTTCATCACAACTTTAATCTTTGTTGTGTCAACCATTATTACCTCTTGGTTAACCACATGACCCAAGAATTGGACTTCTCGAATCCTGAAATCACATTTGGAAAACTTTACATACAACTTCTCCTTCTTCAAAAGTTCTAACACTTCTTGCAGGTGCTTTCCATGCTCCTACTGACTCTTTGAGTAAATCAGAATGTCATCTATGAACACTATCACGTATTTATCGAGGAAAGGTTTTACAAACCCTTTTCATCAAATCCATGAATGTTTCTAGAGCATTGGTTAGTCCAAACGACATAACCAAGAACTCATAGTGTCCGTATCTTGTTCTGAATGTGGTCTTCTCAATATCTTGTTCTCTCACCTTCAGCTGATGATATCATGACCTAAGATTGATCTTTGAGAAATAGCTAGAACCTTGTAGCTGATTGAATAGGTCGTTGATCCTTGGCAATGGGTACTTTTTTTTTCAATGTTGCATTGTTCATCTCTCTATAGTTTATGCACATTGTCAGCTTTCATCCTTCTTCTTCACGAATAACACGGGAGCTCTCTAGCGTGATGAACTAGGTCTAATGAAACCATTGTCCAATAACTCCTGAAGTTTCATCACACGCTCCTTCATCTTTGTTGGTGCTAATTGGTATGGTGCTTTTGCTATTGGTGTCGATCCTTGCAGCAAGTCTATTTGAAACTCCACCTGTCTATCAGGGGCAATCCAGGAAGATCTCCGGGAAAGAATTCTAGATAGTCACGCACTACTGATATTCTTTGTATCTCATTCTTCTATTTCTTTGCATCAATCACAAATACCAAGTATGGTGTGCATCCTTTAGATAGACATTTTCTAGCTTTCATTAGTGAAATGATTCTAGAATTCACTCTACGTTTGTTTCTATACACCATAAATGACTCTCTTCCAGGTGAGTTTACTCTCACCATCTTCTTCTTGCATAGTATCTCAACATTGTTTACACTAAGCCAATCCATTCACATCACGATGTCGAAACCGTTCAACTCAATGGGCAGCTACTCCTCGTGAAATTTATTCCCATTCAAGTCGATGACGATGTTTTCAATAAAATTTGTGCGATACAAAGGATTAGTTTGCTCCTAAATCAAACAATATATTGGTAGACAATCCATTTATGAGAAAGGTACTTGAAGCAACTTCTACTGCATCTTTTACAACTTCCAGGGTCATTTGGAAAGCTCTCATCTTCAGTATCGGTGGAACATTAGGCCTTGTTGCATCCTTCTTCTTCGGGAAGTCCCTCGAAATATACCCTTCTTCATTTCTCCATAACAAACATGCTTGTTGAACGGGCACTCATTGGCATAGTGCCCAACCTTTCCACACTTAAAACATGTCACTTCATCTCCACATTTCTGAAAGTGCTTCTTTTTGCACTTCTCACACCACTTCACTTCACCTCCACCTCCTCCAAATTTCCTTGAACCAAACTTCGAGAATTTGCTCTTCTTCTTGGACCTTGAAGATCCATCAAACTTCATTTTCTCACCAATCTCATCTCTCTCTAGACCTTTTTCCCTTAACTAGGTGTCAACATTCTTAGCTGCTCGAACAACTGTTTTCAAGGTAGTTGCCATTTTGACCGTTGGGCCAAAGTCCGATGGCAATTGATTAGCAAACTTCTCTATCTTGGCGACTTCAGTAGGCACCAAGTAGGGAAATAACGTCATCCTTTCGATGAATGCGATGACATAGTCATCAACACTCATCTTTCCTTTCTTCAGGTTCTGAAACTCATTGTTCAGGTCTATCTGATCTACCTCCGAGCAATATTGCATTATAAATTGCTCTATGAAGGCTTCCCAAGACATCCTTAGGGCTTCTCCTTGTGGCATTGTATTTTCCAACAACTTTCACCAACTCAAAACACCGGTCTTCAATTGTCTGACTGCAAAGACGGTCTTCTGTTTGTCGCTACAGTTGCAACTTTCAAATACCATTTCCATTTCGGAGATCCTGTCCATAATCTCTACTTGTTTGGGCTTCCGGAAAGACTCGATGGTTTAGAACCCAAGAAGTTCTTATACATACGCCCATACCTATTATTTCATCTATCTTGGTTATTCCTTCCAACCACTGGCGGTTCAGCTTGGCTAATGGTTATGTTGTAGTTTCCTTCTTCCGACTGACCCTCATTCAATTCAGGCTGTTCACCATGTATAATTGGTTCATCCCTATTCTGTTGAAGTAGACGACTTGTCTCTTCCATTGGGCGAACCAACATCATTTAAATCATTGCTTGTACTCCTGCTATAGTGATTGGCTCGGGAGCAACTGCTACTTCCAGTGCATTCTCAATCATGGGCTACTAATTAGCATTTCTATTAGCGTTTCTGATTCGATTTCTCACCATGTCGATCTATACACCAAAGTAGGTGAATTTAGATCTTTATTTAAGATAGATGTTTAATTTTCCTTGTTACTCAAAACAGTTACATGTCAATTGTAATATCGTAGTCGAATGTTTAGAAATCTGAACACATAAGGTTTCCAAATCCTATCGGAAACAGACCATAGATCCGATCAAATAATAGCATATAAGGCATCTTTATAACTATAACATGAATCATTTAGCACATAATAGAAATTTAGGCATCTTCCTAAAATAAGCTAGTGCTCGTGTCTAAAATATAGTAGACACTCATCTCAAAATCATCGCATAGCATTCTAAGTTTAAGTCTAGAAATCCTACCAATTCCTAGTTCTCTTAAACTAATGCTTGGATTCCAACTGTGATATCCCCATTTTCATGGCTAGAAAAGACCGATTTGTTTATGCTTTATTTGAGAATCAGAGCATACTTTTGAAGAAGTATGTTGCAGAATTTGTTCCCAAAAATATGATAATGAATTTTTCAAAGCAATTTCGAAAAAAATGTATTTTCATTATATTAAAAACCTTAGGATGTCATTGTCAATACATATCAAAATCATAAACAGAAACAACATTGGCCTAACAATATCTGTTTATCCTAGTGGCCTATAATCCATTGATCTCTCGTTAGATCATCACTTTTGTGCTCTCTTGCCACTACATGTATATACAATAAAGTAAATGGGTCAGGCTTGGGAGTCTAATGAGTACATATGGTTTTCAATCCATAGTAATTAAGTTTATTAATTTCATCAATTCAATCAACCCAATTACCCATTCTCGTTATCCTCACTTTCTGTCCCAATAGAATTTAAATTCAAGGGACCTAGCCTACAGATTTTCATCGGGATGAAAACACTGCTTAGGGGGTTCGTCAACAATATATGTCAAATAAGGCAACCATGAGGGGGACGGAGTACACCTAGTGAACAAATAATTTAAATAAACACCTACAGGTTGCGAGGCTGCTAGCGTTCCATTAGACTGTCTATAATAGTTCGTGGTAGTCAGCTTTACTGCGTTAGATGATTGGATCATCATAAACATTGAAGCCTCTCATCATATTTCATCACACATCGACTATTTCATCTACAGATGTTATACCCAACATATTCGTAGATATAAAATACATATACTGTTTAAATCATTTAAAACATGTATAACTCTTTCATCTAACATAGATATCAGGAACACAAATAATATGCACACTAGCACGTAATTTGTATTAAATAATTCATATCTATGTATAAGATGAAAGTAACCATGCAAACAATTATTAAATTAATGATTCCAAACTCGGGCAGTGGTTCGCTTCTAATAATTTATTTTCCTTCAACGAAACCGAGTATCATTATCGCTAGATTTTAGTCTAATATTTATTGCGGCTATTTACGAACGTTATTATTTTATAAGTATTAAACAATAATTTTCAACCACTATGTACAGACAGGGGTCATACATGAAACACCGGAGGGCGGAAACATTTTGGCATTATATCACTTCTAAAATCCAACAACCCTATGCGACCCTTCTAACCAGATTCCCCGAACCGCGAGTAGTTAAAAAGATATTATAATAACACTTTGTATATTATATATATATATATATATATATATATATATATATATATATATATATTGTTTATAAGTTCATAATAACATCAATAAACTTAAACATAAGCTATACTTGAAGTAGGGTAAGCATAACTCACTTACTAGGAGGTTTGGCTACGAGTCGGACTCTACGGGGGCAGAACTTTCGAGCCGGAAAGCATTTTTTTTTACCGGGGCCTTCTAGCGATCTGGGGCTCACCTCTTAGCACTTGGGAAGTACTAGAGGTTGGGGGAGGTTTACAGAGAAGTTAAAGAGACGGATAAGGGTTATGGTGTGAGTTTTGGTGGCAGCCCTCACATGCTATCTATAGGGCTTGGTCTTCGGTTACTCTGGGCGTACGCTCGGATGTACGTTGGGAGTACTTCAGTATACAGGGCGTATGAGGTTACGTTGCGTGTAGTAGGGCCAGATGTCAACCTTCGGATGGGGCGATGTGGAGCAGCTAGAACCGCGCATTGCGAGATTGCGGGGTGTACTCACCCTCGCATCCAACACTTCCAACTTCAAAATTTCGTAACTTTCACATATGAGATTTGTTTTTGACGTTCTTTATATCGATGCATAGGTGGCGACATACTCTACAACTTTTGTTTTGACTTCGTCGACTAATTTGGATTTTTTTAAAGTTATATTTTAATAGGCCTAGACAGGTAAGTCCGTTAAAAATTCATAACTTTGTCATCCGACGTCCGTTTTTGTCTGTATTTTTAAAGTTGAGCTCCTATTAATGAGACCTTCGATTCTCATTTAGGTTGTGTCGGCTAAAAATCAATAGATCTAAGATTCGAATTTCGGGCTACATACTGCTATGCCAAATCTTAGAAAAAATGTAACTTCCTCATACGAAGTCAGATTTGGACGTTCTTTTTATGATGCTCTCGGTTTAACGTATACTATGACTTTTGTTTGGATCGCTAAGTCTAAAAAGTATCGTATCATAAACTCATTTTTTACATCACACAACGTTGTGTCGGTTTTGTCGCAAAACTTCGATATGTCATAACTTCTTCGTTATAAATCGAATTTCGGCGTTCTTTATATCTCTGGTCTCCTTGTGACAACCACTACAACTTTCTTCATAGATATTGGATCTATCTATTATTTTATTTTTATCGGTTATTATTATTATTATTTTATTACATCGTTATGAATACGTGTAATACACACAAAATCACATAATTCACATAATACTCAAGTAATTCCTCTTTATTACTTCAAAATAGGTTACAATTGTTAAACCTAACTATTACATCATCATACTAATGCTTAACCTAGAAACACGGGCGTTACAATATATGTGTTATGCCACGATGTGGCAGTATGTTTGCTACGACGTGACAGCCATTTTTGGCCAAACCCTAATTTGTCGGATTAGTTGCCTATTTAAGGATACTGACTTCTAGGGTTGCCTTATTTGGCAGCCTACATTTTCTAAGAACAAACCCTCACCTAAACCTTAGGATTTTGTTTATGTTTTGAGTTTGTGAAATCACTTTGTGAAGGTTGAAGGAAATAGAAGCTCATCTTGGTGGGTTCACACTAGATTCCAACTTGGATCTTGCATTTTCTTTTCGTTTATGATCTTCTAGAGGTATAAAGTCTTCACCTTTCTCATCATATCATTCTAGATCTAGGTTTCTACACACTTTTCATTTCATTTATGATCTTTTAGAGGTATAAAGTCTTCCCTTGGTGGAAATATGTTCCAAATCTAAGTTTTGTTGGTGTAATATGCTCCATGTATTGGATCTTAGTGTTATTTCTCCATTGTCAACCTATTTTGAGTGTTAGACTTAAATTTGTCATGCATGTCTGAAAAGCATCAATTTTTATGTTGTGTTAGACTCTAGGAAGCTTTTTGGAAAGGTGGAATGGAGTGGAGTAATGGATTGAGAGCTTAGTCCATTAGGCTGTGAGATCCCAGTTTCCACGACATGGCAGTCTGGTCACTACGGTGTGGCGACTAGGGTTTGTTCGACTGTTTTGTTAGGAAGCGGCCACAACATGGCTAAGAATGGCCACGACATGGCATCCAACTAGAGTTGGCTTTAACTTTACCCCTTAACTTTTGACTTGGTTGAGTTTTAGTTGATTGGCTAGTTTTAGAATGTAGACTAAGGTTTTACCTTGTATGGTTTATTTGGATGTGTGTAGAGCCTATTCACTGGTTGTGAAAGCTATTAGATGTTGACTACGTCTATGAGGCAACTTTTCTCACTATACTGTGTAGGATGCTAGCTGTCTTTGTGACTCTTGAATTGTGTGTTCGATGATGCTCGTTCATATGTTGGGTGGCGCCTGTTTGTATGCTAGGTGGGGCACGTTTGTATGCTAGGTGGGGCTTATTATGTTGGATAGGGTCGATTGTTATGTATAATATGTGGTATTTTGGGGAACTCGCTAAGCTTTATGTTTACGGTTTTGTGGTTTAAACATTCCAGGTACTTCTGGTTCCAAATGAAGGGTCCAACATGATGGCACATCATCCCCTGGAGTTTATTTATGCATTATCTGATTTTTTTTCATTATAATATTTTGGAATACATTTAAACAATTGTTGGTTTTGAAAAAATGGTTTTATGTTTTTCGGTGGTTGAAAATGAAAATTTTACTAGTATTTTTGGGACGTTACATGTATGGTTAGAGAATATAGAGAAAATGTTCCATGAGTGGAACAGGGTAAGAGAGTTCTTTTAAGAACTTAGATGTAATCGATGAGAGATTAAAATTAAGGGATTTGTGAGGGATTCAAGGGAAAAATAATGATTAAGGATCCTCGATAGATCATAAGAGAAGGGAGTTACTTTGAATGAGTATACCCAGTAATGTTTGTGGGATGTGGTTTCCATTAGAAGAAAAATGAGACTATAGTATGAGATGCGACCCTTGGGTATAGATGATAATAGAATATTGAGGCATTAGAGTTGACAATAGAGAGATGAAGATTAAACAGAGTATGAGACAAGACTGCTAAGAGTAAGAACTGTGTGAAGAGTAGAGTAACAATATAAGAAGAGCATGCATATATTATAAGCTGAACAGAAAGAGTGTGAGATGAGATAATAGTAGGCGACAATAAAAGATAAGTAGAAAGAAAATTATGAGAGATATAAAGAAAAAGAAGATAAAATATGTATAGATTATGAGAAAACTTGAGAAAAGGCTAAGATGTGACATCCCCATTTTCACGGCCAGAAAAGACTGATTTTGTTTATGATTTATAAAAATCAGAGTATTTCATTTAATAAAAACGTTGTGGAATTTGTTCCCAGTAAAACATGATAAATACGTTATCAAATAATTCTGAGGAAAAGTATTTTTATTCATTTTAAAACATTTGGGATGTCATCGTCAATACATAAACATAAACATAAACGGAACTTACATTCATTATCACTAGTGATCTATATCTCCTTAATCACTCAGTGTAAATAATTATAAATAGACTGTGATATAAATAAACTGAGTGGGTCAGGTTGGGAAACCTGGTGAGTTTATAGGGTTTTCAACCCACAATAACATAATTATTATGTTTACACAATCAAACAGTCAACCAAATTACTCATCCCCATTATCTTCCTTACTCTTAAGAGTCTACCCTAAGAGTCATCTATCTTGCATTTGTTTATTCCAAGATCCCTTGCTTCCAGGGTTATAGGACTGGAACTAAGTCCATAGCTGCCAATGCTCATTCGTAAAGCACTAATTCCATAGCTGCTAAAGTTCATTCATCGGGTACTAAATCCATAGCTACCAGTGTCTAGGTACTAAGTCCATAGCTACCAATGTTTATCTATCATGTACTAAGTCCATAGCTACCAGCATTTATTCAATATGCACTAAGTCCATAGCTACCAATATTCATTCATATCATCATTTATCTCTCATAATTCATCTACCCATGTTATACCCAACATATTTGTAGATATAAAATATGTATACAGTTTAAATCATTTAAAACTTGTATAAAATCGTTCATCCAGCATAGATAGCAAGTATACATATAATATGCACACATAGCATGTAGTTTATATAAAATACTTCATATCTACGTGTAAGATGAAAGGGACCATGCACTCACCTGATTAGGTGGTGACTCGGCATTCGGACAACACTTCGTTACTCTTAAAACAATTTCCTTGACAAAATAGCGGGTTTTTCGCAAAACCGGGCTTCGCTAGAGCAGCGTTCCCGAGCTGAAAGGCTCTTTTCTCGGATCCGTCGGGCGCTCCGGGGCTTCCACCTCGTGCTAGGGAGTTACCCTAGGCTTTGGGGGGGGGGGGGGTTAGGGAGGCTTAGAGAGAGAGTTTAGAGATAGAAAGAAGAGGGTTGGGGTGAGGAAATGAGGGAACCCGACACCTCTATTTATAGTGTGAAATCCTGACGGACTCACCGAGTCGGTTCATGGACTCGCCGAGTCGGTGCCATGTGTCATCACCTGATGGCTTTTCTTGGGGAGAAAGCCTTGGCCCATATTTAGCCATGTCACCCCTTTTACAGCAGCACTCTGCCGACTTTTAAACCCCGTAACTTTCGTATACGAGCTTTGTTTTCGACGTTCTTTATATCCACGCGTAGGTAAAAATAAGATGTACAACTTTCATTTAGACTCTGTTTGCTAATTCTTTACCGATTTTAAATTTAATAGTAGGAGGAGTTTAGACTGTTAAATGACCGCGAAGAATTCGTAATTCCTTCATACGGACTCCGTTTTCGTTTGTATTTTTACCGTTGAGTTCCTATTAATGAGATCTTCAACTCTCATTTAGGCCGCGTAATCCAAAAACCGCTCGAACTAAAATTCGAGTTTCGGTTCGTGCACTGCTAAGCCGAATTTTACAAAAATCATAACTTCCTCATACGAAGTCAGATTTGGGTGTTCTTTTTATGGATGTTATCAGTTTAACGTATACTAAAAATTTGGTTCAAATCACTAACGCTAAAAAGTCCTCCATCGTAAATTCACTATTTACGTCTCCTGGTGCCTTGCCGGTTTTGCCGAAAAACTTCGATGGACCATAACTTCTTCGTTATAATTCGGATTTCGGCGTTCTTTATATGTACAGAACCCTTGAGACATATTCTACAACTTGGTTAAGATTATTTATTCTAAATAATATTTTGTCGAAAAGTCATTTTCGACCCCTATTATCTCTAAATTGACTAGGCTGGATCTACAGGCGTTACATAAGAGTATTGTAGGTTATAAGATAAGCCTCGGAATAGGAGAAGAAAGAGTATGCATAGAATATGAGATGAGTCTGAGAAGAGGCCAAGAAAGAGTATGAGATGAGAAAAAAGGAGTACAATATAGAATGAAGAGATAAAGTTGAGATGCTAGGCTAAGCTAATATTGGTTGATTTTAGAAGTGACGACCATGTCATGGGGGTTGGTCTGATAGAATTTAGTCGCAATAAAAGTAAACGCCACGGTTTGGAGTTAATGGCCACATCATGGGGGTTCTTAGAATGTCTTTTAGAGCCAAAATATAATGTATCTTCACTTCTTAATTTCTTAGGACCATTCCCGACCTCTTCTTTCTGTAAAATTCTTCCAAAATCTTCTCTTCAATTGGTAGGCATCCCCCCCCCCCCCACTTACTAAAAAATATGGTCTTTGATTGTAAACTTCTAAAATCTCATGACCTTTTCAATTAAGTTTCTTCACTGCTTCACTTTCTTTCAACACTACAAAAATAAGATCAAAGGACTAGAACAACACATCATGATTTGCTTAAACAAAAACACAATTTATAAAAAAACAAAAACTAAAAATCAAAAATAAAATGCAAACTCAGTAAAAACATCGGGTTGCCTCCTAATAAGGTCTTCTTTTTGAGGAGTTGTGAGTCAGACTCCTTCCCACTCTACATTGTAGTGGGGTCTCCTTTTTCTCATGTTGCTCTTTCCATTTCCTTTTGTACACATGTACCCTTCGTATGTACACATTTTTTGAGTTTTCCTTTCTCTTTTGATTAGCACTTTCTTCATGTTTTCGTTTCATCCCTTTGCTTTTTGTACCAAGTTCTGTCTTTTTATATTCTTCTTTCAATTCTCCTTCATCCACTTCCATCTTGTCAATGATTGTATCATTTTTCTCTTGATCAATATCCTTCTCATTTATCTTCTCTTCATCACCCAAATCAAAATTTTATTCTTCAACCGTCTCCTCTACTTGAGCCTTTGGTGTAGTGACTGTGAATACTTTAAAGGTCATAGGAATTGAAGCTTTTGTCTTGGAACACTTTACTTCTTCAACTTGAGGCTTTTCCCAAACTTTCAATTCCTCCTCCATCAACTTTTCTATCTCATCTAACTCACTGGGACTTTCTTTTATTCTTTTACCTTCCAAATTATATTACTCTTGATGACTCATTTATTGGCTTGGCATAAATCACTTTTTGGTTCATTTCAAAAGTCATTTCTTTGTCTTTTACACGAAGTGTGATCTTAGAATCATGGATGTCAATAAGTGCTCTCGTGGTACTCAAGAATGGTATTTCCATGATTATGGGAAGGTCTTCATCTTGTTTCATATCCAACACCACAAAATCCACTGGAAAAATAAATTCCCCAACTTTCACCAACAAATCTGCAACAATGCCACGTGGATGAATGATTGAGTGATCCTCTATTTAAAGTGTCATTCATGTGTTCTTTAACTTTGGGAGAGCGAGATTCTTACAAAAAGAATATGACATGAGATTTATTCTAGCCCCTAAATCGGCTAAAGCATTTACTGAAGTAGAATTGCCAAATTTACAAGGCAAAGTTAATCAGCCTGAATCTCCCATGTTAATTGGCAATCCATCAATGATTGCAGCAGAACACAACTCATTTAACACAATATTTGATGATTTTTCCAATTTGTTTCGGTTAGTCATCACATCTTTAGCGAATTTGGGAATTTTAGCCATGGGTTTTAAAAATGGAGCATTTATCGAGAAGGATATGACTTTTTCCATGAATTTCTTCTGTTTCAGCGCCAAAGGGTTCCTGAAGGCTCGAGATGGTTATGGCAAAGGATGTTGGTACGATTTTAAAAAAGAAGAATTTTTATCCTTCAGTAGCCACAGCGTGGCAAGGTCGCTACGTCGTGGGCACTAAAGATCATGTTTCTTTTTCTGCTGTAGGATTCTCTTCTTCTAGCTATGGATCGAGCTCTTTGGTATCCATATCATACATCTTAAATGGCTCAAAACTACCATTTTCTTTAGTAAATACGAAGTTGTGGTTTTGGGTCCACATTTTAGGAGTTAACCTCTTGTTCATGAGTTTGGTCAATTGACCCAATTGAGTTTCAATGCTTGATATCACCGCTTGTTGGTTTCTTATCACAACATCAGTTACATCATGTCGTTTCTCATAAATGGCTACAAAACGAGCAAGCATTGACTCGAACTCGGATTTTTTTTCAAGCGGTGGTTGTTCCTTTTGATAGAAGCCTCGACTGGTTTGTCTAACTTTTTCATATCTTTGCTTTTTGTACTGATCGTAAGGTAACCACTCATTCGATTTTCTCTAGTCCTCATTGTACTTGTCTCCACTCGAGTATCGTACTTGGGCCTTCTGATTCGTATTCTCATCAAAGTCACAATCTTTGGTCAAGTGCGGCCCATTTCAATTGTTATATCCAACTCGTAAGGCATATTTAGACTGATAAATTTTTGTCATTCGTCGATCCATGTTTTCTAGTTTAGCTGTTATTGCTCCCAAGTTCTCATTCCCTCAATCACCATTTCCTTTACCACTCGTTGCATCTTCCCACGGGTTATGGCATTCTCTTGAGTGCTTCGCAAGTTCTTCTATTAATTCCTTGATTGTTATCACACCCCAAAACCGGAACGGCGGAAACGTTCTGGGGTGGAGGACATTATGTTTAGTATCACAAGACATGAATCATAGTAATCAAAGTAATAAACAACCATTTTATTAGAAAGAAATTGTTTACAAAGTGTGTGTTCACGAAACATAGAATACATATGTAAATAACAAAACAAGACTTGGAGCTATTATGCTCCATCTTCTGAATTCCCAGTGCGAGTATCTGTCTACCAGTTTCCTGAGAATACAAGTTATTTGAAAGAGTTTATCAGCAATTAAGATGGTGAGTTCATAAGATTTTAGTGATGTAAGTAAGTTGTAGAAACTTTAGTAAGTTGCAAGATCTGTTTAGAAAAGTTCGCATGTTCCTCTAGGAAATCCTATATTTCCTGCTTTGATGAAAGATAAGTAAAAACGACTCTACAATCCTTTCTATGAGACTAAATGGATACATGTTATATAAAATCCAGAGTAAACAAACAATCGATTGTGTGTATCTGCCCTAAGCCCACAACCAAACAAGGAACAGGGAATGAGGCAGATGACACACATCCCATTGGTTGTTAGATCATCGTTGTATATAACCCTTGTGTATTCACTTGGTACTCACAGAGTTAATTGCAATAGTTCCTTTATATTTGAAAAGAAGATCCTTTAAGAAAACCCTTATTTCTTATAGTAAAAATGGTAACCACAGTGATTCCTCCTATAATATCTTAGGTTATGCAAGCTATATATAATCTAATATCAAATAGATAGTTAGTTGTATAAACCTGCCCTAAGCCCATAACCAAACAAGGAATAGGAAATGAGGCGAAAGACACACATCTAACTATCTATCGGGTATTAATCATATATAACCCTGATGTATAATCTAAGGTATTATAGAATTAATCACCTGAGGTCCTTTAAGTTATACTGGTTTAATAAAATGGATTAAACCCTTTACTGGTAAGTTTCTAGTTTTGAATAAAAAATGTTCTGTTTCAAAAGTATGTTTTTTACTAGAAAACTGTGCATTGAATTAGTGTCTTATGACCTGACCCATACTTGGTACCCCTTATGATTACTTAGTGTTTACAGAATATATATATATATATATATATATATATATATATATATATATATATATATATATATATATATATATATGAAATTAAGATCAGATAGATAGTAGGCTAGGTGAATCCGCTCTAAGCCCACAACCAAACACGGAACAAGAAACGAAGCAGAAAGCACACATCCTATGACCTATCAGACCCCGTCAACATATATCCCTGATGTAGTCAATAAGGAATCATAAAGTTAGCATTATATGTGCCTTCTTACTGAATGTACTAGACCCGTCTGTTCTGTTTGTCGTTTGTAAGTTTTCTCTAGTTTATAACTATTTTGACTCGAAAATAGTTTGCATTAAATTTCTTGTGGAACTGTCACTTTACGAAAGTAATGGGAAAATGTAAGTACCCAGTTGTCTTTTGAATTGACATCCTGGCGTACTAAATTACCTTAAAAATGTTTGTTTTATTACAGTCATAATGTGATATAGTTATAACCATACTGATTGACTAGTAGAAACACGACGTTGTAATACGCCGAACGGTTTATGACATTTGTCATCCGTAGACCTGCAGGTCCCACTGTAACTAGCAGCAAGGTGTAGGATTGTCAATCCAGTATAGATCTATACACAAACTCACGCTCTCCCTCCAGGAGACTCTGGTTACAAAACACGACTTAAAAATTGTATTGCTAAGTCTTAAAGTAGTGGCTCACATTAATGTTATAGTATTCTTGTAATAGTATCTTAGTATCCTGTTATAGTATCTTAGTATGTTCTTGTTATAGTATCTTAGTATGTTCCTTCTGTTATCGTGTATTGTTTCTACCTCCTTGTTTCTCTTTATAGTATGTTCTAGTATCTAGTATGAACTGACTCTCTAAACTATACCCATTATAATTACTAGTGTTTTACTTGAACTATTATTGAAAAGACTCATTTTACTACTAAGTTATTATTGTACTTTAAAAACGAAGTTTTGTTAAACTATAAAGTAACTTAACTTTAAAAGAGTTTTTGAAATGTTTTGATCACCTATAAAAGACATAAGTAATCTTTTGAAAGATGTTTAACAAACATTTACACAATTATCAATTGTGTTCAACTTGTATCCCCCCCTAAAAGCATTTAAAATAGTTTAAAAGATTGATTACGAGGTATGAACTCACCTGATGTGGGTGATTCAAACAAATACGCGCGTAAGGATGAGAAGCTCCACGAATGAATTCCCGAGACACAAACGGGTCCTAAATGACATATATTGACATATATTGGCATGAATACATCGTTTAGAAGCAACCAAATGCAAGGAAACACTTCACGGGACTAGGAAACACTTTGACCAAGTGTTGGAATCACATGTGATTCACTAAAGGGGAGTGTACGGCCACATGGTGGAGTGTACGGTCAGGAGTGTACGGCCAGGGAGTGTATGGCCGTACACTCATGGTATCAAGTGCACAAAACCCTTTTCCAAGGATAGGAGTGCTTGTGGGACAACTGCTCATCAAGTTTTGAAGCTAGAAATGCATTTTGAAGGATCTTAAGGGGTGTTTTGAGGGGTGTACGGCCACACATAGGTGTACAACTGTACACACCTCATGTTCTTGAAAAAGTGGTCACAAGTGTACCCCAAGCCTCTAACTTGCATCCCCTAAGTGTTCTTGATCATGTGCTTAGCATAAAACATAAGTTGAAGCCAAATTGCACTAAACAAAGGGGTATACAACCACATGGGGTGTGTACGGCCGTACACTCCTTGATGATCATGTTATGGACATTTTCTAAGGTGTTAATCTCATGTTCTAACAAGCATTAAGCATAGGGAAGGATTACTTACGATATGAAGGCTCAAAAGGGTTCAAAATCACCATGAACAATTGTGTGTTCTTGGTGAAATGGTTGAAGATTTAAAGATCTAGCCAAAAGATGATTTCCATGGATGAAATCAAAGGGTGTTACTAGGAGAAGAAGTATAACAACAAATCAAAATGGAAGAAAGGATTACATTCTTGAAGATCGGGTAAGAATGTTGATGATAGTTGAGAGAAAACTCGAGTTCTTCGCTTGGGAAACTGAAAAATGCATTGGAAATAAAGGGAATATATACTTAGGGAGGGGTGTGTACGAGCCAACATGGGTGTACGGCCGCACACTCCCTCAAATGGAGTGTATGGCTTGTTTGTTGGTTTAGAACTTTAGCAGACACTTCCTATCACTCATTCCTTGAATGTACTGAGCTTTGAACCTTTGAACGAACTCCAAACAAGGCTAAGTGATAGCAGAAACGAGTCTGACACTCCGTTGAGTTGATTGTTGGACTTATAAAGCAAAAAAAAATATTTGGTTGTCACAATTATGGCCAGATTCTTCTTAGTCATCGATCCTTTAGAATCAAGAAGTTGCCTTGTTGTTACATTCACCCCTTCATAGAAAATATATATACCTCTTATTGTAGGTTCAAGTCATGTTGAGGATAATTTCTTAGAAGACCTTTGTACCTCTCCCATGCTTCGTATAATGATTGGCTAATTTCTTGTTGAAAGTTAGCAATCTCCTTCTTTAGTTTGAAAATCTTCAAAAGAGGACTAAATTTCTCTGTGAAAGCTTCGTGTAGGTTATCCTATGTCCGAATAGCTCTAGGTACGAGAGACTTCAACTAAATCTTTGCATCTCCAATAAATGTTACTGGAAGCATCCTTAATAAACTGCATCTCTAGTAACATTTGGGACATTGAAGTAGTTAACAATGTCCATGACTTCTTCGATGTGCTTGAAGGCATATTCATAGTCCTTTCCAAATAAGAAGATATCTTTAAGCATGGCTAGGACATGCCCCTTGAGTTCGAAATTTACAGTTGCTAGAATTTCGGGTGGTATAAGACCCACCCTTTATTGTTATGCATCCGCTTCTTGTATTCTTTAATCGTCATATACGCAATGTCTTCCATCTCTTCTACTTCACTCTTGATATCGTCATCTGAATTGTCTTCAGTTTCTGGCTCATCCCGTAACTCTTTCTTGCTTGGAGTCTTTTCAATATGCTCAAACGTGTCAACTTCGAAAGTGCTAGTTGATTGGTCAACCTTCTTGTCCTACTTTTTATGGAAAACGAATTCTAGATCTTGAAGTGGAGGAACTACTGGAGTTTTGGAGCTTCAGTTATAAAAATAAAATAAAAACAAAAATACATAAAACTAACAAAAAATAATAAACTAAAAATTGACTATTTAGTGACCACGATGTGGCCAAATATGCCCACAACGTGCTCGCTGAACAAACATAAAAATTAAATTAATGCAGAAAAATAACTTTATCTGTTTTTTACCCCACAAAAAGGATCGAATAACTAATAACAATTAAATTTAAAACTAAAATAAGTCGTTTCCGTCAACGACACCAAAAACTTGATATGCACAATAATACCTATCAATTTTTAAATTTATAAACTTAAGTTCTTAACTAATTTATGCACCTATAGACAATATACCTAGTTGGATTACAGAATAGCTTATGTAAGTCGGATGTCGAAAATAGAGAACGAAATTTCAATTTAAAAAATAACTACTATTAATTAAACTATGAAACAAACTTTAAAAAATGTTTTTTACCGAGTTCATAAGACTAGAAGAACATAATTCAACTCAAATAACCATTAAAACTAAACAGACAAAAAAACGATTTTTACTTCAAGATTAATTAATACTTCTGCCAGTTCTGATTTCCCCTCTCCAATGGTTAATTTCTAATGGATGAATTATATTGATTAGCAATTCATTAAGTTACTAGTTCCTATGATCAAATACCTAGATGTACCAATTTATAAATTACCATTCAATGATCAAACATAAGTTAAACACAAAATCGATATAAGCACAAAAAGAACGAACGATATTGAATAATTATTTATGATTATAACTCTGCTGCAACGCTGCTATGCTAGAGTGTTAGAACGACAAATAAGAAAATATATGTCTGAGATTGAATCTCAAAATCTTTCTTTTTTTTTTTGAATTTCAACGGAACATATATATATATATATATATATATATATATATATATATATATATATATTACAAAATACTAACAAGATTGATAATATTGTGCCACTATATCAACCCCATTTCTTATCAATCACATATTTATTAATTAAGTCAAAATCATTTAGAATAAACAAAAATAGTAACCACGTTGCTAAGAAAATATAATAATCAATGCAAAAATGATCTAAAATAGAAAATATGACATTGTTATCCAACCTAGTATTTTGAAGGTTTTGCTTATTAAATAGAACCCATATGTCTTTCACTTTTTAGCCTATCAATTTCAGAAAGAAGGGAAGTGCGAAGTGAAAAGAAAAGAAAAAGACTACTCAAATTATCTCCTCTCAACAACCACATTCACTTGTATCATTTCTTTCCCTTTTCTGCCAGATCCAAACACCACCCAAGAAATGACTAAAGATGAAGACTTTAAGCTCCTCAAGATCCAGGTGAACCTTCTCTTTTTTATCCCCTTTTTTGTTTATATTTATATACATATATTTTTCTGTTCATTTTCTTCTCTTCACATTCACATGTGCTCGATGAACAGATGAATAGCCTTTCATTTGATTTCTTAAATGACATTTTTCTTTCCACATTACTACTGTTCATACACACTGTTCTTGTTTTACTTATTTGTGATTCTTTTTGTCGACTCTAGACTTGTATTCTCAGAGTGAATTTACACTGTGATGGTTGCAAACACAAAGTGAAGAAACTTCTTCAAAAAATTGATGGTGCTCTCTCTCTCTCTCTCTCTCTCTCTCTCTCTCTCTCTCTCTTTTCTAAAAAAAATATGCATTTGGCTTTTAAGATTGAAAGAGAACTTTTTAGCTTCAAAATTGACATGACTGTTCGTGGTTAAGAGTTTAATGATGTTAAAACTGAACGTACTCTTGTTATTTTGTTTTCAATATATGTTTCGACTTTTTTGGGATTGAGAAAGTAATTGTATTTTGTGCTATTACGGGATTTTGATGATTCAAAATTTTATGCAAAAAATCGTAAATGATGATATCTTGTGATCATTAGAAATTTTTAAAAGGACTCTTTGTGTTTCTATTAAATTATGGAATTATTTGCTAGTATTTTTCCATAAAAAGAAACATTTTGAAGCTATTATCAATTTTGTCTTATTATCTTCATGTCATATAAAAAGTGAATTTTAACACCAAAGTGAAAATGATTCGAAATGGCTTTTACATCATCACTTTCCCCATGATCTTGACTCAACATCATTACAGATCTCAAATTTATTAACATATTAAGTATCTATGTTGACCAAGAAAATGTCATGTTCTAAATATTATTTTTTTGTAATTACTGAGATTTTGTCGTATGTAAAAATTGTAGGTGTATATCAAGTGAACATAGATGCAGAACAACAAAAAGTAACAGTTTCAGGAAGTGTAGACTCTGTTACTTTGATCAAGAAACTAGTTCGAGCTGGAAAACATGCTGAACTTTGGTCAAACAAGTCAAACCAAAGTCAAACTCACAACAAAAACCAAACCCCAAATCATCAAAATCAAAAGGGTTCATGTATGAAAGATGACAAGAAAAACAAGACCCAGAAGCAAGATTTCATCAAAGGTCTTGAAAACTTGAAAAACCAGCAAAAGTTTCAACCTTTAAGCATCTCCGAAGAAGACGATGATTATCTTGATGACGACGACGACGACGACGAAGTAAGCGAAGAGGAGCTTAGGATAATCACCGAGAAAGCAAATCACTTGGTGTTACTGAAACAACACCAGCAGTTGCAGCAACAACATGCTGCCGCCATGGCTGCTAATAACGCCGCCAGGAATTCACATAACAATGGCGGAAAGCCAAGCAACGGTGGAAACGGAAACGGAAACGGGAATGGGAATGGAAAGAAAGGAAACGGGAATCCGAACGCCGGCATGAAGATGGGTGATAATAACACCAACAATCATGGTGGTGGTGGTGAGGTTAAAAGGGTGAATGACATAAGCTCGATTATGAACAACCTAGCTGGTTTAAACGGCGGTGGTGATGGCGGTTTAGGAAACTCCGGCGGTGGACTTGGTGGTTTTCAAATCCCTCAAAAGAATAACGCGGTGTTAGCAGGTGGTGGATTTCCGTTGGCAAGCGGTGGTGGTTACAACCCATCGTCACAAGCATCCATGATGATGAACATGGCCGGAGTTCCAGGGTACAACCAACATCAGCAGCAACAACAGCAAACGTACAACCACGCTGCTGCATCAATGATGTTAAATTTGCAGAATAGACAAGCCATGCAACAGCAACAGCAACCGCAGATGATGTACCACAGGTCACCCGTCATACCACCAGCCACCGGGTACTACTATAATTACAATCCTGCCCCTTACACTTACAGTGAGCATCCACATAACTACTACTATCCCACCGCTAATGGCGGCGGTGGAGGTGGTGGTGGTGGTGACAACTCTGCTGCTGACATGTTTAGTGATGAAAACACAAGCAGTTGTTCGGTCATGTGAGGGGTAAAAGTGGAAAAAGTATTTTAATGTTTTCTGAAAGTATTGTGTGAATGAAGTAAGTAGTTTAATTATGTTATGGTGAATCTTTGGTTATCAAGTTCAAGTTATGTGCTTTTTGGTTCTAACTTTCAGAACTAGGGTTTATAAAAAAAAAAAAAAGGTTGTATTTTGTGTATTAAAGATTGTACCTTGATTACTAATTGGCTATGTGAATGGTGAATGGTGAATGGTGAATGTGAGGATTCAAAATTTTATTTGTGAGATAATAAAAAGAATAAAAAATGACCAAAACAAATATTGACCATGATACTTAATTAACTCAGATTTGTTTATTTCTACATAAAATAATCAACAATTGCAGTGTGCTAAATTGGTTTTTGAGTGGGTCTATGTTCATAAGAACTTTAAAATATTATATTTCATAAAATTGAAGGACGATATACATTTAAGGGTGAGTGGGTCTATCTTCATAAGAACCTTAAAATATTATATTTCATAAAATTGAAGGACGATATACATATAAGGTTATTATAATTTTGTTATTTTAATGATTTAATATAGGGATGAGCAAAATCAAACCTGAAAATTCAAAAAACCTGAAAATTCAAAAAACGATAAAACCAAAATCGATAAACCGTAACTGGAATTTTTAAAAGCCGAAAAATGTGTTTTGGGCTCGGTTTTTAATGCTTCAAAAATGGGTTTAAAACCGATCCAACCCAAAATTATTACATGTTTTTTAATAATATGCTATAATTTGACTTTCTATGTCAAAGATAATATACATCAAATACAAAAGGAGGTGAATTTTGATATAAATTACACAAAATATATGACTTGTTTTGTTTTAGTGAAAATTATATGTTTGTTTGCTACTTTTTGTTTCTAAAAACTCGTTAAACTTTGTTGTTCTTTAACTTGGTTGCTGTAAACTTTTAGCAACATACTTTTGATGTTGTGTCGGTATTGAAAATGGTTTTTTTAGTTTATTTAATCTATGTTGCTAAATTTGTTTTCTTTTTTAATTTATAAAGATTTGCTGAAAAATGGATTACAACCCAAAACTCATCAACCCATGGGTTGAACCTAAAAACCGACCCAAGAACCTAGAAACCGAAACCGACCAAAAAACGAACCAGGCGGGTTCTAAAACCCAGAAACCAAAATACTCGGGTTGGGTTCCGTTGTACCCCAAAACCAACCAAACTCGGCCTTTACTCACCCCAATTTAATTAATATGAATCAATTTTCTCTTTATAAAAGTCCATTCAAATTTAACCAGGTTATAGTTTGGCTAATCAGTTGAGCTTCGTGGTAGATAGTTTGGTTAGCAAGAAGCACTATGCTTTTATAAAAGGTAGATAAATGTTTATGGCCCTTTCATCATGAGTGAAATCATGTCTTGGTGTAAGTCAAATAATATATCGGCTATAGTTTTCAAGGTTGACTTTGAAAAAACTTACGACTTGATGATGTGAGATTTTCTTGATGATATTATGAGTAAGATGGGGTTCGGTGTTTGATGGAGAAGTTGGATTCATGGATGCTTAACATCTTCTTGGGGTTCCGTTTTTGTTAATGGCTCTCCTACGGAAGAGTTCCCGTTGACTTTGTGCATTTCTTATTCATTATGGTCATGGAGGGATTACATATGACGTTTCAAAGAATTGTTGATGTCTGTTTATTTCATTGTATCTCTCTAGATTCCATGTCGACTTTGTGCCTTTCTCACTTTTCTATGTGGATGATGTTATTTTTGTTGGTGAACGGAAGGTCTCTAATATTAGAAATATTGTTCGGGTGTTGCATTGTTTTCTCTTAGCTTTAGGTTTTAAGATCAACCTCTCCAAGAGTAAGATTCCTGGCATCGGGTTCCTAGTTTGTACGTTAAAGAGATGATGAATCATATTAGTTTTGCTTCTATGAAGGTTCCTTTCTAGTATCTTGGGCTTCTTATAGGAGAAAATATGAGTCGTATCATAAGTTGGAAAGATGTTTCAGTGGAAACTTAAAACTCTCTCGGTTGGTGGTAGATTGACTTTAATCAAGTCAGTCTTGGGTTCTCACCTTACTTTCTTTATGTCTTTGTATAGAGTTCCTATTGGGTTTTTGAATTCTTTGGAAGCTATCCATAATAAGTTCTTCATTGTAGAGCCGATCTTGATGAAAAGAAATTAACTTGGATTGCTTGGAAAAAAAAATTTAGCTCAAAAAAGCTATGGAGGTCTTGGGGCTAGTAGCTTCTTTGCTCTTAACAAAGCTCTTCTTTTTAAGTGGGTTTGGTCGTTTTTATCTTCTCCCAATTCTCTTTGGGTGAAAATTGTTAAAGCTATTCATGGTGTCAATGCTTGCATTGGGGGTAGATTGCGTGTTGGAAGGGTTTCAAGTTGGTTAGACATTTTGTGAGCCGTTAACCAGTTGAAAGATAAGGGTATCAATTTGTTTTTGTTTTGTGGAAAGAAATTCGGAAATGGGTTGTTAACCTCCTTTTGGAATAATAATTGGATTGGAGATGCTAACTTAAAAACCAAAGTCTCGAGACTTTTTAATTTAGAGTTGGTGTAACGACGCAAATTTTCAAACAAAATTTTCATTTTCAAACACAATAAAAGTTGTTTCATAATTCTCAAAATCACATAAGTCTCATCGTCAACAAATAAAAACAGAATCCCAAAATCATAAAAACAATCTCCCGCCAGTGTGTACAATCATGCCGGTGCCTTGCCGCGATCCTTGGAACTACCTGAAACACATAACACATAACACGGTAAGCATAAAGCTTAGTGAGTTTCCCAAAATACCACACACAACACGTTAGCCACTCGAGGCTATAACTTAATAAGACCCTCCGGTAAATGTGTCTCAATGGGACCCTCTGGTCCCACAACTCAAATGGACCCTCCCGCCCCTCACCCAGCAGCTCAATATAATACACAGTAAGCATATCACAAAACAAATAGCAGGATATCTCAAAACACAACTCATACACATAAGATCCTATGGTCACACATAAAGTACCACACAAGGTAAATATAGTGAGAAGAGGCACCTCGTTAGCTAGCAAGTGAAAACCTCGCACTCGGAAATCTCAAACTCTACCCACCGGTCTAGCCTCCACCTATTACATAATAATTATCCCTAATTAATATTGGTTCTCAAGATGCTAGACTCACCCTTCCACACTCACAGAAGGGTAAAAGACCATTTTACCCCTCCATAGGCTTAAAAGCTCACAACTTGACCAAACCCTAAAAGTTAACAAAAGTCAACAACAGGGAGTACGCTGCGCATTCCATCTCCCTATGTTGGGTGTACTCGACTGATATACAGAATTAGGGTGCTTGACCCCTACGCTGTGCGTACCTGGGGTTACGCCTATCAAACTCCCCACACAATCCTCATGATTTTGGTCTTAATCCGTTAAGACATGGACTCATGTTTCAGATCTGGTTACTCTAATGTCCCTTAATCCATAAATTTAGTGACTTTAAGCCTTTGCATGGCTGAAAAGGTCACCAACACTCAATACACAACCCTTTTCCATAAGAAGCTCACATCTCATGCATAGCTCATTCAAAACATCCAAGATGGGATTTTTATGACTCTAAATCATAATATACCCTGAAAAGGGGTAGATCAAGGCCTTTGGAGCTCATTTACTCAAAAGTCTCCACCTTTTTGGACTAAAACCCTAAATACACCAAATGAATGAACCAAAGCAAAGGATAAGAAAGCTTGAAGCTTTATACCTTTATAGGAAGCCTTTCACGTAGCTAAGCTCAGATCTGGACTCCTGGGCTCTCACTCATTCTCTTCCAAGCTCTTTCTCCAACTCAAGATCACAAAGATGCACTCACAAGCTCCTAAATGTAGTCTCCAGTTATAAGGATGAAGAATTAGGGTTTAGAGGTTTTGGTGTCTGGGAATGGTGGCCAGAAATGAGGCCATCATGTCCTTTAAATAGGGAGCTTGCTCACAATTAGGGTTTCATTATGTGCCTAGTACGCCCAACATACCCACTGGTACACCCATCGTACTAGGTGGTCATTCACGTTACTAACATACAAATGAGTACGCTAAACGTACTCTTAAGTACACCCCGCGTACTTGCTCTGCACCCTTTTCTCAATTAAGGGTAAAAAATGAACAACAACTCAATATCAGGGTTTTATTGAATATACCTGGACTTGGGATGTTACAGTTGGACAAGTAGGTGTATGTTCAAGATAAAATGGCTCGTGGTTCTTAACTTTCTTCTTTTTGTAGGTCTCCAGGGGGAGGGGATGAAAGCACCTAATGGGAGGGTTTGATTTAGTTGATGGATTTAGTTTCCTTGTCTAATACTTTGGATAGGTGGGTTTGATGTTTTTCAGGAATTGGCGACTTCTCAGTTGCATCTGTTAGATCTTTCATCGATGATAAGTTGCTTTCGTCTTTTTCTTTAGTGAGTAATTTGTGTAAGTTGGTGCATATCAAAGTTAATGTGTTTGCTTGGCGGTTGGCATCGGATAAACTCCCTACCCAGATTAATCATGTTAATAGGGGTTTGGATGTTTAGTAAGCGGATTGCCCTTTATGTGAATTTGCCTTTGAAAAAAGAGATCAAACTAGTTAGAAAACTCACCTCACAGTTTGAAAGAATAGTTGGACCGATCACTGCTCTAAAAGCTATCTCTACCGGTCACATATTCAATTAACATGAACCTAAATCTCAAACTATAAATCAAATTATTCCAAATGTTATTAGGTCAGACTTGGTCAAATTCAAAGTCAACGGTCAAGGTCCAAAAGTAAATATTTATTCCCAACAGAGTACGCCCTATGTACCAAGAGAGTACGCCCAACGTACTCTAATGTTGACCAAAAGCGGGGCACTAACCGTGTAACGCGTAACGTACCACCAGGTACGCCCAACATACACGACCCAGTCCCAAAACTCTATTAAGACCTTATTCCATTAAGCTCATACATCCAACACTCAGATCCAAGCCCAAATGATGTTCTAAGTCATAAAGTTTCCATATTTATGACTTTTTATAGCTATAAAGTACTTAATGTCCAAACACGTAAGTTCTTAACCTAATAAGACATCACCACTATTGTATGGAAGGGATACAAGGGCCAAGATCACATTTTTGTGGTTCATAATAACTCCATAATGGATGAAGTTTCCAACATTATAAATTAGAATGGTCCCCACAAACAAGATCTGGTCTTTAAGTCTCAAATGGACCCAAAAGTGCATCCTTTTCAACTTAATCCATTAAGTACAAGTCTCCAACCTTGAGATCTAAATAAAAATGATGTTTAGATGGATAAAGTTTGCAACTTTATCCATAACAAGGTCAGAACATTTTAAGATCAAACTTTATGCATTTAAAGTGACCAAAAGCTCATAACACCTAAAACTAGCTAGATCTGATAATTTCATCATCAAGATTCAAACTTTATACCTCTAGAAGAAAGATCAAGGTGAACAAAGTCTGGATCCACAAGCTCCAATAAAACCAACACTTCTTTAATGAGTTCCTTCTTCTCCAAGGTGCACCAAGAACACTCCGAAGCACTAAAAACACCTTCTTTTTGCTTATAATTCTCAATCTAGGGTTAGTGTTACATGAGAGGGTGTTGGAGAGTTGGAGGCTGAGAATGGAACGAGTTTGGGGGAGTTAAGGAGCTTAAATAGGGCTCAAACCACGAAAATAGGATTTGGGAACTGATCGCGTATGCCCAACATACTCAATTCACGCCTAGTGTTCTAGGGATCCCCTAGTACGCCCAACGTACACTTTGAGTATGCCCATCGTATGCGTTTCAACCCAAAACCACCATAAAATCAAATAGTCATAACTTTTTCGTTCCAACTCCATTTTCGACGATCTTTTTATCCACAGAAATGTACTGAAGGGATCTATAATATTATCTAAATAACATGGGCTAAATACTTCTTAAACAATAGTCCATATTTCATGCAAAAACCCGTCCTATGACTTTTCCCGTTTTACCCTTTGACTCGAAAACACAATTCAAATGTTTAGATATCATACCCATCATTACCTCCTTCCAAAAGGTATAAACATCGCATACTTAATGCCCAAAGCCTTTACACAGTCCGATTCTAGCCTACGACCCTGAATCATAGAATGATCCCGACCAGGGTGTTACAAACTAAAAAGAATTAGTGAGAATACATGATAATGACGATAGTTATGTGAGGTTAACATATTCACAATACTAGACAATCTATTATCTTATTCATAGTCATTATAACAGGTCGAAATCCAGGTTAGCTTTATGGCCCTTCTATTTTGGAGAGTTGGCATTTTAGTCCCTTGAAGTTATGATTTGGTGAGTACGTTGCGCGTACTGGGGCGTACGCCGCGCGCTTAATTTATACGCGTGTTCATCCGGGTACACTGGGCGTACCCAAGGTTATGCCTTATGGCCTTGCACTATAAAAGGAACATGTATGTCACACCCCCAAACCAGAATGGCAGAAACATTCGGGGGTGGATGACTTCACGTAGTACCATAACAATTGAATATCGTAAAGAAAGTAACACAACCATCATATACATAATAAAAACATTCATTGTTGCGTTATACATGTTTCCAAAATAATATTACAATAAGATGGTTTAAAATGTTTGATAATAAATGCCATAACGTTCCTTCTTCAAAAGCTGGTCATTACCTGTATTACTGATTCCTTGAGAAATACAAGTGGTTTCAAAAAAGTGTAAACAATAAAGTTGGTGAGTTCATAAGAGTTTTTGTATAGGAAAGTATGTCATTTTGGAAGAAAGTAGATGAGTGTAGTTTCTAGAAAATCCAATATTTTCCACATATAGTTTTCGAAAAGTTCCCAAAGTTGGAGGGCGTTAGTATCTTTCGTACTTAAATGACAAAGATAAATCTTGTGCTCAAAATAAAGTAAATACTGAATGCATTTATGATTCTCGTAAATCAAGTTTGTTTTTATACTCTCGTGTGAGTTTTATAACCATACTATCGACACAGAGTGCCTGTAACAATATTCTTCAGGTGTTGTAGTGTTATGACATTTGTCACCCCTGACCTGCCGATCTAACTGTAGCTAACAGTTTAGGTGTGGGATTGTCAATCCCGTATAGATCCATACACAAGTATCATGCTCTCCCTCCAAGAGATTATGGTTTATAATATAGGACTTGAAATGCATACTAGAAAGTACGTTGAAGTTGAATATCTCACATCACTTATTATAAAAAGATTCACGATAAAAAAGTCTTTGGTTTACTTTAGATAAAAGTATTTCGTTTTTCAATATGTATACGTAAGGATGTATGAATAACTCGCAAACTATACCCATTATAGCTTTTCAGAAAGTATGTTCCATTTGATTAAAATAACTTGGTAAAATGCTAAACTTTATACGTAAAGTAGGATAGATGTTGTATTTGATACGTTTTCTTGTATTGTACTTGTATTCCCCCCCCCCCTTAAAACATGAAAAGACTTGAAAAGTAGGGGTATGAACTCACTTGTTTGGTTTGGAGAGAGTGGGGCTAGAGTCGGGAAGAACTTCGACTGCGGAAAGTTGCGTCATCGAGCTTCTCGGGGATCTCGGTAGCGTAGAACCTTCGCCGGGGGCTCGAGTGTGGAACCGGGGTTGTCGGTATGACCTCTGGTGCTTACAAGCGTGTGAGAGTGAGTGAGGGTTTGAGAAAAGGTGTCCAAAATCCGGAGCTTATGCCTTCTATTTATAGGTTTGAGGGCGCGAGTACGCTGGGCGTACTTTGGTTACTTTGGGCGTAACTTTGTGTCATGGCTTACAACTCAGGTCTAGCTAGGCGTAGAACTTGCAGCCGATGGGACTCGACCCTGCACCTGAGTACGCTGGGTGTACTCCTGAATTACGTTGGGCGTAATCCCAGCTTCAATCTTCTAAATTCCGTAACTTTTGCGTACAAGCTCCGTTTTTCGCGTTCTTTATATCCACGCGTAGGTGAGACTATGCTCTACAACTTTCATTTAGACTCCGTCGACTAGTTTTTATTTATTTTTAATACTATGTTTTTAATAGGTCGGGACTGCTAAATTCCGTTAAAAATTCGTAGTTTCTTTATCCTACGTCTGTTTTCGTTTGTCTTTTTATCGTCTTACTCCTATTGTGGAGACCTTCAACTCTCGTTTATGTTGCGTTAGCTAAATATCATCTGATCTTCAATTCGAGTTTTTAGCTCTCTACTACCGTTATGAAACTTTGAAAATTCGTAACTTCTTCATACAAGGTCCAATTTGAGCAATCTTTTTATGCACGTTCACCGTTTAACGTAATCTACGACTTTTTTTTAGATACTTAAGGCTAAAATGCATTTGATTGAAATTTCTTATTTTACGTTTAATAATGTCTCACTAGGTGTGTCGTGAATATTTGAGTAGTCGAAATCTTTTCATTACAACTTGGTTTTGAATGTTCTTTATGTTTTTGGAAACCTTGGCACGATATCTATCCTTTGATGAATCCCAACTTTAGATTTTGAAAATTTTATTTTTGAGGCTCATTCCATTAATTCCAAATAGTTTCATTGTATTAGATTTTTAAGTGTTACATTGCTTTGGAAGAATATCGGGTTGTCACAATGTAGTCCCTTGCCCTAGCCACCATACACCCTTGAGAGAACCCTTGGAGAGCTGAGATTCCTGCTTTAGCTTGTGTGTGAGTTTTTGAGCTTGAAGTTGTCCTTTCAAGGTGAAGAAGGAGCCATTGTTGGAGCTAGAAGTTGAAGAACAAGTGTAGATCCGAGTTCTACAGTGGTTGGAGACCCTTCCTGAGGTAAAAATCTCAAAGATTTCCTGGTTCTTCATAAGTTTTGCTTGTTGGACCATTTTAGAGGGTTTTTGGTTCAAAGTTGTAGACTTTATGTGCAAAGAGTCTCCATAAGCTTAGATATGACATTTTTTAGTGTAAAATGTGTTAAGGAGTCATAAAAATCGAGTCTTGGACGTGGATCTTGTGGCATGCATGAGTTATAGTCTTATTATGGAAAGAGGAAAGGTGTTTTGAGCACAAAGTGACCTTTACAGCCATTCAAAGGCTTAAAGGTTCCAACTTTATGGTTTAAGACATATTAGAGGGGTCAGATCTGAAGTTTGGATGCAAGTCTTAACCATTTAAGACCTAAATGTGCTGAACAAAGAAAGTGGGCATTACGCTGGGCATTTTCCCAGTACGCACCGCGTAAGGGGTTGCGTACCCTGTTTCTGGAAGGCAAGAGTACGCCCTGCATACTGCTTGCTGTTGACTTTTAGGGTTTCAATCAACATGTGGACTTTTGGGTCAGGGAAGGGTAAAATGGTCTTTTACCCTTCTGTGGAATTTTAGAAGGAATATAGTATAGCCTTGAGAGCCGTTAATGATTTAGAATGATTATTTGATGTGATTAGGCGAGGCTAGGTCGAGATTACGAGATTCAGAAATATCGAGCACATGAGACTTAGACATCATACGAGGTGAGTTTTCTCACTATACTGTACCTGGAAAGGTACCTATGTGTGACCGGAAGATCTGGTATGCTATAAGATATATGCACTGTATGTTAAGTTGCCTATTTTGTATGCGATATGTATGCTATGCTTGACTTGGGTCGGAAGGCATTATGATGTAGACCGGAAGGTCAGGGAGTTATGGACCGGAAGGTCGACACGGGTGGGACCGGAAGGTCTACCGGGTCGGGACGGAAGTCCCCTGAGACACATGGACCGGAAGGTCATGGACTGGAAGGGCGTATGTGTGTAAGTGTGACAATCGTCAAACTTGAGTCAAGTCAAGTCATCAAGTCAAGCCGGTCAACTCTATTAAACCTTGTGTATTAGGGTTTGTGTTATGTTCGTACTGTATAACTTGCTATATTAATGGGAAAACATCACAGGAGAAAAGTTTTGTGTTAAAAATTTCCTAAGCCTTAGTACTAATCAATGAATTAAACTGATGAAAACCATGTTGCATACTCATTAGGAGTGTGTGGGATCCTTAATCATGACTTAACGGGCTCAAGAGACTCGCATTACGGAACCAAACACTCACAAATGCCACACTTGAAATCTCTCTCAAATATCTATCTGTATGAGAAATCTCTCCAAGAATGTCAAATCTCTCCTAAATCTCTCCAAGTATGTGAAATCTCTCTCAAATATCTCTCTGTATGAGAAATCTCTCCAAGAATGTCAAATCTCTCCTAAATCTCTCCAAGTATGTGAAATCTCTCTCAAATATCTCTCTGTATGAGAAATCTCTCCAAGAATGTCAAATCTCTCCTAAATCTCTCCAAGTATGTGAAATCTCTCTCGAATATCTCTCTGTATGAGAAATCTCTCCAAGAATGTCAAATCTCTCCTAAATCTCTCCAAGTATGTGAAATCTCTCTCGAATATCTCTCTGTATGAGAAATCTCTCCAAGAATGTCAAATCTCTCCTAAATCTCTCCAAGTATGTGAAACCTCTCTCAAATATCTCTTTGTATGGGAAATCTCTTCAAGAATGTGAAATCTCTCCCAAATCTCTCCAAGTGTGAGAAATCTCTCCCAAATCTCTCTCAAAAGTTTCCCGTAACTTTTTAGAATCATTCGGGTCATTCCGGCCCTTAACCGGGTCAAAAACGGCTTAAAACGGGACGAAAACGAGAAAAATAGGCTTTAGGAACCGAAACCGGAATGAGAGGCTTCTTAGGACCAGAGACCGAGCCTCTGGTGGCTAAGAGACCAGAGGCCGAGCCTCTGGTGGCTAAGAGAACCGAGACCAACCGAGCGATCGGTGCCTCTCGGTCCGCCCCCACTCTCTGTTCGCTATCCCACTCTCTGTTCGCTATTCCACCTCTCGGTTCGCTGTTCCGCCTTCTCTGTTCGCGTCGCGCGCTCTGTTCCCTTCTCTCCCCTCTGTCTCTCGCGCGCTCTGTTCCTTTCTCTCCTCTCTGTCTCTTCGTGCTCTCGGTTCTTCCCTCCTTCTCCTCTCCTCTCGGTTCCGCCTCCCTCTCTCTCTCGGTTCAGCATAAGAGGGCCGAGCCTCGGCCAGATTTCGCATTTTTGTCATTTTCAGCCCATTTTTGATATTTTTAACATTTTAAGCCCGTTTTTCGTGATTTTAAAGCGGGATTTTCTCCAGAAATTTTATTTTAACATAATAAACTCTAAATATTCATAATTTAAACATATTTTTATAAAAATCATTAATTAAATAATAAAGATCTAATGGGGGATTTATTTAAGGTAGAGTGTTGACTTTGCCTTAACTTATGACACAAGCAACCACCCCACACCCACTCTATGACCAGCCATACCTCCCCACCTTACCTATGTCACTTCAATGTTCCCTTACACTCAAATTTCACTCACTCCCACGTTTTTGAGCTGGAACAATCAACCACACTCCTCTTTTTCTCTCATTTCTCTCATTCCACTAAGTAACAAACATCACTTTTTCTCTCAAACTCTTCTACACAAATTTTCGAGATCCAAGGCTGATTTCAAGTGTTCTTCCACACTTAGTAAGTAAAAATTCATCCTCCCTATTATTATTTCACTTCATTCTACTCAAATCTTTGGTTGCTTACACAAACTCCCTAACTATGATGTTAGATTCTCGAAAACCTTCAAGGCATCTCCAAGTGTTCTTGAATTAAACACTTCCATTCTTCAACAATCATCTACTGAAATCACTCAAGGTGAGTTCATACCCCTACATTTTCATGTTTTCTCAAGTTTTCAGGGGGGGAATACAAGTTAAAACACTAAGAACATAACTAAATTTTGCTAACAGCTTTCATCAGAAAAGTTCAACTCCATTCACGGACTGTTTTGGGCATCTTAAACATTTTTGTTTTCAAAACTGTACAAGGTGTAAATAGTTCAAGTTTTTAGCTTTAAAATGGCTACTTGCACATCTCCATACGATTTTTCTACAATTTATGGTGATTTTTACAAAACTGCCTATCATTTCAAACAACAATCCGGACCAGTCTGTGATTTTGGACTTTTTCACCCAAGTTGGAGGTTATTAAAAATTGTGATAAAAATTATGAGTAAACTAGACACATTTTGTGAACTCTCAGAATTTACGGATCTAGTTTTTGACTTTGTATGATTTTTCTATGATTTTTCCAAAAACAGGGCAGAATGGCTAAAGTTAGGCAGCAGCATGTAAATATCATAACACTTTGTATTATGTTGAGCAAAGTGTATAATCATAAGTTCTAATATTTGAATGTGTTTCCATGTTAGTTTATCATTATGAACTGAAACTAAGACATTCATATTAAATATTATTCATTCATTTTAGAACACGGATTATTTAACTATAAAAAGTATAGTTTGATAAATTCATAACACTAATACATTTCCATAAAAGAGTTCATACATACTACATACACTTTAGATAAACTATAATAGGTATAGTTTGTGATACATCACTCAACGCACTCGTACAAAAAGGGTACATTCATACAAGAAAGATTTATATTCACACACATTTCAAGTAAACTTGTTAACCTATGTTGTGAGACTCTCTCTCTCTCTCCCCGTACGTCCGAGTGCGGGATATAATTCCTGGTAGTTATAATCAGAATCTCCTTGAGGGAGAACGTGATACTTGTATATAGATCTATATTGGGTTTGACACCCCACACCTTGCTGCTAGCTACAGTGGGACCTGCAGGTCTACGGGTGACAAATGTCATTTCATTTTCGCGACGCCTGAGAAACGTTGTGGCAGGTTCACATAGTCACAGTATGATTATAGCGACTCACTTAGGGAGACAACAATTCATAAAGTTTACGGGGTTTCATAAAACCGAAGTAGGTTTTAGGTTGATAAAATAAATTTACTTTCCATTTCATTTTAAACTCACAACATTTCTACTAAGAAACGATGATTTCTCATACATTCTAGTCTTTGGTTGTAAGGCTACATTTTTCGGATTTCAAGGAAAATATCGGATTTTTCTGAAACAAACGCGACATTTACATGTGAAAGACTTCTACTAAGTTTATTAATAAAAGCTTATGAACTCACCAACCTTTGTGTTGACACTTTTCAAACAACTTGTATTCACAGGAAAACACTAATCAGGTTATCAAGTGCTTTTGAGGATGGGACGTTAAGGCGTCAAACTTTTCATATTTTGACAACATATTGTAATTGATTTTGAAACATGTAATTCATACAAGTGATGTAACTTTTTCAATTATATATATGTTGGTTGTGGTTGCTTGAATTACTATTGAAATTGTGGTTATGATGCTATACATGAAGTCCTCCACCCCCGGACGTTTCCGCCATCCTTGGTTTGGGGGTGTGACAGTAAGTGGTATATTAGGGAATTCACTAAGCATTTATGCTTAGAGTAGTTGTGTTATGTGTTTCAAGTACTAGCGAGGACTATGGGAAGGCGCCGACATGACTCGTACACACACACGCAGGTGGATTTGGATATATTTGATCTTGGGATTTGTCATGTTTTGTATTATGATTATGATACATTGGATTTTTATGCTTTGATTTGGATGAAATTATGTTTTTAAGAAATGAAAAATTGCTTTGAAAAATTATGTTGTTACAAGTTGGTATCAGAGCCTTGGTTTGAGGGACTCGGATGCACCTTTGGGCGTATCTGAACTCTAACTGAGGATTTGAGAGATTTTCAACAATAAAAACTAATTTTTTTTAAAAAGAGCAAAGAGTTTTGAAACAAACGGAGCATAGCAGTGTGTACGGTCAGCCAGCGCTCGAACGGTGAATCCCCAAAATACCCTTACAATATGTGTTATGAGATATGTTATGTTATGTTATGTTATGCATGCTAGAGTGGGCTATGTATTCATGTTAGGACTAGAGTGGCCTGATTTGTGATGCCTTAGCCTAGGAGAATCATGCTGCTATGAGATGCCTTGAGAGCGAGTAGGTAGTCAATGCATAGCGAGAATAGAGTACTTGTGATCCGGTATCCAAGGAGGAGGACTTGGGGTGAATGCTGATGCGGTGTAGTCAGTAGTATAGGGCCCGTACTCCTAAAGACACCGGATCAGTGAGCAGCCTAAGTAAGAATCCTTTGGGTATTGGAGGACGAGTAGGGCTGCGTTATCGAGTGCGAGTATGCTCGATCGAGTATCTGATATTTTTATGTTGTATTTCAGAGGCATCATGGTTGGGACACGACACACACCTGAGAGAAGTGGAGTCAGTGACGAGGAGATCCATCAATTGATTCAAGAGGAGGTGGCTGCTGCCATCCGGGCTGAGATTCCAGAGATGTTTGCGGACATCATGACCACACTGATTGAGACCTTGATGAGCGGTATGCAGTGGTGACTGAGGTTGTAGCTGCTGCAGCTACCGCAGCTATTGCTGCTGCCAGACCTCAGGGAGGTGACTCGTTGTTGTTTCGGGAGTTCAGCAACACGAAGCCACTAGAGTTCGATGGAACGCAGGACCCGATAGCGGCGATGAGTTGGATCTCTGACATTGAGGGATGTTTCTATACGTGTTCTTGTCCAGAACACTTGAGGGTGCGGTTCGCTTTGAACCAGCTTCGCTTGGGAGCGAAGGATTGGTGGAAGTTCGTGATGGCGAGCTTCACTTTGGCAGAGATTTCTGAGGTGACCTGGGAGAGGTTCACCGCCATGTTCAAGGATGAGTATGTTCCCCCGGTGGAGAGGGAACGATGGGTTCAGGAGTTCTTGACCCTCAAGCAGGGTAATGATTCGGTTACTGTGGTTACCTGGAAGTTTCACGAGAGGACGATGTTTTGCCCTGAGCAGGTGTCGATGGAGCAGGCACGGATGAGCCGATACTTGGGCATTTTAAGGAGGGACATTCGAGATTTCGTGTCGAACTAGACGTACCGTACATTTGCTGAGCTTCAGGCAAATGCCCGGAAGCGGGAGATCGAGTTGGAAACTCAGGCAAGGGAGGAGACCGAGTCGCAGAGGATGGATCGGCGGCCAGCTCAGTCTCAGCCGGAAGCCAAGCGGGCCAAGCCTTCTGATTCGAGGACTGGAGGCCAGAAGGGACACACTTGCGGGAAGTGCGGCAAGGGTCATGAGGGAGCTTGTCGATCGGGTGCTTGCTACAAATGTGGCAAGGAGGGGCATATCGCCAAGGATTGCCCCAATGGATTTATGGTTTGCTTTCATTGCAACCAGACTGGCCATCGGAAGGCCGAGTGTCCATAGTTACATCAGGGGACAGCGCAAGGATCTGCACCTGCTGCTAGGATTACCGAGGTTCGATCGGTAAAGGATGAGGCTCCGAAGGCTCGTGGGAGAGCTTTCCAATTGACATCGGAGGAGGTCCGAGCAGCACCCGACATTGTGGCCGATATGTATTCTTCTCTCTACTTATTTAAGTCTGAGATATTATGCTTATATTATGTTATGCGTAAGTACGTTTCTTGTGAATTCTGTGCCTGCCTTAGTGTTATTTGACTCGGGAGCGAGTCGGTCTTTTGTGTCGATAGCCTTTAGTCGTCATATCAGTATTTTTCGAGAGGCCATGATTCGACCTCTGCGAGTTTCTATAGCTAACGAGCGAGTAGTATATGCCACAGATGTGATTCGAGGATGTGTCCTTGAGATCTTCGGTGTGGAGTTCCCGATAGATCTGGTTCCGATTGCGATGGGGGACGTGTATGTTATAGTGGGCATGGATTGGTTAAGCCGATTTGGAGCCGTTATAGATTGCGAGCATCATTTGGTGATGATACGAGACCCTAGTAGGGGAGTACTTATGGTGTACGGTGAGGGTACCCGTCCTAAGTCAGCATTTTGTTCGGCTGCTAGGGCGAGGCAGAGTTTACAGCAGGGCTGTACGGGATTTGTGGCTTATGTGATGGACACACGAGTGGCCACTAGGAGGCCAAGTTCGACTGATGAGGTCCCAATTGTGCGTGAGTTTCCTGACGTTTTCCCCGAGGTGTTGCCGGGTGTGCCTCCCGAGAGGCAGGTGGAGTTTCGTATCGACCTGGTGCCCGGGGCGGCACCTATTGCCAAGGCACCCTATCGCCTTGCGCCATCTGAGATGCAGGAGTTATCCTCGTAGCTTCAGGAGATGTTGGGAAAGGGGTTTATTAGACTGAGTAGCTCACCTTGGGGGCGCCGATCCTTTTTTTTCAAGAAGAAGAATGGTTCACACCGGATGTGTATTGATTACCAGGAGTTGAACAAGCTGACGGTCAATAACTGTTATCCGTTACCGAGGATCGACTATTTGTTCGATCAGTTGCAGGGAGCATCTTGGTTCTCCAACACAGACTTGAGGTCGGGTTATCATTAGATGAGGGTTCGGGATGAAGATATCCTGAAGACAACGTTCAGAACTCGTTATGGGCATTACGAGTTCGTCGTGATGCCTTTTGGGCTCACCAATGCACCATCCGCGTTCATGGATCTCATGAACAGAGTGTGCAAACCGATGTTGGATCGATTAGTGATTGTTTTCATCGATGATATATTGGTATATTCAAAATCCAGGGAGCAACATGAGGAGCATTTGAGGGAAATCCTCGGAGTTCTAATATCGGAGAGGCTTTACGCCAAATTCTCCAAGTATGATTTTTGGTTACGGGAGGTCCAATTCCTAGGGCATCTCGTTAACCAGCAGGGGATATTGGTCGATCCGGCCAAGAATGAGGCTGTGATGAGTTTGGAAGTGCCGAGGTCACCTTCTGAGATAAGGAGTTTCTTAGGGTTGGCAGGATACTATCGGAGATTTATCAGGGATTTCTCCAAGATCGCCGTGCCACTCACCAAGTTGACCCGGAAGGGTGTTGCATTTTCTTGGGGTCCGGAGGAGTAGACCTTGTTCGAGACACTTTGCCAGAAATTATGCGAAGCCTCGGTGTTAGCCCTTCCGGAAGGGATGGAGGATTTCATGGTATATTGTGATGCATCGATATCCGGATTAGGAGCAGTGCTTATGCAGAGGGGGCATGTGATAGAATATGCATCGAGGCAGCTTAAGCCTCATGAGTCGAGGTATCCCACTCATGATCCGAAATTGGTGGCGGTAGTGTTCGCCCTCAAGATCTAGCATTGCTATTTGTATGGGGTTCGGTGTACAATATACACGGACCACAAGAGCTTGAAGTATTTGATGGATCAACCCAACCTGAATATGCGCCAGAGGAGATGGTTGGATGTAGTAAAGGATTATGATTGTGTGATCATGTACCACCCGGGCAAGGCTAATGTGGTAGCCGATGCCCTGAGCCGTAGGGCGGAGGGCACCCTGATTCGAGATATTTGCATGATATTGACAGTGATGACTCCAGTATGGGATGCCATTTGAGGGGCCCAGGCGGAGGCAGTAAGACCGGATAACCACAAGAGAGAGCGAGTGATTGACAGTGATGACTCCAGTATGGGTGATGATGTTGTTGATTTGATGACCTAGGGTGATTTCTTGACGAGGTTATGAGCTGAGTTTTCACTGGTGATTGAGGTGCAGTAGTTGGCGCGAGAGTTCCAGAATCTCCACCAGACTACTAAAACGGTGGGTGAGATCACTGCTATGTTCAGGTAGAGGGCGCTTCTGGTTCCGCAGTATGTGGTAGACAAGGAAATGAAAAAGGTACAATAGCATGAGATGTTGAGGAGTGACATTCGGCAGTTTGTGAGCCGATCCAACTGCAAGATGCTGGAAGACATGATAGTGAGGGCTAGAGAGAGAGAGAGAGAGAGAGAGACAAAGAGAGAGAGATTAATCTGGGGATGGAGAAAAAGAGGAAGCTGGATGAGGTTCATGTATCAGGAGGTTCGGGCAAGAGGCCCAAGGTTGTGGATACGAGCGGGAAGGACCAGCAGGGTCGAGGCCACTGAGACAAGTGCGGTAGGTCGCACAAGGGGGTGTGCGGAGTGGGTGGTTTTGGCTGCTTCAAGTGCGGCCAGACTGGTCATATCAGCAAGGATTGTACTGGTACCACCACTATCACCCCAATATCTGAGCTGATTTGTTTTCAGTGCAATCAGATGGGCCACAAGAAGGCCCATTGTCCAAGTTTTGTTGTAGTAGGACCAATGTTACACCCGCTCCTACGACTCTCTGGATTACTGACGGCCGTTAGGGCCGTGCAGATGCGCATACGACGAAGAACAGGGCTTTCCAGCTGATGGCAGAGGAGGCGCATACAGCTCCTGATGATGTTGACGGGTATGCATTTTTTCCTTATCTTTTTATTTATATTGAATTTTTTGATTATGTTTATGTGCTTCATTTTAGGATCGTTCCTTGTGAACTGTATCTCTGCTTTGTATTATTTGATTCGGGGGCTACCCTAACCTTTGTATCGCTTGCGCTTAGCAGATTTGCTAGAGCTTCGGGGGAGCTGGTTTGTCCTCTTGATGTTAAGATTGCTGATTACAGGACGGTCCGGGTTGCGAGGGTCCATCGAGGTTAGCGAGCAATATATGGTTGTTATGGTTCCTATTCCTCTGTGTGGGAATAAGGTTATTGTGCGCATGGATTGGTTAAGCCCTAGTGGGGGCACTTATCGGTTGTGAGCAGTAATTAGTTTGGGATCGGAACTCAAGTGGGGGAGAGTTGGTGATTCAGGGTGATAAACTGCAGCGTGGACCGATTATGTGTTCTATAGTGAGGGCGAAACACTATCTTCATCAGGGTTGCTCGGGTTTTTTCGCCTATGTCTTTGATACCTGGGATAAGCGTAAGGCGACCGTGGATGATGTGCCAATTGTGTGGGATTATCCGGATATGTTCCCGGAGGATTTTCCTGGGGTACCTCCGGAGAGGCAGGTAGAGTTCAAGATTAATTTGGTCCTAGGTGTGGATCCGATAGTGAAAGCACCATATCAGTTGGCTCATTCCGAGATGCAGGAGTTATCTACACAGCTGCAGGAGCTTTTAAACAAAGGATTTATTAGGCCAAGCAGTTCGTCTTGGGGAGCACCGATTATGTTTGTGAAGAAAAAGGACATGTCTCATTGTATGTGTATCGACTACCAGGAGTTGAATAAGGTAAGAGTGAAGAACCGTTATCCTCTCTTAAGGATTAATGATCTTTTCGACCAGCTTCAGGGTGCATCTTGGTTCTACAAGATTGATTTGAAATTGGTTTATCATCAGATGCGGGTTCGGAATGAGTATGTGCATAAGACACGTTTTCGGACTCGATATGGTAATTACGAGTATGTGGTGATGCCTCTTTGGTTCACCAATACTCCAACCGGTTTCATAGATCTCATGAACCGTGTGTGCTGACCGATGCTGGATCGGTCTGTGATAGTATTTTTTTGATGATATCGTGGTTTATTCCAAGATTCAAGAGCAGCATGAGGAGCAATTGAGGGAAGTGATGGAGACATTGAAGAGGGAGACACTTTTTGCAAAGTTCTCCAAGTGCGAGTTCTGGTCTCATGAGGTGCAGTTTCTAGGGCACATTGTCAACCAGAAGGGTGTTCTGGTTGATTCGGCCAAGGTCTAGGCCGAATGCAGTGCGAGGTTCTGAGATCTCAATATGAGATTCGGAGCTTTCTTGGTTTGGCTGGTTATTATTGGAGATTTACTGAGGATTTCTCCAAGATCATTGTTCCCTTGACTCGACTGACCAAGAAGTTGGTGACATTTCGCTGGAGACCTAAGCAACAGACAACTTTTGAGACTCTTAGACAGTGGTTGCGTGACGCACCGATTCTGACCCTGCCAGAGGGTGTTGATGATTTTGTGATTTGTTGATTGTTAGATCACAGGTTTAGGGGCAATGTTGATGCAGCGGGGTCGTATGATCGCTTACGCTTCGAGGCAGCTGAAGCCTCATGAGGCGAACTATCCGACACATGATTTGGGGTTGGGGGTCGTGGTATTCGCCCTCAATATTTGACGACATTACCTTTATGGGGTCCAGTGTACCGTCTACATGGATCACAAGAGTCTGAAGTACTTGATGGACCAGCCAAATCTGAATATGAGGCAACATCGATGGTTGGATGTGGTGAATGATTATGATTGATTTGAATCTTTGATGTTTCTTTGCTTTTAAAAGAATTGATTACATTAAAAATAATAGATATACTAAAAATATTTGCACAATAAATTTCATAATTGTGAAGATCTTTAGCATTTTAATATATTTTTAACTTTAATCGGAAACTTACCTACTCCTGAACACAACCTGTCTCCTAAAGAGATATAAACTCATTATCGTTCATTTGAAAGAGTTATTCTTTACCACTAGATCAAAGGCCTTTTGGTTAATATAATTTTTTTTTGATACAGACAACAAAGGTGATTATCTTATTATAAGATTAATCACGTGAACAATATCGTTAATCACATATTTTGTCACATAAATGGGTTTTACTACACTTGTCACACCATACTTCTAATCGTCGAGACATACAAGCTCCATAATATATAACAAAACATATCGAATACATTAATACTTATTGTATTATTGTTTTTTGTTGTATTATTTTATGGAGCAAGTTTGTTGTCAAAAACAAAAGTGTGATATTTTTGTCAACATATTGATTCCAAAGGCTAAGAATACGATGTTGCTTTTGAAAGATTAAAGTTTAGTCGCAAAAAAATAGTTTTTGTTTTTCGTCTTCGGTTTTCAAAAAAAAAATGTAACAAGTTTTATTTTCAGCTTTCTAAAAATTAAACAACACGTTTAATTAAACTTATTTATTTTTTATTCTCTGTTTTAGAAAATTAAAAAAACATATTTGGATACGTATCTTTCTATTAGTTTTCATTTTTAGAAAATGATGGTGTTGATAGGGTAGATGAGTGGGGGTTGTGTGGTGGTAAGGTGGTGTTGATGATAGTGGTGATATCAACGATGAAAATAGTGGTGCTGTTGGTAGCAATGGCAGTGGTGACAAGGTGGTGGCGGTAACATTAGTTGTGGTGGTCGCGTTGGCAATTGTGGTGGCAGTGATGGTTGATCAGTGATTGCAGTAGTGATGGTGGTGGATGTATGTATGTGAGTGTATGTTTGTGGGGGTAAATAATGAGGGGTAGGGTGGTAGTTAAGTGGGTGGGAGTGATGACATGAAGTTTGATATGTATTTATATTTTAAAAATTTGTGGAATTAAAAAAATATGAAAAAGAATTATTATCGGTTTTCTAAAAATTTTGGAATTTTTTATAATTTGGGAAAAGGAAAATCTTTATTTTATATAAAATTTTTAGAAGAATTATTGATCTAAATGCTTTCTTAAAATTTCCATTTATTAAGATTTTTTTAGATAACGACTTATTTTTACTTAAATAAATAGACCCTAAATTTGTAGAGTAGTCGATGTGGGTAAATAACACGCCATTGTTGTCGTCACGGACGACCTAACGGCCAAAATACCGTGCCACCCTCCCATTAAGGTAAGCGACGTGGTAAGAACAACAGAGAACAAAAGTCGTTCTTCTATCTTCCTTCCTCTGTTTTTTTAACGACGTCTTTATGAAGGAACACTATTTCTCTTTCTTCCCAACTCCATTTTCTTATTCCTTTCCAGTGGCGCTGCATTTAATGCCGTTCTATCATACCGAGTAATCTTAATTTTTTTCCTTTTATATATATATATATATATATATATATATATATATATATATATATATATATATATATATATATATATATATATATATATATATATATATATATGCTCGATTAGAGATCCATAGAAATCACAAGTTTATAAAATAGACAAACAAAGTAGACTGATAAAATTATTTAAAAAAAATATTAATACTAAACTATATTAAAATATGATTATCAATATAAGATAATGTTATACTTGCATGAATACGACTTGAATATTTTATAATTTTGTTTTGTTTCTTTATTTTTGAACAAAAGATTATTAAGATAATTGTAAAATAATATGATCTAAATAAAAAAAAAGTTATTATCTTTTGATAAAAAAAAAAAAACATCTTATAGGTTTTAAAAATAATTAGTAACTTCAATAAATATTTTTATATGATTTGTGTAGAATTATAGTTAAGGACTTAAGTTGTAACTTCGCATTTAATGGTTAGAAATATATGAACAATTTTTTGCGCAATATGTACGATATTTGAAATTTAAATGAAAATAATAAATTTATATTTAAGAAATAAAAGTAATAATTTATAACTTTAAAACATAAATCCTCATTTAGCTTTTAACAATCAAAATATGGAAATTGTTATTTATATATATTTTTAAAGTATTAAGTGTGAATAAAATTTGAAGGATGGCACATGGATCATTAAAGTCATACTTTATAAAGGTATCATTTGATATATATATATATATATATATATATATATCATCCGTTCATTTTTAAAAATCGAAACCAGAAATATTAATGAAATGCAATGAATATGAGGGATGAATGCTCAAAAAAACACATGATTTTTTTTTGGAAATATGCATATATACACATCTAAATATGCATGGATGCATATTTTTAGACTACAGATGCATCGTAACAATATTGATAACCAACAGTTATGGACTACAGACGTATGAATATCCGTAGCGGACACATTTAGACGAATTGTAGACACAAATATACATGTCTGCATATATATGAACATGCAAATATCCATACATGCACATTTCAAAAAAAAAATTAAAATATATTATTTTTTGAGCATCCTTCTTAGATGTTGTATTTCGTTAATATTGGTGGTTTTGGTCTTAAAAAAATTGATGAGCGGATTATGAGTTTTCATGCATTAATAAAATTTTATGTTTTCATAATAACTCTCTGTGTGTATATATATATATATATATATATATATATATATATATATATATATATATATATATATATATATATATATATATATATATATATATATATGGGATTGGCAAAAAATACATCCTATTTTACCATATAGACACCCTAATTAAATTTTTAAATATTTTTATTGGTTGAAATTATATTGTTTTTTGAAAAAAATGGATTATATGTAGTTAATTATACATTGACTTTTTAAAATAAGGTTGGCTAAATAGACACCCTATACATACATACATATATATATATATATATATATATATATATATATATATATATATATATATATATATATATATATATATATATATATATATATATATATATATATATATATATATATATAGAGAGAGAGAGAGAGAGAGAGAGAGAGAGAAAGTGTATGTGTGTGTGTGATCATGACACTTTTGTAAATATAAATGGATGCAATGGCATTTTAGGTTTTTATCAACATACCGCAAGGGTAAATATGGAATTTAAAATAACTAAACCAAATATATATAAAAAAGAATAAAAAAAACATTTCAAAGTTAATGAAATATCCCTAATCTCTCTCTCTCTCTCTCTCTCTCTCTCTCTCTCTCTTTCTCTCCCTCATCTCCTCTTTCTCTCATTCTTCAGTTACTCCTTCCTCCATTAGCATTTTCTCTATACCTTTAACGACCACCTCCCCCCGCCCTCCACCGACCACCCCTAGAGGTCAATGACCACCACCTACTTCGGCGTACCACTATCTTTATATTCGCCTGCCACTACAATGACCTGATATCAACACTCTCTCTCCATCGTTCCCCGAGAAACTCCAACATTTTGAATCATCTCCATCTCTGATGAGCGAGATCTCTTCTTCCGTCCTTTTTGTGACATCCCCAATTTCACGGCCAGAAAAGACCTATTTGTTTATGCTTTGTTTTATAAACTCAGAGTAATCATTTGATTAAAAGAGTTGCAGAATTTTTTTTACCAAAATAAAATACGATAAAATAAAATTTATCAAATCATTTCTTAAAGAAATGTATTTTCATTAAATAACATGTAACGCCTGTAGATCCGGGCTAGTCAATTTAGAGGCAATAGAGGTCGAAAACGACTTTTCGAAAAAATATTATTAAGAATAAATAATCTCAACCAAGTTTTAGTATATGTTACAAGGTTTCCGTACATATAAAGAGCATCAAAATCCGAGTTATAACGAAGAAGTTATTGTCCGTCGAAGTTTTACGGCAAAACCGGCACGGCACCGGGAGACATAAATAGTAAATTTATGATAGAGCTTCTTTTAGCCTTAGTAATCTAAATGAAAGTCGTAGAATATGTTAACCTGAGAGCGTCCATAAAAAGAACGCCCAAATCTGACTTCTTATGAGGAAGTTATGATTTTTCGAAGTTTCGGCTTAGCGGTGTACAACCCGAAGTTCGAATTTTAGTTTGAGCGGTTTTTGGCTTACGCGACCTAAATGAGAGTTGAAGATCTCATTAATAGGAACTCAACGGTAAAAAGACAGACGAAAACAGAGTCCGTATGAAAGAGTTACGAATTATTCGCGGTCATTTAGCAGTCTAATCTCCTCCTATTAATTTTAAGATCGGTCAAGAATTAGCCGATGAAGTCAAAATGAAAGTTGTAGATCTTTTTTTTACCTACGCATGGAAAAAAAGAACGTCAAAAACGGAGCTCGTATGAGAGAGTTATGATTTTTCTAAGTCGGGAGGCTGCTGTGCGAAATCGGGTGACGTGGCACAATCCTGGCTGTTGCTTCCTCCCCAAGGCTAGCCACCAGATGGTGACACCTGGCCATAAAACTCGACGAGTTTGAGGTAAACTCGACGAGTTTTGGTGATATCCAGCCTATAAAAAGGGTGTCGGGGCATCCTCATTTCTCACACCTTCCAATTTCTCTTTCTCTCTCTAGAATCTCTCTCTAAGCCTCCTAAAGCCCCCTAAAGTCTAGGAAAACCCCCTAGCACCCAAAGGAAGCCCTGAGGCTCCCGGAGTCCCGAGAAAAGGGGTCTTTCGACTCGGGAAAGCTGCTCCAGCGAAACCTGGTTTTCGAGAAAACCCGCTGTAAGTGAGCTACGCCTAACCTATCTTTAGTTTAGCTTACGTTTTAATATAGTAATGTTATTAGGACCTTATAATAAGTACTTGGGCTATTATTATAGGTTATATAAGTATCGTTTAACGCTTATATAATAATAATAATAGCTAGACTATTAATTAATCGCAGTTATCGTTAGACTAAACCCTAGTGGTATTGGTACTAGGTTTTATCGAAGGAAAATCGTTTTGAGAGTACGCGCTGTCCGAGTGCTGAGTCACCACCTTTCAAGTGAGTGCATAGTTACTTTCAGCTTACACATAGATATGAAGTATTTTATATAAATTATGTGCTATGTGTTAAATATTATCTGAATACTTGCTATCTATGCTGGATGAACATTGTTATACATGTTTTCAACGATTTAAACTGTATATGTATTTTATATCTACGAAAATGTTGGGGTAAAACATGGGTAGATGTAATAGGTAATGTGTGATAAAATGATGAGAGACCTCGATGTTGCTGTTGTTGATTCTGTCATCTAGCGGAGTATGGATGACGACCACGGACTCTTCTAGAAAGTCCAGTGGAACACTAGCAGGCTCGCAACCTGTAGGTGCTTGTGAACGATGTGTTCACCGGTGTACTCCATCCCCCACATGGTTGGCTTTAGGACATTTATTGCTAAGGAATCCCCTTAGCAGTAGTGTCCATCCCGATGATGATCCTTAGGCTAGGTCCCTTATGATAGGTGTTTAGGGACGTAAAGTGAGGATAACGGGAACGGGTAATCGGGTTATTGTTGATCGATGAAATTAATAAACTTATTTATTGTGGTTTGAAAACCCTATGTGCTCACCAGGCTCCCAAGCCTGACCCACTCAGTTTCTTGTATTACAGGTAGTGGCGCATGAGCATAGATGTGATGTCTTTGGATGAGAGATTAATGGATTTTAGGCTTGTAAATACGGAATAATGTAGTAAGGCCTATGTTGTATTGTTTATACTTATGTACTGTATCGAACATGACATCCCGAGTCTTTTTAATGAAATACGTTTCTACGGAAATGCTTTTGATAAATCTTTATCATAATATTGTTTTGGGACAAATTCCGCAACTCTTTTATTAAAAGATTGCTCTGATTTTGAAATAAAGTATAAACAAAACCGGTCTTTTCTGGCCGTGATTTTGGGGATGTCACAGTTGGTATCAGAGCATTAGTTTAAGCGAACTAGGAATATGGATTTATTTCTAGACTTAAACTTAGAATGCTAAGCAATGATTGTGAGGTGTGAGCACTAGATTATTTTAGGAATTGTGCCTAAAATGCTTTTATGTGCTAAATGCTTTGTGCATGATATGTTGTTAATTGTTCGAATCTATGGTCTGTTGCCGAACGGATCGGGAAACCTTATGTGTTTAGGATTCTAAACGTACGACTATGATATTAGAATTAGCATGTAAACATTTCGGAGTGATAAGGATGATTTAACCGTCAATCCTAAGTAAAGATCTAGATTCACCTTATTCGGTGTATAGATCAAGATGGAAAGAACCCATAGCGGAAACGTGAATGCAAATGGGAACCGAAACCAACCCCCAGTGATTGAGAAAATACCGGTTGTGGTAGCCGCTGCTGAGCCAATAACGATGGCCGGAGTACAAGCGATGATCCAAGCGATGTTGGATCGTCAAATGGAGGAAACCAGGCGTTTGCTCCAGCGAAATCAAGAGGAAGCGACCAATCAGATCGAACAGCCCGAGTTGAACGAAGGGAAGACTGAGGAAGGAAACTACAGTGGGACTGTTGGTCAAGTCAACCCACCAATAGTTCGACAAAAACAACCAAGATGACGAAGTCGAGAGGAATGGATGCAAGTACAAGGATTTTCTGACTTGCAAGCCATCGACTTTCACTGGAAAGGAGGATCCGATCGGGGTCATGGATTGGATCTCGGAGATGGAATTAGCTTTCATGACGTGCGGTTGCAAGGGAAAACAACAGACCATATTTGCAGTGCATCAGTTTCGAGGAGGCGCTGTATGTTGGTGGAATACCTTGGGGAAGACTCTGAGCCCCAATGAGCCCCTGCAACTGACATGGGCAGAATTTCTGGTGCAATTCAAACGAAAGTACTGCTCAGCCCAAAACCTGCTCGATCTAGAGAATCAGTTTCTAACCCTGAAGAAGGAAAGCATGTCGATTGATGAATATACCAACAACTTCACAGAGAAGATGGAGTTCGCCTTGCGCCATGTTCCGGATGAGCTGACAAAAATCGACAAGTACGGAAAGGGACTTCCATGGGAGTACGCTATGCCAGTGCGTCAGGCACCTACTCTGGAGGCAGCTATTTGGGCTGCCAAGTCTGTGGAAGATATGATTAAGGGAAGAGATGCCAACAAAATTGAGGTTGGAGAAAAGCGGAAGTTTGAGGGGTCTACGAGGCCCAATAAGAAGATCAAGTCTGGTACAAAGGAGTTTACCGGAGGAGAAAACAAAGTGAAATGGTGCGAGAAGTGCAAGAAGAATCACTTTGGGAAATGTAGCGAAGAAGTGACTTGCTACAAGTGCGAGAAGACCGGACATTACGCCAACGAGTGCACCGCCAGCAAAAGGGTGTGTTATGAATGCCGTGAAGAAGGGCATGTTGCTAAGGATTTCCCGAAAAAGAAAGAGGCGGCAAGACCAAACATTCCGCCAAAACCAAAGGCAAGAGCATTCCATATGATCCTAGATGAAGCAGCTGACGATGCAAGGAATCAGGAGTGAGGATGGATACATGGAGATCAAGTTATGAAGAAGCCATGTAGATAGTGTCATATGGTATAGCCTATTAGAGGCATAATCTAAGGTGAACCTGAACACCTATTTAATCGTTTCAAGGAATAATATAAAACCTTCATTTTGATATTTTATGTGTTAAGTTTCTATGATATTTTCTTGTATGGTGATTTGGAAAACTACGGGACAATACTTGGGACGAGTATAAGTAGGTGTGAAAGGTAGTATAGGCCTATACTACAGGAAGCACAAGACTCACACTTGGATCAGGGAAAGTCACAAGGTTACCAAGAAACTAGTAAGTGATTTTGTTTTATTCAAGTATGTCATTACCATTGTTTCGGTAATGACTAAGAAGATTGTTGTTATCCCGACCCTAGTGGTCATATCACATTGAATCCGACTACGATGAGTAGGTTACGTGGTTCAGAGAACCAAGTTTGATGTAGCGTCCGACTTAAACCAAACAATTGAAATCAAAGCGATCAATAGAAGTATCACGCTCATTGTTAAAGAAGTTGGTAACTAGAAATGCTACATGTTAAAATGTGATTATATCACATTAGACGATGAAGGAAGGCATATTCCATTCCGGAATTTGAGTCTAAGATACCTGAGTCTAAGCATTGCTACATACGATGATAGGTCATTAGAATATGACACATCGGTCAATTGTAGTAATCAAATTAACTTATCCTAAGTTTGTTAAGAAGAAGAAGGAGTCTCTGATAAAGAATGAGGCTGTGACACAAAGGACATGATTGAAAGTCCAACGAGCAGGTGCAAGACCGAGCACCGCCTGCAGTCAAGGAGTCCAAGAGTTAGATACTTGTTCGAAGCGACATAGAAGTTACAGTTAATACCTAGGATGAAGAGATAATGTATGGAGTCATTATAAAATTCTGTTTCGTTGATGATTCCGGGACGTAATCATCCTAAAGGGGAGATAATTGTAACGCCCGTAGATCCGGGCTAGTCAATTTAAAGGCAATAGGGGTCGAAAACGACTTTTCGACAAAATATTATTAAGAATAAATAATCTCAACCAAGTTTTAGTATATGTTACAAGGTTTCCGTACATATAAAGAGCGTCGAAATCCGAGTTATAACGAAGAAGTTATGGTCCGTCGAAGTTTTACGGCAAAACCGGCACGACACCAGGAGACGTAAATAGTGAATTTATGATAGAGCTTCTTTTAGCCTTAGTAATCTAAATTAAAGTCGTAGAATATGTTAACCTGAGAGCGTCCATAAAAAGAACGCCCAAATCTGACTTCTTATGAGGAAGTTATGATTTTTCGAAGTTTCGGCTTAGCGGTGTACAACCCGAAGTTCGAATTTTAGTTTGAGCGGTTTTTGGATTACGCGACCTAAATGAGAGTTGAAGATCTCATTAATAGGAACTCAAAGGTAAAAATACAGACGGAAAAGGAGTCCGTATGAAAGAGTTACGAATTATTCGCGGTCATTTAGCAGTCTAATCTCCTCCTACTATTAATTTAAAGATCGGTCAAGAATTAGCCGATGGAGTCAAAATGAAAGTTGTAGATATTGTTTTCACCTACGCGTGGAAAAAAAGAACGTCAAAACAGGAGCTCGTATGCGAGAGTTATGATTTTTCTAAGTCGGGAGGCTGCTGTGCGAAATCGGGTGACGTGGCGCAATCCTGGCCGTTGCTTCCTCCCCAAGGCTAGCCACCAGATGGTGATACCTGGCCATAAAACTCGACGAGTTTGAGGTAAACTCGACGAGTTTTGGTGATTTCCAGCCTATAAAAAGGGTGCCGGGGCATCCTCATTTCTCACACCTTCCAACTTCTCTTTCTCTCTCTAGAATCTCTCTCTAAGCCTCCTTAAGCCCCCTAAAGTCTAGGAAAACCCCCTAGCACCCGAAGGAAGCCTCGAGGCTCCCAGAGTCCCGAGAAAAGGGGTCTTTCGACTCAGGAAAGCTGCTCCAGCGAAGCCTGGTTTTCGAAAAAACCCGCTGTAAGTGAGCTACGCCTAACCTATCTTTAGTTTAGCTTACGTTTTAATATAGTAATGTTATTAGGACCTTATAATAAGTAATTGGGCTATTATTATAGGTTATATAAGTATCGTTTAACGCTTATATAATAATAATAATAGCTAGACTATTAATTAATCGCAGTTATCGTTAGACTAAACCCTAGTGGTATTGGTACTAGGTTTTATCGAAGGAAAATCGTTTTGAGAGTACGCGCTGTCCGAGTGCTGAGTCACCACCTTTCAAGTGAGTGCATAGTTACTTTTAGCTTACACATAGATATGAAGTATTTTATATAAATTACGTGCTATGTGTTAAATATTATCTGAATACTTGCTATCTATGCTGGATGAACATTGTTATACATGTTTTCAATGATTTAAACTGTATATGTATTTTATATCTACGAAAATGTTGGGGTAAAACATGGGTAGGTGTAATAGATGATGTGTGATAAAATGATGAGAGACCTCGATGTTGCTGTTGTTGATTCTGTAATCTAGCGGAGTATGGATGACGACCACGAACTCTTCTAGACAGTCCAGTGGAACACTAGCAGGCTCGCAACCTGTAAGTGCTTGTGAACGATGTGTTCACCGGTGTACTCCATCCCCCACATGGTTGGCTTTAGGACATTTATTGCTAAGGAATCCCCTTAGCAGTAGTGTCCATCCCGATGATGATCCTTAGGCTAGGTCCCTTATGATAGGTGTTTAGGGACGTAAAGTGAGGATAACGGGAACGGGTAATCGGGTTATTGTTGATCGATGAAATTAATAAACTTATTTATTGTGGGTTGAAAACCCTATGTGCTCACCAGGCTCCCAAGCCTGACCCACTCAGTTTCTTGTATTACAGGTAGTGGCGCATGAGCATAGATGTGATGTCTTTGGATGAGAGATTAATGGATTTTAGGCTTGTAAATACGGAATAATGTAGTAAGGCCTATGTTGTATTGTTTATACTTATGTACTGTAGCGAACATGACATCCCGAGTCTTTTTAATGAAATACGTTTCTACGGAAATGCTTTTGATAAATCTTTATCATAATATTGTTTTGGGACAAATTCCGCAACTCTTTTATTAAAAGATTGCTCTGATTTTGAAATAAAGTATAAACAAAACCGGTCTTTTCTGGCCGTGATTTTGGGGATGTCACAGTTGGTATCAGAGCATTAGTTTAAGCGAACTAGGAATATGGATTTATTTCTAGACTTAAACTTAGAATGCTAAGCAATGATTGTGAGGTGTGAGCACTAGATTATTTTAGGAATTGTGCCTAAAATGCTTTTATGTGCTAAATGCTTTGTGCATGATATGTTGTTAATTGTTCGAATCTATGGTCTGTTGCCGAACGGATCGGGAAACCTTATGTGTTTAGGATTCTAAACGTACGACTATGATATTAGAATTAGCATGTAAACATTTCGGAGTGATAAGGATGATTTAACCGTCAATCCTAAGTAAAGATCTAGATTCACCTTATTCGGTGTATAGATCAAGATGGCAAGAACCCATAGCGGAAACGTGAATGCAAATGGGAACCGAAACCAACCCCCAGTGATTGAGAAAATACCGGTTGTGGTAGCCGCTGCTGAGCCAATAACGATGGCCGGAGTACAAGCGATGATCCAAGCGATGTTGGATCGTCAAATGGAGGAAACCAGGCGTTTGCTCCAGCGAAATCAAGAGGAAGCGACCAATCAGATCGAACAGCCCGAGTTGAACGAAGGGAAGACTGAGGAAGGAAACTACAGTGGGACTGTTGGTCAAGTCAACCCACCAATAGTTCGACAAAAACAACCAAGATGACGAAGTCGAGAGGAATGGATGCAAGTACAAGGATTTTCTGACTTGCAAGCCATCGACTTTCACTGGAAAGGAGGATCCGATCGGGGTCATGGATTGGATCTCGGAGATGGAATTAGCTTTCATGACGTGCGGTTGCAAGGGAAAACAACAGACCATATTTGCAGTGCGTCAGTTTCGAGGAGGCGCTGTATGTTGGTGGAATACCTTGGGGAAGACTCTGAGCCCCAATGAGCCCCTGCAACTGACATGGGCAGAATTTCTGGTGCAATTCAAACGAAAGTACTGCTCAGCCCAAAACCTGCTCGATCTAGAGAATCAGTTTCTAACCCTGAAGAAGGAAAGCATGTCGATTGATGAATATACCAACAACTTCACAGAGAAGATGGAGTTCGCCTTGCGCCATGTTCCGGATGAGCTAACGAAAATCGACAAGTACGCAAAGGGACTTCCATGGGAGTACGCTGTGCCAGTGCGTCAGGCACCTACTCTGGAGGCAGCTATTTGGGCTGCCAAGTCTGTGGAAGATATGATTAAGGGAAGAGCTGCCAAAAAAATTGAGGTTGGAGAAAAGAGGAAGTTTGAGGGGTCTACGAGGCTCAATAAGAAGATCAAGTCTGGTACAAAGGAGTTTAGCGGAGGAGAAAACAAAGTGAAATGGTGCGAGAAGTGCAAGAAGAATCACTTTGGGAAATGTAGCGAAGAAGTGACTTGCTACAAGTGCGAGAAGACCGGACATTACGCCAACGAGTGCACCGCCAGCAAAAGGGTGTGTTATGAATGCCGTGAAGAAGGGCATGTTGCTAAGGATTTCCCGAAAAAGAAAGAGGCGGCAAGACCAAACATTCCGCCAAAACCAAAGGCAAGAGCATTCCATATGATCCTAGATGAAGCAGCTGACGATGCAAGGAATCAGGAGTGAGGATGGATACATGGAGATCAAGTTATGAAGAAGCCATGTAGATAGTGTCATATGGTATAGCCTATTAGAGGCATAATCTAAGGTGAACTTGAACACCTATTTAATCGTTTCAAGGAATAATATAAAACCTTCGTTTTGATATTTTATGTGTTAAGTTTCTATGATATTTTCTTGTATGGTGACTTGGAAAACTACGGGACAATACTTGGGACGAGTATAAGTAGGTGTGAAAGGTAGTAGAGGCCTATACTACAGGAAGCACAAGACTCACACTTGGATCAGGGAAAGTCACAAGGTTACCAAGAAACTAGTAATTGATTTTGTTTTATTCAAGTATGTCATTACCATTGTTTCGGTAATGACTAAGAAGATTGTTGTTATCCCGACCCTAGTGGTCAAATCACATTGAGTCTGACTACGATGAGTAGGTTACGTGGTTCAGAGAACCAAGTTTGATGTAGCGTCCGACTTAAACCAAACAATTGAAATCAAAGCGATCAATAGAAGTATCACGCTCATTGTTAAAGAAGTTGGTAGCTAGAAATGCTACATGTTAAAATGTGATTATATCACATTAGACGATGAAGGAAGGCATATTCCATTCCGGAATTTGAGTCTAAGATACCTGAGTCTAAGCATTGCTACATACGATGATAGGTCATTAGAATATGACACATCGGTCAATTGTAGTAATCAAATTAACTTATCCTAAGTTTGTTAAGAAGAAGAAGGAGTCTCTGATAAAGAATGAGGCTGCGACACGAAGGACATGAATGAAAGTCCAACGAGCAGGTGGAAGACCGAGTACCGCCTGCAGTCAAGGAGTCCAAGAGTTAGATACTCGTTCGAAGCGACATAAAAGTTACAGTTAATACCTAGGATGAAGAGATAATGTATGGAGTCATTATAAAATCCTGTTTCGTTGATGATTCCGGGACGTAATCATCCTAAAGGGGAGATAATTGTAACGCCCGTAGATCCTGGCTAGTCAATTTAGAGGCAATAGGGGTCGAAAACGACTTTTCGACAAAATATGATTAAGAATAAATAATCTCAACCAAGTTTTAGTATATGTTACAAGGTTTCCGTACATATAAAGAGCATCGAAATCCGAGTTATAACGAAGAAGTTATGGTCCGTCGAAGTTTTACGGCAAAACCGGCACGACACCAGGAGACGTAAATAGTGAATTTATGATAGAGCTTCTTTTAGCCTTAGTAATCTAAATTAAAGTCGTAGAATATGTTAACCTGAGAGCGTCCATAAAAAGAACGCCCAAATCTGACTTCTTATGAGGAAGTTATGATTTTTCGAAGTTTCGGCTTAGCGGTGTACAACCCGAAGTTCGAATTTTAGTTTGAGTGGTTTTTGGCTTACGCGACCTAAATGAGAGTTGAAGATCTCATTAATAGGAACTCAACGGTAAAAAGACAGACGAAAACGGAGTCCGTATGAAATAGTTATGAATTATTCGCGGTCATTTAGCAGTCTAATCTCCTCCTACTATGAATTTTAAGATCGGTCAAGAATTAGCCGATGGAGTCAAAATGAAAGTTGTAGATCTTGTTTTTACCTACGCGTGGAAAAAAAGAACGTCAAAAACGGAGCTCGTATGAGAGAGTTATGATTTTTCTAAGTCGGGAGGCTGCTGTGCGAAATCGGGTGACGTGGCGCAATCCTGGCCGTTGCTTCCTCCCCAAGGCTAGCCACCAGATGGTGACACCTGGCCATAAAACTCGACGAGTTTGAGGTAAACTCGACGAGTTTTGGTGATTTCCAGCCTATAAAAAGGGTGCCGGGGCATCCTCATTTCTCACACCTTCCAACTTCTCTTTCTCTCTCTAGAATCTCTCTCTAAGCCTCCTTAAGCCCCCTAAATTCTAGGAGAACCCCCTAGCACCCGAAGGAAGCCCCGAGGCTCTCGGAGTCCCGAGAAAAGGGGTCTTTCGACTCGGGAAAGCTGCTCCAGCGAAGCGTGGTTTTCGAGAAAACCCGCTGTAAGTGAGCTACGCCTAACCTATCTTTAGTTTAGCTTACGTTTTAATATAGTAATGTTATTAGGACCTTATAATAAGTACTTGGGCTATTATTATAGGTTATATAAGTATCGTTTAACGCTTATATAATAATAATAATAGCTAGACTATTAATTAATCGCAGTTATCGTTAGACTAAACCCTAGTGGTATTGGTACTAGGTTTTATCGAAGGAAAATTGTTTTGAGAGTACCGAAGCGCTGTCCGAGTGCTGAGTCACCACCTTTCAAGTGAGTGCATAGTTACTTTTAGCTTACACATAGATATGAAGTATTTTATATAAATTACGTGCTATGTGTTAAATGTTATCTGAATACTTGCTATCTATGCTGGATGAACATTGTTATACATGTTTTCAATGATTTAAACTGTATATGTATTTTATATCTACGAAAATGTTGGGGTAAAACATGGGTAGATGTAATAGGTGATGTGTGATAAAATGATGAGAGACCTCGATGTTGCTGTTGTTGATTCTGTAATCTAGCGGAGTATGGATGACGACCACGGACTCTTCTAGACAGTCCAGTGGAACACTAGCAGGCTCGCAACCTGTAGGTGCTTGTGAACGATGTGTTCACCGGTGTACTCCATCCCCCACATGGTTGGCTTTAGGACATTTATTGCTAAGGAATCCCCTTAGCAGTAGTGTCCATCCCGATGATGATCCTTAGGCTAGGTCCCTTATGATAGGTGTTTAGGGACGTAAAGTGAGGATAACGGGAACGGGTAATCGGGTTATTGTTGATCGATGAAATTAATAAACTTATTTATTGTGGGTTGAAAACCCTATGTGCTCACCAGGCTCCCAAGCCTAACCCACTCAGTTTCTTGTATTACAGGTAGTGGCGCATGAGCATAGATGTGATGTCTTTGGATGAGAGATTAATGGATTTTAGGCCTGTAAATACGGAATAATGTAGTAAGGCCTATGTTGTATTGTTTATACTTATGTACTGTAACGAACATGACATCCCGAGTCTTTTTAATGAAATACATTTCTACGGAAATGCTTTTGATAAATCTTTATCATAATATTGTTTTGGGACAAATTCCGCAACTCTTTTATTAAAAGATTGCTCTGATTTTGAAATAAAGTATAAACAAAACCGGTCTTTTCTGGCCGTGATTTTGGGGATGTCACATAACAAAATCTTGGTATATCATGTTCCGATACAGACAAAAGCATAAACAATATAAAATAGACCTTACACCAATTATTTATAACTACTGATCTATAATCCAAAATCTCTAGTCAAGTCCACCAACTTATACCCTTGTGTCATTACCTGTAATGCAAAGAAAACTGAGTGGGTCAGGCTTGGGAGCCTGGTGATCATATAGGGTTTTCAACCCACAATAATATATTTAATATATCCAATCGTCAAACAATCAACCCGATTACCCATCCCCATTATCTTCTTTATTTCTTAAGGTTTTACACTAAGAATCGACTATCCTTCCTTCATTCATTCCAAAGGATTTACCTAAGGAATTGACATGAAGTCCATTGTTGTCAAAGTTTATCTATCAGGTACTAAATCCATAGCTAACAGGTGCTAACTCCATAGGCACCAAGGTTTATGTAACAGGCGCTAACTCCATAGTCACCAAGGTTCACTTAACTGGCGCTAACTCCATAGTCGTCGAGGTTTATCTCGTTTATTGACAATATTGGTTCTGAGACATCCTATAGCAATACATATCAATGGGTTTTTAGAGTACACTGGTGAACATCAAGCCCACAACACCTACAAGTTGCGAGCTTGCTAGTGTTCCACAGGATTGTCTAGAATAGTCCGTGGTTGTCATCCCTACTCTGATGAATGACAGGGGCCATCGTTTGGGTTAAGGTTTCACTCATTCTTCACTTGTCACCCTCATCTCATGATCTATATCATCTTTCGTCTCATCCTCAAACTAATCTTTCATCATACACCAACTATTTCATCTACCCATGTTCTACCCAACATATTTGTAGATATAAATTACATATATAGTTTAAATAATACACAAACCTGTATAAAACATTCATCCAATATCCATCTCAAATAAAAAACGGTATATAAACACATAACATGTATTTCATAGCAAAAACTTCATATCTATGTGTTAGAAGAAAGTAACTACACACTCACTTGGTTAAACGATGCTCGGATAACACTACAACTCTAAGAGTAGTATTCTTCGGTGAAACCGCTATATCTTCATACACCAGACTTCTTGCAGGCAGAGCTTCAGCTCGGAAACTCTTTTCTTCTCAGGATATTCGGGCTCTGGGACTTGCTTCGGATCTCGAGATGATACCGGGGCTTCGGGGGTACTTCTTTGCACGTAAATCGAGGTAATATGGGTGAGAGAATGGTGAATTAGCAACCTTGGTAAGCTGCCCCTTTAAATCTATTTATAGGCCAAATTTCTCATTTTCCACGTCGTGGGAACTTTTTCCAGATCGTGGGCTTGGTCGTCACTGCATGCATCATCTCAAGTTGGGTCTGGCAGACTCTAGGAGGTGTCAGAAAACATGCCACGTCGTGGGCACTGTTTCCACGTTGTGGGCACTGACACAACTTTGGGGTTCGCGCCCCGAGCTTCAGAAAGTCATAACTTTCGTATACGAATTTCATTTTGGACATTCTTTATATCGACGCGTAGGTGAGAATACGGTCTACAACTCTTGTTTAGACTCCGTTGCCTAATTTTGACTTTATTTTTAATATATTAAAATATATTACTTTTATATTAAATTTAGTAGGCCGGGACAAGAAATATCCATTAGAAATTCATAACTTCTTTATCCGACGTCCGTTTTCGTCTCTTGTTTTTACCGTTGGACTACTATCGACGAGATCTTTGATTCTCGTTTAGATTGTTTCGGCTAAAACTCACTCGATCTCATATTCGAGTATTCGGGCTGCATACCGCTAAGTAGAAACTTCGGAAAATCATAACTTTCTCATACGAAGTCAGATTTGGGCGTTCTTTTTATGCACGATCTCGGTTTAACATATTCTACGACTTTCGTTTAGATCAATAAGGCTAGATATCGCTCTATCTTAAATTCATATTTTATGTCATTCAGCGTCGTGCCGGTTCTGTCGCGAAACTTCGACATGTCATAACTTCTTCGTTATAGCTCGGATTTCAACGTTCTTTATATGTACGGAATCCTTGTACCATATACTAAAACTTAGTTAAGATTATTCATTCTGAATAATCTTCTGTCAAAAATTCATTTTTGATGCTTATCGTCTCTAAATTTAATAACCCTTATCTACAAGCGTTACAATTATCTCCCCCTTAGGATGATTACGTCCCGGAATAATCAACGAAATTGGACTTGTATAATAATTCCATATGTTATCTCTTCATCCTAGGTAATAATCGTAACTTCTATGTTTCCTTGTAAGAGCACCTAACTCTAGGGCTTCTTGACTGCAGACTATGCTCAATCTTGCATCTGCTTTTCGTACTATGTTGTACTTTCAATCATAAGCTTTGAATTACCAAATAAGTCCTTATTGTGGACTCCTTCTTCTTCTCAGGATAAATACTTTCCTTTATCTATTGTAGCAGACCGATAGGTCATGCTCTAATGACCTCTCATCGAATGATGCAACACTTAGACTCACGTCTTTTAGAGTTAAATTGCAAAATGGAATATACATTCCTTCATATTTTAATGTGATATAATCACATTTCAGCTTGTAGCATTTCTACCTACAAACTTCTTTAATAACGAGCGCGATACGATTGATCACTTGATTTCAATATTATGACTTATGTCAGATGTTACATCGAACTTCGTCCTCTGGACCATGTAACATACTCACTGTAGTCAGACTCAATTTGATATGACCACTAGGTTCAGAATATCAATCATCTTCTTAGTCATTACCGAAATAATGGTAACGATATACTTGAATAAAAACGGAATCAATTACTAGCTTCTTGGTAACCTTGTGACTTTCCTTGATCCAAGCGTAAGTCCTGTACTTCCAGTATTATAGATCTCTACTAGTATTCACACCTACTCATACTCATCCCAAGTATTGTCTTGCAGTCCCCAAGTGGTAATATCACAAAACAATTTAACACATACTAATGTGTCCAATTAATTATACAAATTTTCCTAGACTCTACTAGGACTTCTTCCATGCATATCTTAAATCATCAATTCTAATTCAACTCGGTTGGTGGTGAACATTCCAGACGATGGGACAACTTCAAGCATTACACCAATCGTTCCATCATAGACATACCCGATAGGTGTTATTCACTATCATAAGCCTTTTCCTTTCCTCCATGTACTCAATTCTCTACGAGTCTTCACCATGATGCTTTGTACATCCAAGCAGAAGTTCGATGTACTGGGAGAGAATTTAATAAAAGAAAGATTTATTTATGATAGACGTATACATCTCATTATCACTCTGAAATGTTTACATGCTAGTTCTAGTATCGTAGTCATACGCTTAGAATCCTAAACACGTAAGGTTTCCAGACCCGGTCGGCAGCAGACCATAGATCCGAACAAACAATATCATATATGGCAAACATATAGCATTTAGTACATAAATTTTTTTAGGCATCTTTCCTATAATATACTAGTGCTCGTGTCTAAAATATGGTAGACACTCATCTCACAATCATCACTTAGCATTCTAAGTTTAAGTCTAGAAATTCTACAAATTCCTAGTTCGCTTAAACTAATGCTCTGATACCAACTGTGACATCCCCAATTTCACGGCCAGAAAAGACCGATTTGTTTATGCTTTGTTTTATAAAATCAGAGTAATCCTTTGATTAAAATAGTTGCGGAATTTTTTCTCAAAATAAAATATGCTGAAATAAAATTTATCAGCATTTCTTAAAGAAATGTATTTTCATTAAATAAAAAAATCTCGGGATGTCATGTTCCGATACAGACCAAAAGCATAAACAATATAAAATAGACCTTACAAAAGTTATTTATAACTACTAACCTATAATCCAAAATCATTCATCAAGTCCACCAACTTATACCCTTGTGTCATTACCTGTAATGCAAAGAAAACTGAGTGGGTCAGGCTTGGAAGCCTGGTGAGCATATAGGGTTTTCAACCCACAATAATATATTTATTATATTCAATCATCAAACAATCAACCAAATTACCCATCCCCATTATCTTCTTTATTTCTTAAGGTTTTACCCTAAGAATCGACTATCCTTCCTTCATTCATTCCTAAGGATTTACCTAAGGAATTGGAACGAATTCCATTGTTGTCAAAGTTTATCTATGTGTTAGAAGAAAATAACTACACATTCACTTGGTTAGACGATGCTCGGATAGAACTACAACTCTAAGAGTAGTATTTTTCGGTGAAACCGGGATATCTTCATACATCGGGCTTCTTGGAGGCAGAGCTTCGGCTCGGAAACTCTTTTCTTCTCGAGATCTTTGGGCTTCGGGACTTGCTTTGGGTCGGTGATACCAAGGCTTTAGGGGTACTTCTCTTGCACGTAAATTGAGGTAATATGGGTGAGAGAATGGTGAATTAGCAACCTTGGTCGGATGCCCTTTCAAATCTATTTATAGGGCAAATTTCTCATTTTCCACATCGTTGGCACTTTTTCCACGTCGTGCTTGGTCGTCACTACATGCGTCATCTCAAGTTGGGTCTGGCAGACTCTAGGAGGTGTCAGAAAACATGCCATGTTGTGGGCACTGTTTCCACGTCGTGGCCATTGATATAACTTTGGGGTTCGCGCCCCGAGCTTCAAAAAGTCATAACTTACGCAAATGAACTCCGTTTTCGACGTTCTTTATATCGACGCGTAGGTGACAATATGGTCTATAACTCTTGTTTAGACTCCGTTGCCTAGTTTTGAATTTATTTTTTAATATATTATAAATATATTACTTTTATATTATTTTTAGTAGGTCGGGACAAGAAAACTTCATTAGAAATTCATAACTTCTTCATCCGACGTCCGTTTTCGTCTGTCTTTTTACCGTTGGAATACTATCAATGAGATCTTCGATTCTCTTTTAGATTGTTTTGCCTAAAAATCACTCGATCTAATGTTCGAGTATTTTGGCTACATACCGCTAAGTCGAAACTTTGGAAAATCATAACATCCTCATACGAAGTCAGATTTGAGCGTTCTTTTTATGCACGATCTCAGTTTAACATATTCTAAGACTTTCATTTAGATCACTAAGGCTAGATATCAGTCTATCTTAAATTCATATTTTACGTCATTCAGCGTCGTGCAGGTTCTGTCGCGAAACTTCGACATGTCATAACTTCTTCGTTATAACTCATATTTCGACGTTCTTTATATGTACGGAATCCTTGTAACATATAATACAACTTAGTTAAGATTATTCATTCTAAATAATCTTCTGTCAAAAAGTCATGTTTGATGCTTATCGTCTCTAAATTGACTAGCCCTGATCTACGGGCGTTACACTCTTATCATCACATCACCTCCAAAGTGTGTGTCACACCCCCAAACCAGAATGGCGGAAACATTCGGGGTTGGATGACTTCACGTAGTACCATAACAATTAAATATCGTAAAGACAGTACACAACCATCATATATATAATAAAAACGTATATTGTTGCGCTATACATATTTCCAAAAGAATATTACAATATGATGATGTAAATGTTTAATAATAAACATCCTTAGCGTTCCTTCTTCAAAAGTTGGTGGTTACATGTATTACTGATTCCTTGAGAAATACAAGTGGTTTCGAAAAGGTGTCAACAATTAAGTTGGTGAGTTCATGAGTATTTTGTATGGAAAAAGTATGTCCTTTTGGTAGCAAATCAATGAACGAAGTTTTCAGAAAATCCAATATTTTCTATAAATAGTTTGATAAGTTCTCAAAGTTGGAGTGCATTAGTATTTTTCATTCTTGAATGATAAAGGTAATCTTTGTGCTCAAAATAATGTAGAAAATTGAATGCATATATGAATCTCGTAAATCAAGCTTGTTTTTATACTTTCATGTGAGTTTTATAACCATGCTATTGACACTGAATGCCTGTAACAACATTCTTCAGGTGTGGTAGTGTTATGACATTTGTCACCCCAGACCTGCCGGTCTAACTGTAGCTAACAGTTTAGGAGCGGGGTTGTCAATCCCGTATAGATCTATACACAAGTATGACGCTCTCCCTCCAAGAAATTACAGTATATAATACAGGGCTTGAAATGGATACATAAGAGTACGTTGAAGTTTGAATATCTCACATGCTTTAGTATAAATAGATTTACAATAAGACCGACTTTACTTCTTTTGAAAGTTTTCGTTTATCAAGATGTATATGTAAAAATGTACGATTGACCTACTAACTATACCCATTATAGTTTTTCAGAAAGTATGTTCTATCTGGTGAAAATAATTTGGTGATGTACTAGCCCTTTATACATAAAGATATTTGTATCGATATTCTAAAAGATAGATATTACATTTATGTTTATAAAATGATACTTTAACGTGTAATGTACTTGTATTTCCCCCCTAAAACATGAAAAGAGTTGAAAGGTAGGGGTATGAACTCACTCGTTTGGTTCGAAGAGAGAGGGGCTAGAGTTGAGCAGAACTTCGACCGCAGAAAGCTGCGTCTTCGGGGATCTCGGAAGCGTAGATCTTTCGTCGGGGACTCGGGTACGGAAACCGAGGGCGTCAGGATGGTCTCTGGAGCTTGAAAGTATATGAGGGTGACTGGGAGTTTGAGAAAGTGTGCAAAAACCCGTAGCTCAACCTCTCTATTTATAGGCTGGATGATCCACGTACGCGGGGCGTACTACCGGAGTACGTTGGGCGTACTTGGTACGCGGGGCGTACTTCGGTTACGCGGGGCGTAAAAATGCGTCACGGCTTACGACTCCGGTCTAGCTAGCGTAGAGCACTCGAGCCGATGGGACTTGACACTAGGTCTAGTACGCGGGGCGTACTCTTGGATTACGTAGGGCGTAATCCAGTCTTCCATCTTCTAAATTCCGTAACTTTCGCGTACGGGCTCTGTTTTTCGCGTTCTTTATATCCACGCGTAGGTGAGATTATGGTCTAAAACTTTCATTTAGACTCCGTCGGGTAGTTTTGACTTTATTTTTAATGATATATTGTTAATAGGCCGGGACTACTAAAGTCCGTTAAAAATTCATAGTTTCTTTATTCGACGTCGGTTTTCGTTTGTCTTTTTATCATTTTATTACTATTATGGAGATCTTCAACTTTCGTTTAAGTGGCGATAGCTAAATAACACTCAATCTTCAATTCGAGTTTTGAGCCCTCTACTACTGTTACGAAACTTAGGAAATTCGTAACTTCTTCATATGTGGTCCAATTTGGGCGATCTTTTTATGCACGCTTACCATTTAACGAAATCTACGACTTTTGTTTAGATACTTAAGGCTAAAATGCATTTTATTGAGATTTCACTTTTTACGTTAAATAACGTTTTAACGGTGTGTCGTAAATATACGAGTGGTTATAATTTCTTCAATATAACCCGGTTTTGAACGCTCTTTATGTTTTTGGAAACCTTGGCACGATATCTAACATTTGATGTATCCCAACTTAGATATTTGAACACTTTATTTTTTAGGTTAATTTAATTGATTCCAAATAGTTTTCGTTGTATTTGACTTTTGAGCGTTACACTGCTTTTGGAAAAATATCGGGTTGTTACATCATCCCCCCGTTAGGGGAATTTCGTCCCGAAATTTAATCTAAGATAGAGTTTACAGGTTAGGAAAAAGATGCGGATACTTTTGTTTTATCTGATCCTCGCGTTCCCAGGTGTATTTAGGTTCTCGCTTGGCGTTCCAGCGGACCCTTACAATAGGTATGCGGCTTTGTTTAGTCCTTTTTATTTCCTGGTCCATGATCTCTACTGGTTCTTCCACGAATTGAAGATTATCATTTATTGCAATTTCATCTAACGGGATGACAAGGGTCTCATCGGACAAGCACTTCTTTAGGTTTGATACATGAAAGGTAGGGTGTACGTTGTGGAGCTCCTGAGGGAATTGAAGTTTGTACGCCACTGGACCGATCCTGGCAAGGATGTCGAATGGTCCGATGTATCTTGGGTTTAGTTTCCCACGCTTACCGAAGCGTATTAACCCCTTACAGGGCGAGACTTTTAGTAGAACTCGATCTCCAACCTGGAATTCCAAGGGTTTCCGTCTTTTATCCGCGTAACTCTTTTGTCTGTCCCTTGATGCCTTCAGACATTCCTGGATCTGAACAATCTTCTCCGTAGTTTCCCTTATGATTTTTGGTCCAGTAAGTGTGTGGTTTGTTGCTTGTCCTCTTGCTAGTTGTGTGTCCCCCACTTAGGCCCATCACACAGGTGATCTGTATTTACGGCCGTAGAGGGCTTCGAATGGGGCTGCCTTGATACTAGTGTAGTAGCTATTGTTGTACGAGTACTCGACCAAGGGAAGATGGGTGTCCTAAGCTTTGCCAAAATCGATTACGCAAGATCTCAACATATCTTCTAGGCTTTGTATGGTTCTCTCACTCTGGCCGTCAGTTTGTGGGTGATAAGCGGTACTCATGTCTAGTCTTGTTCCTAGAGCTTTTTGTAGTAACTGCCAGAACCTTGAGGTGAATCTACTATCTCGGTCCGAGATAATGGATATGGGCACACCATGTAGTCGTACAATTTCTCTGAGGTATGTCCTAGTTAGCTTCTCCAATTTATCCGTCTCCTTGATCGGTAGGAAGTGCGCTGATTTAGTTAACCTGTCGACGATCACCCAGATGGTGTCGAGTCCGCTTGCCGTCCTGGGTAGTTTGGTTATGAAATCCGTGGTTATACATTCCCACTTCCATTCGGGTATTTCTGGTTGTTGCAACAATCCTGAGGGCTTTTGGTATTCTAATTTGACCTTGGCGCACGTCAGACATTTACTTATGTAGGTAGCAATTTCGGCTTTCATGTTCGGCCACCAGTACAACTTCTTGAGGTCGAGATACATTTTATCGGAGCCGGGGTGTATGGAGTATCGTGTCTTATGGGCTTCGTTCATGACGACTTCTCTAAATCCTCCAAACTTCGGTGTCCAAATCCTATCCATGAAGTAATGAACTCCATCATTCTTAACTTCAAGCTTCTTATCCATTCCCCTTAGGGCTTCCCCTACAACATTCTCAGATGTTAAGGCTTCTATTTGAGCTTCCTTGATTTGTGTGGAAAGGTGTGAATGGATTGTCATGGTTAAAGACTTCACTCTGCGGCCCGAGTATCCCTTCCGACTGAGTGCATCGGCCACCACGTTAGCCTTTCCGGGATGATATCGAATCTCGCATTCATAATCATTTAGCAGTTCTACCCACCATCTTTGTCTCATGTTGAGTTCTTTCTAGTTGAGGATATGTTGGAGGCTTTTATGGTCAGTGAAGATCGTACATTTCGTGCCGTAGAGGTAGTGTCTCCATATCTTTAGAGCGAAGATGACTGATCCTAGCTCAAGATCGTGCATTGTGTAGTTCACTTCGTGCGTCTTTAGTTGCCTTGAGGCGTAGGCGATGACCTTCCCTCGTTGCATCAGGACACAACCGAGTCCTTGGTTTGATGCATCGCAGTAGACCACGAACTCCTCTGTTCCTTCTGGAAAGGTTAGGATGGGCGCACTACATAATGCTCGCTTTAGCGTTTGAAACGTGGTGTCTTGTTTTTCTCCCCAGTCGAAGGTCACATTTTTCTGAGTTAGGGTGGTGAGTGGCTTGGCAATCTTGGAGAAATTTTGTATGAACCTTCAGTAATACCCGACGAGTCCCAAAAATTGCCAGATTTCTAAAGGGTTCTTGGAATCGTCCAACTCTCTATTGCCTTGATCTTCGAAGGATCCACATGTATCCCCTCCTCGCTTACTACGTGTCCTAGGAAATCCACCTCCCGAATCCAAAATTCGCACTTTGCAAATTTTGCGTACAGCTTCTCTGTCCTTAGTGTTTCCAAAACTTGGCGTAGGTGTTGGCTGTGTTCTTCCTGGCTTCTAGAATAGATGAGTATATCATCTATGAACACAATCACGAATTTATCCAGGAAGGGACGACATACTCGGTTCATCAAGTCCATGAACACCGCTAGAGCATTTGTCAATCCGAAGGGCATTACTACGAACTCGTAGTGACCATAGCGTGTTCGGAAAGCCGTTTTGGGGATGTCTCCTTCCAGTACTCGCAGTTGGTGATAACCAGATCTTAGGTCGATCTTTGAGAATTAGCTCGCTCCCTGTAGTTGGTCGAACATATCGTCTATGCGTGGAAGGGGATATCGGTTCTTGATTGTGAGTTTGTTTAGCTCTCGGTAATTGATGCACATGCGAAAAGATTCGTCCTTCTTTTTCACGAATAGGACCGACGCTCCCCATGGTGAGAAGCTCGGTCTGATGAAAACCTTGCTTAGCAGCTCGTTTAATTGACTGGACAGTTCCTGCATCTCGGCTGGGGCTAAACGGTAAGGCAACTTTGCTATTAGAGTAGCTCTGGGGGTTAAGTCGATTCTAAACTCGACTTGGTGTTTTGGTGGAATTCCTGGGAGATCTTCTGGGAAAATGTCTGGGAAGTTGCAGACTTCCGGAATGTCTTTAATGTTCTTTGGTTCTTGTTTGTAGTCTACTACATGGGCTAGAAAGGCATGGTATTCCTTGCAAAGATATTTTCGTGCTTTAACAGAGGAGATGATTTGCAAATTTGAACTAGGTTTGTCTCCATATATGATAAGAGTTTCACCGTTGGGCAGATTGAGACGAACGACCTTTTCATGGCAAAGAATGTCAGCATGGTAAAGACTCAACCAGTCCATACCGATGATTACATCAAAACTTCTTATCAAAATGGGCATAAGGTCGATTTGAAATAAGTGTTCGTTTAAATTTAATGTGCACCCTACGTACATATCACTTGTGCTTTCTGTTTTTCCATTAGCCATTTCTACAGTGAATATTTTATTGAGTGGTTGGGGTCTTTGGTTAAGTAGGTGTTTGAATTTATGACTCACAAAACTTCTCTCCGCACCGCAGTCAAAGAGTATGCATGTATAAATGTTCTCGAGGAGAAACATACCCGTAACCACTGTTGGATCAGTTATTGCTTCATTTTGACCTATCGCCAGCACTCTCCCAATACCGCCAACATTCCTTGTCTTGGGGTAGTCCCTCTTGAAGTGCCCGGTTTCTCCACACCCATAACATGCTTGGCTTATCCCAGTACCAGGAACTTGAGTGACTGGTCGCGCTGGTGCTTTACAGAAACGGGCAGTGTGCCCTTTCCTGTCGCAGTTCTTACAGTGCATCTCGCGGAAATTACCGTGGTGATGGTAGTTGCATTTGTTTCACTTAGGCAGGTTCCTTGCATATTGTTTTGTTGGTGCCGGGGTAGCAGGAGTTGTGGCAGGAGCAATAGCAGCATGAACCGCTACCATTTGTTTCTTTGAAGGTTCTTGCGAGGTTTGCCCCTTTCTCTTGTTCCAAAATTTCTTCTTGGAGTTGTTGTTGGCATTGTTATCGTTGTTGTTGTTCCCTTTGGTTAGTTCAGCTACGATAGCTGTGACTCCTTGGCAGACGCCATGATCAATGAGAGATTGCGCCAGTTCCTTGGCGTTGTCGAAGGTCATGGGCTTGGAAGCTAACACACTTCCTCGAAGTTGGGGTGATAGTCCCCAGATGTACCTCTCCACTTTTTGGCTTTCCAGAATCAACATCCCTGGACAAAGTGTTATCAAATCACTGAACCTGTTGGTGTAGCCTGCGATGTCCGAGCCTACCATTGAAAGGCCCCACAGTTCCTGTTCAAGCTTCTGAATCTCGCCTCTTGGGCAGTATTCTTGTAGAAGCATTCGTTTCAGGTTTTCCCAACCCATGGAGTTTGCCACCACTAGGGTTAGTGTCTTGACGTGGCCGTTCCACCACGTCAGTGCGCGTTCAGCGAAAGTAAAAGCAGCAAATTTTACTTTGCTTTCTTAAGGGCATGCGCAAATTTCGAATACGGCTTCCGTTTTCTCTATCCATTGGGATAGAGCCAATACTCCCCCAGTCCGATAAAAGGGGATAGGTTTTCCGTTGGTGAAGTCTTTGTAAGTGCATACTCCGGAACGGCCTTGGCTTGGGCCACTTGTAAAGCTGTTTATTCCTCCTCCTGACCCATTGTTGCTCATTTGAGCCATTACCGCGGTTACAGCGGCTGTTACAGCAGTTTGGAACATAGCTGCATCCATAGTTGGAGGGGGTGGTGGAGGTGGTGCTGGAGTTGAGTTTCTGCGTGTTGATCTACGAGGAGGCATGTTCTGGTAGAGAAAATAAGAACGAATACTATAAGTTTCTAATGTTTTGATAATCGTGTACTAGAGGGTTAGTTGTATCTTGTAATTGGTTTTGACTTTAGTTTTTGGTTTCAAAGTAGGTACAACAATTTAGTTAATTCCATATGTTTCGAGAGGTATATAAAGAAGTACTTCATATTTATATATATGTCACACCTAAGGTGTGTTACATTATGCTTCTAATTTTTGGAAAATTTGACCTATCTAGAGGTCTCCGTTTACAGATACAAAGGAAATAAGGGAAAAACTTTATCCGAGGTCCTATTCTATATCAAAATTGTTGAAGTTGAGCAAATACTACTTGCGGTGTGTTGTACGTTTGGAGCTAGATTCGGCATCCGACTACTTGACTCCCATCAGACGCTTTTCAAGATCCGCTTGTTGTTCCTTCATCTCTCTTATTTCTGCTAGTGCGTTCACCATTTGATTCTGAAGCGTCCCTGTGTAGATTTGGGTATTTTTGTGTAGTCCTTCCAGACGACGGATGTCTGCGGTGTTACCCTGAGTAGCAGCATTGATATCGCGAACTCTGGCTGCTTGCTGGTCCGCATGGTAGTTCTGGGTAGCGATAGTGCCCACAATAACAGGAAGTGCTCGATCAGCTGAGCCTACCCCACTGACATTGTAAAAATCTCGACACATGCCGAAAGGAGGGCCTACACCTAGTTGGCGGCTCCTGTTGTAGAGATGGCTTCCCCAGATGGGGATGGGTCCTGGGTGATATGGTCTGACTTCGGGAGGATGAGGAGCAGGAGGGTCGATCACTTCCGGTTCGGAGTCTATCGCACTAGTAATTTCCACTACTTCCTCGTCGACTTCGAATTCCTCTTCTACTTCGAATTCTTCTTCGACTTCCTCCTCGATTTCATCCGGGTCTTCCTCCGAGTCTTCTTCTATCCAGTCGCCGTTACCTTGGTTTAGGTAGTAGGGGTCTCCTGGTAAAGGGAATCCGGCCATTTGTCTGTACTGGGATAGAGGTATGAGAATTTTATAAGAAAAGAAATTTCTATTTAACGACATCCTACGTTTAACTATATCTTACGGAGTGCAAGTTTTTCATTGTACTATTATTTATAACAATAGTCCTTTAGTATTTCAAATTAGCGAATCTAAAATAATTTTATAAGTTTTTGGCTTGTTGTCTACTACGACCATTCCTCAACGTACATTGGTCAAATCCACGATAAATATAGTTGATCATACTATATTTATTCTTGATTTGATTACATACCCCGAGGCCCAATCATGGTGTCGTAACTTGCCTTAATACTTTTTAGAAACTTGTCTTGATACGAGACTGATACATGCGAGTAAAAATGTATATATTTAAAAGAAAATATATTTTTATGAAAATGTTTTATCAGAGGGTTTTTGGTTCCCGTTGCATTTATAGTTTGTATATCTTATGTGGTTCGATATACTTAGTTCACTATAAACAATGCTCTGATACCAATCTGTCACACCCCCAAACCAGAATGGCGGAAACATTCGGGGTTGGATGACTTCACGTAGTACCATAAGAATTAAATATCGTAAAGAAAGTACACAACCATCATATATATAATAAAAACGTATATTGTTGCGTTATACATATTTCCAAAAGAATATTACAATATGATGATGTAAATGTTTAATAATAAACGTCCTTAGCTTTCCTTCTTCAAAAGTTGGTGGTTACCTGTATTACTGATTCCCTGAGAAATACAAGTGGTTTCGAAAAAGTGTCAACAATTAAGTTGGTGAGTTCATGAGTATTTTGTATGGAAAAAGTATGTCCTTTTGGTAGCGAATCAATGAACGAAGTTTTCAGAAAATCCAATATTTTCTATAAATAGTTTGATAAGTTCTCAAAGTTGGAGTGCATTAGTATTTTTCATTCTTGAATGATAAAGGTAATCTTTGTGCTCAAAATAATGTAGAAAACTGAATGCATATATGAATCTCGTAAATCAAGCTTGTTTTTATACTTTCATGTGAGTTTTATAACCATGCTATTGACACTGAATGCCTGTAACAACATTCTTCAGGTGTTGTAGTGTTATGACATTTGTCACCCCAGACCTGCCGGTCTAACTGTAGCTAACAGTTTAGGTGCGGGGTTCTCAATCCCATATAGATCTATACACAAGTATCACGCTCTCCCTCCAAGAGATTATAGTATATAATACAGGGCTTGAAATGCATACATAAGAGTACGTTGAAGTTTGAATATCTCACATGCTTTAGTATAAATAGATTTACAATAAGACCGACTTTACTTCTTTTGAAAGTATTTCGTTTATCAAGATGTATATGTAAAAATGTACGATTGACCTACTAACTATACCCATTATAGTTTTTCAGAAAGTATGTTCTATCTGGTGAAAATAATTTGGTGATGTACTAGCCCTTTATACATAAAGATGTTTGTATTGATATTCTATAAGATAGATATTACATTTATGTTTATAAAATGATACTTTAACGTGTAATGTACTTGTATTCCCCCGCTAAAACATGAAAAGAATTGAAAGGTAGGGGTATGAACTCACTCGTTTGGTTCGAAGAGAGAGGGGCTAGAGTTGAGCAGAACTTCGACCGCAGAAAGCTGCGTCTTCGGGGATCTCGGAAGCGTAGATCTTTCGTCGGGGACTCGGGTACGGAAACCGAGGGCGTCAGGATGGTCTCTGGAGCTTGAAAGTATATGAGGGTGACTGGGAGTTTGAGAAAGTGTGCAAAAACCCGTAGCTCAACCTCTCTATTTATAGGCTGGATGATCCACGTACGCGGGGCGTACTACCGGAGTACGTTGGGCGTACTTGGTACGCGGGGCGTACTTCGGTTACGCGGGGCGTAAAAATGCGTCACGGCTTACGACTCCGGTCTAGCTAGCGTAGAGCACTCGAGCCGATGGGACTTGACACTAGGTCTAGTACGCGGGGCGTACTCTTGGATTACGTAGGGCGTAATCCAGTCTTCCATCTTCTAAATTCCGTAACTTTCGCGTACGGGCTCTGTTTTTCGCGTTCTTTATATCCACGCGTAGGTGAGATTATGTTCTACAACTTTCATTTAGACTCCGTCGGGTAGTTTTGACTTTATTTTTAATGATATATTGTTAATAGGCCGGGACTACTAAAGTCCGTTAAAAATTCATAGTTTCTTTATTCGACGTCGGTTTTCGTTTGTCTTTTTATCATTTTATTACTATTATGGAGATCTTCAACTTTCGTTTAGGTGGCGATAGCTAAATAACACTCAATCTTCAATTCGAGTTTTGAGCCCTCTACTACTGTTACGAAACTTAGGAAATTCGTAACTTCTTCATATGTGGTCCAATTTGGGCGATCTTTTTATGCACGCTTACCATTTAACGAAATCTACGAATTTTGTTTAGATACTTAAGGCTAAAATGCATTTTATTGAGATTTCACTTTTTACGTTAAATAACGTTTTAATGGTGTGTCGTAAATATACGAGTGGTTATAATTTCTTCAATATAACCCGGTTTTGAACAGTCTTTATGTTTTTGGAAACCTTGGCACGATATCTAACATTTGATGTATCCCAACTTAGATATTTGAACACTTTATTTTTTAGGTTAATTTAATTGATTCCAAATAGTTTTCGTTGTATTTGACTTTGGAGCGTTACACTGCTTTTGGAAAAATATCGGGTTGTCACAGTGTGTCGCCTCCTCGCTTAAGTTCTTCATCGCCTTCAGATCTGGATCCAAAATCGATCCATATTTCGTAGTCGTTATCATCAATCGAAATGGAATCCAAAATCCTCCAATGATCTAGGCTTAATTGTCATTAATCATCAACAATTCATGCTTAATTGTTGTATGAATCGATTGTGGTTTGCTTACAAATCTATTTTACCGTTGAGTTCTCTCCATCCTTATATCTATTTTGCTGCACATCAACCTGTAAGTATTTATTTGCACTTGCATTTGATTTCCAATTTCTGTTTGAACCTACATCGATTTAATATCCGTTATCTTTAATGGAAATTTGAAGTAATTTTCATCCACATTGTTAATCACGGTAATTCCACAAACACTTTGACCTAATCGATACTTGTTTAACATAACCAGAACGCAAAGCATTTATTGTAGAAGATGATATCTAGTGATTGATTTGAGCTATAATATAACTGTTTACTTTATTTCAAGCAAACTTCTGATTAAATATACCTTTTCTTTTCCATTTAGATTTCTAGATTAGAGTTGAAACTAGTGATCTTTGCAAGTGAGTAATCTATTCAAAATGATATATGTTATATTGTTTATGTTTGTGGCTCTTTTTTTTAGTTTTTGGTATTATATGTTTTTATGCTATGTCGTGTTTTTTAGGTATTGGCATTTGAGACAACATAATCCAGTCCACACACAACAACTACCTGATTGTTGCTATGGGCTTACAGTGAGACATCCTTTGATGGTTGTTGCAACCGCAGATAGAGATCTTATAACATTCAACTTACAAAACCCTCAAGTAAACTGTTTTTATATAATTCATACATTCGTGTATTTGAGGCCACATTTTGTATCATTTTCAAGAAAGTTTTTGGTGTGATGGAATTGGACACACAATGCAGTAGTATTAATGACTATTTCCATTACATCGCTTAGCCTTATTCCATTCCATTCATTTCTTTCTCATTCCATTCCATTCAACCAAACATACCCTAATTGCCAAAAAGTCAACTAAGTTGACTTTTATGTTTAACAGGAGGAGTTTAAGAGAATCGATACTCTACTTTTAAATAAATGTTATGATGGTTGTTGCATCATCTTAATGAACAATAAAGTAGTAAAAATTTCACATTTAAATGCTATAGAGAAATGATGTCAATGGTTTATAATTGGCCTGATGAACAAGTACTCTACTTTTAAATAAATGATATGATTCTTTTTTTTTTTTAATTATTAGATATAGATACATTAGTGCTTGTGTTCAAATTTCAAAACCTTTTTGCAAATTTGGTAGGTTGATATGATTGTTGTTACAGATGGAAGCATAATAATGGGTCTTGTTGATCTAGGAGTTTAGGGTATTGGAATTGCAATTAGGAAGTTGGACTTGTATGTTGTTGTAGGTGGAATAATCCTTAGAGAGTAATGTTTGCACATTATCCATCTCAATATATACATATTTCTAAAATTTCTCACTTGCAAACATATATCTTTTTCCTTTTTTTTTATTGTAACAGATTCTTCCGATCATGATTGACGTTGGAACCAACAATGACAACCTTCTAGAAAATCCATTGTGTAACTTTTTTTCTTCTCTTCTTGATTTTTTTGAACCTTATTAATTAAATTACATTGGATTCACATGTAAATCACATATGAATCACATGTGGTACACATGTAATTCACATATAAATCACATGCTATTAACATGTAAATTACATGTTATTCACATATGAATTACATGTGATTCACATGTAAATCACATGTTATTGATATGTTATTCACATATGAATAACATGTAATTCATAAATGAATTAGATGTGATTCACATATGAATTACATGTGATCCACATGTAAATCATATATGTATTTTTATGAGTGTTTTTACATCAACCGATTTTTTTTTTTTTTTTTTTTTTTTTGATTTGGAAGAAATTGTGGTGAATATTGAAAATATGAAAAATGATAAATTGAAGAAAATATGAAAATATTGACACGAAGAATGAAAACACTTTGAAATTTAATAGCATTTTTTTTGTTTATATTTTATATTGTATCAAATAAAATACTTACTGTATTGTGTTTAGATATTAGTAAATAACATAAGTTTCCTTATGATTTGTTTACAAAGATTATAGTAAATGAAATATGCATATGTATTTGTAAAAATATGCATAAATGTACCAAAAATGTTGATTTTTTGGTTAAAAAATTATAGTTTTTTTTAAATATTCTAGTTTTTTTTTTATTTTTTATTTTTTTATTTTTTATTTTACTGATTTTTTTATTTTTTTTAAATTGCAGTTTTTCTTATAAAAAAATAGTTTTTTCATTTTTTTTTCAAATAATACATGCTTTTTATAAAAAATTAAAAAAAAATCTGCACTTCAAAAAACTGAAAAATACTATTTTTAAAAAATCCAAAATTTTGATTTATTTTGTAATTTTTTTGACATTTCTATTAATATTTACAAAAACACAAAAAAGTAAACATTATATATATATATATATATATATATATATATATATATATATATATATATATATATATATATATATATATATTAAGGTTGTAAAAATCGTTTGACCGTCGACTGTTGTTAAGGGATTAATCGGTCTTGGCGGGGATTAATCGAGGATTAATCGGCTTCATAAATTATTAATAAAATATTAAAATTATATATATATATATATATATATATATATATATATATATATATATATATATATATATATATATATATATATATATATATATATATATATATAATCATGCATGTATTAATACGATATTGTATAAATAGGTTTGCTTTTTACACTAAATTAAATATTTGAATGAAACATTTTGATGAGACTAAATAATAATCTTAACTTTATATTAGAATTTTTTTTTTCAAAAAATATACTCATAAGTTTTAATAATATTAATCAATATCAGTGTGAGAAGGGTCGTAAAATTTTAAGTTTAATAGCTTCATGTTAGTTTATAAAAATGTTAAATTTGAAATTAGACACAAAGCTATTATATTTGTTTGTATTTAGTCAAATAATTTTGTTAAGTTTTGAAAGGCCACTAAACATGTTTTTATATAATAATTTTTTAAGCCTTTACAATAGTATGCTAGTGGTTGAAGACTAAAAAAACTTGACATGAGTTGTGTTAAAACTATGTCACATTTAAAATATTTAAAATATTATGCCATTGATTTTAATGTGAGCCCTAAGACATGTTAAATAAAATATTTAAAATATTATGCCATTGATTTTAATGTGAGCCCTAACACATGTTAAAGTGCATGCTGATTGTAGGAAAGTTTGTTTTTTTTAATTATTATGGAATTTACTAGTTGAGTCTCCAAGATTGATGGATTAAACGGAAAAGTACATCCGATTTCAATCAATGTTGATAAAAAATATCTATGTAAGCTTATTTTTTTTAATTATATTTCTAAATCATAACCTTCATACTATTATTTATTTACATATTTATTAATTTATTCTACTTCTCAGGTGCTTTGAAATATATAGAAGATACTTGGTTGAACAAGTAAAAAAGAAATGTTTGAAATATATAGAAGATACTTGGTTGAACAAGTAAAAAAGAAATGTTTGTATCTGTTTGGGTTGATCAACATCTTAATTTTTGGAAACAACACAACCAAAACATGCCAATTTAAAGAGATTTTTGGACTCTGCGAATTCTATTCTCGATAGATTTGTGGAACGAATTAATGAAATTGTGCAATCGCAACTCACTTCAATCAATGAAAGCTTTGAAAAAAGCTTAATTTTCCGATATAAGCATCACAATTTGTACTCCTTTGGGTTACTGAGAGGTTCTGTGTCGAGCGAAGATCTTGATATAATATTATGAGAGCTCCAAAGGTTACATGCGTCAAAGTTGGACTCCTCGAATTGTGGTTACAAACTTTGTACCAGTTGTGGGTTACCATGTACTTACATGCTTTCTGTTTACTCAAACTCAAGTTATTATCTTCAATTACAACATATATATAAATTTTTAACTATTACAAAAATATTTATTTTGTATTTTAATACAGGAGAAGAAATACCATTGGATTTAATAGATATCTTTTGGAGAAAGCTTGGTATTTATGATACGAAGCCTGAAAAAAAAACACGATATTCATTGTGACGATGAAGTTGAAAAGTATAAAGAAAATTTCAACAACCAGTCGTAAGCAAGAAAAAAATTTTATTTGAAAAAACTAAAAGAGATATACAATCCATACACTATTGATGTTGGAGTGGCGGACGGTCGAGTATGAAGAAACAACATAAAAAGAATATTAACCCTATTAATCAAGCTCCTCCTAGATGCAACGACTCTACCACATTAGAGTTCATTGGGTTGGATTTAAATAAAGAACCTGAAAGGCATAATTATCCGTACGACGTTGACTTAAATGAAGAGTCACAAATGCATGATCCATTCCTAATGAAGAGTATTCCTGATGTATTTCAAGATTACATTGACAATATACAAGATGTACTCGGTGATGGAAACTGTGGGTTTTGAGCGGTATCTGTTAGTCTAGGGCATAATGAAGACCAATGGATACACATTCGGAAACAATTGCTTGAAGAGTTACAAAGTCAATTTTATGCATACCAACAAGTTTTTACTGATGGGTTCAATAAGGTATACGAGTCTTTGTGTTGGTTCGAATCACCTCTATATTTTGCGACATTGGATGATTATGTCTTTAACTGGTTACTTGATTGCCAACAAGTTTGGTGTGATTGTTCATTGTCTAAGCCATGAACAATCTACAACATGCTTTCCTCTTTGGAGAGGTCCTGAAGAGTTTCAACCTCACCGAAGCATTACAGTGGCACTTATAGGCAGACATTATATTTCGGTGTCTTTAAAAGAAATTACCCAATGCCTCCCACCACAATATATTAGAATGCTCATAAAAGTCCGTCTGCATCTTTCAGGCAAACTTTGTATTGATTGCGTTTCGAATTATACAATCAATATAGGCCTCGTAGTTCCGAAATACCTTAGATACATATCAATGATCAAGTATAAATGTATTTGAACTCTTTTGATATGTATTGCTTTAAAAATTTTATTTTATTATTAATATGTCATATTTGCAGTCTTTTGTTATAATATTTTTAAATAAAATGATTTTAATAAATTGCATACAAAATAACCTAAAAAATATAAAATAAAAAAAAATTATATTTATTTATATTTAAGTTTAAAAAAGATTATTAAAATACTTTTATATTAAGTAGTTAATAATTACAAATAAAAAACATAAAATTATTATGTAATGATGGTTATTAAAAACTAATTATTATCTACTGATTTGTTTATTTAAGGAAAAAAAAGTAACCTAATAACCACATATCATTTAAGATTATTAAAAGGTCTAATTAGATGATCTTTACTATTTTTATGATTTTTATTTTTTTATTTTTATTTTTATTATTTTTTTTGTTCAAACATTCAAATTTCTTACAATAATAGAGAAACAGAAACAAATTTGATATGTATTACTTTGTCTCAAATGTAAGGTTCCAGCCATTATCAAAGTGATGTTTGCCCCCCTATTTTTTTTAGAACTATGGCTGCGAATTTGGGAATACTTGATGCTTTTCGTAGTATATAGATTTCCAAATTTTAATTTTCATCACCGACAAACAGGTTACAACCTCGCCCTTATAATTTGATTTCTTTCAAAATCCTTCAAGACAAAAGTGACACGAGTTTTATTATTTCATTCGGATACGTGGTTTATTATATCAACAACCTCCAAACATTTGACTCCCATGCCACTCAACCTTTAGAATTAATGATTGTATCGAACGAACAAATAGCCTCACACCCCTGGTGCATGTGGTCCCTTTCATTGCATGATGACTATAATGATGCGTGTGCACTTAGTATTCTCTATTTATATTTTAACTTCCACGTGGTGGTAAAATAATGCATTGGGATGATGTCTACACAGGATAATGACTTTCTATTTTGTTCGTATTAAATCATTGAAATTTTCTTTTGTGTTTGAATTTTGAATCATTTGAAAGCGTTTATGTTTATGATCGGTTAAGGGTAAAATATAAAAATTTTAAATAATTCATAGATAAATCAATCACCAAAAATGTTTCATGACTAAATGCGAATAAAGTTGAAAGTTTGTTATCTTTTCAAGTCTTCATCCATTTTGAAATAATCTTTTAGTTTATTTTATCAATTGGTAGTAATTACTTAGATTAATAATTGTAGCAGTTCAAAAACAGTAATATATTTTTTTTTCATTTAAAACTATTAATTCCATTCATTGATTGTACCAAAAACCATAAATCATTACAGTATTCGAAACATCATAGTACAATATATCAAGTATGGAAATCATAAGGGAAAGATGTTAGACCTTCCCTTTTGAATTGGAAGTACCAGAAATCATAAACATAAACTGTAAGCATAACGCTTAGTGAGTTTCCTATAGTACCACATACCACACATAAAAGAAAATAAATAATACGGGCTAAATCATAGTCATATAATCATTTCATGCCATGGGCCAAACCATGGTCTTTTCGCTCAGTGTCGAGGGACAAATATCGGTCTTGCATACAAGTGCCAGGGGCCAGATCCTGGTCTTTTATATAACTGTCAGGGGCAAGATCCTAGTCTTTCATATAACTATCACAAGCCATCGAAGCATTCTACACAACAAACAATGGGCCAGTATTGGTGTCTTCGACCCATGGATCTAGTGAGGAAACTCACCTCAACTGCTGAAAAACCAGATAAATGCTTGGGATGCTGGACCGAAAAATTCCCGTTCTGACTAAACAAATAAAGCCCCGATTAATAATTTTGACATAACCCATAGCTAAAACTCTACTTTATTTGTCCAATATCTAAGATAAAAGGGCCAGTTTATCCTTTTCATTTAATCCCAAACAAAAATCCTAGGCCTAACCCCAAAGAACATCCAAAGTCCAACATGGACCCAAATCCAGAAGTGACCTATACCATTAAAAGTCTATATTCCAAGCCCAACAAGCAAAACCCAATGATTTAAGGCCCAAAATTACCCAAGAGCTGGAATTTAGCTGTATACGCTGCCCACCAACTGGTACGCCCTGCGTACACGACCAACGAAGTCGGATTGCGATAGTCGGCCGAGGTGCAGTACGTGTGGCGTACTGGGCATTACGCCTAGCGCACAGACCCTTAAGACAAAACCCATAATAAGGTCTTAACGCCTTAAGACCCCACGCCTAAATTTCAGATTTGAGCTTAATAAGACCCCTAAGGACATAAAGTTGCAAACTTTATGCCTTTGCATGGCTATAAGAAGCACAACAATAAATACATGACTTGCTTAAACCTTTTCTACACCATAAATCTTGCATGGGGACAAATGAAGATCCAAGCTTGTATTTTTATGACTTAAAATGCCCTAAAATGAATAAAAGGACGACTTAAAGGCTTTAGAGTACCTAATACTCACAAAGACCTAGATTTTGGGATAAAAGAGGAGAAAATCTAAGCTTAACCAACATCTAGAACAATATAAGCCAAGGTTGGAGCTTTATACCTCCAAATGGTGCACAATGAAGAGAAGATGATGGATCCAAAGTTTTGAGTGTAACACCTGATTCCTGGCATACATTTAATTTAAAGCATTTCTGTATTTCTCTGGGATTCGACGAGTTGGAGGCCCAACTCGTCGAGTAGGGTCATGATCCACAGGCATTTTAAGTGACCTACTCGACGAGTCGGGAAACTGACTCGACGAGTAGGTGCTGTTGAGGGAAACCGTAAATTTGAGGGTTTACACCCTATTTAAATGCCTTATTGCATTCTCCATTGTCCCTTATGCTCCCAGAACACCTCTTATCGAAACACTAGCCGCTTTGAGTGATCTAAGGCCATTTTTGGTGCTTTTGAGTGGTTGTGAAGCTTGGAAGGAAGGGGGATGCTTGGGAATTCGACTTGGGGCCTTTAGATCCAAAGATCTTATTCTATCTTCAGCTCAATCAAGGTAAATGCCCCCTGTTTTGGTCTTTATTTTGGTTGTTCATCTTTAGGGCTTAGATTTTGGGTGCATTTAGGGCTTTCTAAGCCATTTCCGGATTTGTGAAGTGATTCATGGAGTTATTCAGATATGAGTTATTGGAGGGGTCTCATGGCATAAAGGTGCCAACTATATGGACATGAGAGCCCCATGCACATTGTAGAGCACCTTTTATGGATTTTTGAGCTAAAAACCCCATGCATGTGCACCAAGATTGGAACTTTACGTATAAAATGGACATTAGGAGGCCATGTCTATGAGTTGTTCTACAACTTGGCCAGTCATAGACTGGATATGTTCTTATGAGGGAGATGAACTCGCCGAGTTCAAGGAAGAACTTGACGAGTCGGATGAAGATGGTCCTGATAGTTTGAAGGAAAGAAGAACACGTCGAGTCCTTGCTAGACTCGACGAGTGGAGTCGGGGTTGTATCGGATTAGTGGAGTATGGACTCGGTGAGTTGGCGGGCCAACTCGGCGAGTCTGGTCAACTGGATGTTGACTTTGACTAAGGTTAACTTTATCTGGTTATGGTGTTGACTCTGGTTAGGGTCATATGTTCTGTTTGATCACTTGAGGATTGTCATGTATGGATTGAGGAGTCGAGGGGAGCCGACCTTCATGCCGGGGTCTGTTCAGATGCTACACGACATCGAGGTGAGTTACCTTCCAGTAGGGGTGGGTCTAAGGCCACAATGCTGACCCACCAACAAGGATATTTAGTAGGTAATTGTCTTTGTGATAATTATCTTGGTTTGGTTATGTGACTTGGTCATGAGATATGCTTGCGTAATATGAACGATGTGTTAGTGGTAGTGACAGGGAATAGTCTTTGTCTGGCATAGGTCATTAGGACCAATGGGTTGGCTAGTACCCTGATATGCCTGGCTGGATGTTTATACCTTGCTATTGTATGCTAGTGGTAGGGGTGAAATAGTCCCCAGTTATCGGTTGAAAGATACCAATGGTAGTTACCGGTTGAAAGATACCGATTATAGTTACCGGTTGAAAGATATTGATGACAGTTACCGGTTGAAAGATACTGATGGCGGATACCGATTGAAAGATACCGACGATATTATAGGGTAGGATGTATGATGGGAGAACTCACTAAGCTTTGTGCTTATAGTTTGTGGTTGTGGTTTCAGGTACCTCTTCGTCAAAGGGGAAGGAGCCAGCAGTGTAGCAACACATCACACACATGATTTCCGCATGGAGTTTTTTGGGATTGTACTTTGATTTTTATTACTTTCGATGACATGTTTTTTCAGACACGCTGTTATGGTTTTTATAAATTGATATGACATTGGCAATGTTTGGTAAATTATGTTATGAATTATTTAATTTAAAATGAAATTTTTGTCCTCGATTTTTTGGATGTTACATTGAGAGTAAAGCCTACTCCTTGAAGATCTTTCTTCACAAACAAGAAAGTCCACAACTCACTCCAAAAGTTCAAAATACTCAAAATAGACTAGGGTTTGCAAAGAGGGTCGATCTTGGGATGGAGGCTGATATAGGGAAAGGTCTTAGGGGGGGGGGGGGTATAATGGTGCTTAAATATTACAAAAACCCTAAATATTAGGGTTTTGGTCTAAACCACGTATGCCTTGCGTACTAGCGTATGCGTGACATACTGGAACAGGGATAGGTACGCTTAGCGCACTAAAGTGTACACACAACATACCCAAGCTGCACCAAAAAATCATGAAATTGCCATTTAGGAGCCATCTTGCAAACAATTCATAACTCAAGGGTCAAAAGCAAATAACTGACAAATTAGATGTTACCGCTCTTCCCCACTTGAACTAGACATCGCCCTTGAAGTCTTATGCCGTGAACAAATCAGGGTAGTGCTCTCGCATTTCCACCATGGGCTCCCATGTCTATTCAGAACCCTTTCGATGTTGCCAACGGACACTTCTTGGTTACGTAGAGCTTTCGACTTCTGATCTAGGATCACCAATGGTCTCTCCAAAGAATTCTAGTGGTCATCAACCTGAATATCATCCAGAAGAACAAATGCGGACTCATCGGCCACACACATTCGAAGCTTTGATACATAAAAGGTGTTATGAATTTGGCTGAGCTCATCAGGAAAATCCAGTCGGTATGCAACCTTGCCCATTCAGGCCGAAATCCTGAAAGGTCTAATGAATCTGGGGCCTAGCTTTCCTCGCTTCCGAAATATGATGACACCTTTCCAAGGTGACACCTTCAGAAGCACCATGGCTCCTACCTGAAAACTCGAGGTCTGAACGTTGCTAATTTGCATAACTCTTCTGCCGGATTTATGCGAATCACAACCTATCGTGCACCTACTGACTCAACTCAGTAGTCTTGAGTACAAACTTTGTACTTCCCATGACTCGATGATCGACCTCCCTATAATAAACCGGGGTTCTGCACCTTCTTCTATACAACATCTCACATAGTGGTCGGTTAATACTGGAATAATAATTGTTGTTGTAGAAGAACTCAGCCATTGGAAGGTAAGTATCCCAACTCCCTCCAAAATCCAACACACAAGCCCAGAGCATATCCTCGAGCGTCTGAATGATCCACTCGCTTTTGAGATCGGTCTGAGGGTGGTATGTTGTACTAAAATGTAACTAAGTACCCAACTCATCATGAAACTCCCTCCAAAATCTGGAGGTGAAACGAATATCTCGGTCCAAAACCACCAAAACTAGCACACCATTCCGAACTACCACCTCATGAACATTGATTTCAGCTAACTTCTCTGATATGATCTTGGAAAATCAGTATAAAATGCACACTATTGGTCAATCTATCAATAGTGACCCAAATAGAGTTAACACCACGTGCCATCCCTGAAAATTTTGTGATAAAATTCATGGTAATCTCTTCCCACTTTCACCTAAGAATGGGTAAGGGTTGCATCTTGTCGTGGTGTCTCTGATGCTCGGCCTTGACTTTCCTACAAGTCATGAACCACTCCCCAAACCAAGCTATCTCCTTCTTCATATAGGGCCATCAATAACTTAACCTCAGCTCCGTGTATATCTTTGTGGCCCCTAGATGGATATAAAACTTTAACTTATGTGCCTCCTCTAAAACCGTCTGTCTCACCCCACTTGATGCTGGAACCCAAACTTTACCACACCGAGTCAAAAACCCCCAACAAGTCACCTTAAGATTTATCTTGAATCCTCCAAGTCACCTACTAAAAGCGGTACTCCAAGTACCTGCTAAACATTGTAACCTAACCCACTAAAACACTTCCTAGGCTCTCTTAGGTTCCCGACCTCACCCTGGCATCAAGCATCAGCTGCTAAAGAACTCCTACTTGTGTCAGCTAACTACTTCATGAATACAATCATATGAAACAAAGCTTAAATTATCCTTCGAGTAAAAGACTCAATCCTTACAATGGTTGGACTCAGAAAAGAGTTGCACAATAGGGTCAAATCAATCACTCTGAGTTTATTTAACCTTTGTAGCATGCAACTTAACATATTTACTTAATAGTTAACTCTCATCACTAAGGTTCCCATAAAGCACAAAGTAATAACATTCATGCAGTAACACTCTAAACCACAAAACAATAAAAGGTATCTCAAGCTCACCTAGTACTACCATGCTAGGAACTTCTATCCTCACCACCGGTTGCTTTATACATGCAAATTACACACAATATAGGAAATATGATCCTAATCGTATACAATTTTTAAAATATACACTTAGTAATCACTTTTATCAATATAGATTAAAATCTAGCGTATCTTCTAGTTGCCCTAGGCTACTAGGGATCACATATGATGCCGATCTATCATGCAATTCTTGAAAGTATCCCTAGCCTTATCCTGACATGCGAACATTCATATCATATATCATATCAACATGTATGGGTATTCTGGGAATCACTTACTTGAGCTCGGCTGAATTCACACATCACACCCCTTTTTTCTTTATAAATAATATTTTTAGAAACTGATTTTCTTTATAAAAATATTTTTAGAAAGTTATTTTCTTTCAAAAGATTACCAATTCATCAGTTTGATTTCAAACATACCCAAGAATGTTCCCAAATCCCTCAAACCAAGGCTCTGATACCAACTTGTAATGTCCTGAAAACTCAAGGTAAAGTTTTCATTTTTAAAACAAAAAAAAACGAGTTTTTCCAAAACCGATCAAGGTGAATATATTATTTAAACATCAGAGTAAATATTGAAAATTATCAATGCGGAAAAATCTAGTGGATGCAGTGCAGTCATGTTGGGCCCTTACCTTTCGTACTAGAAATACCTGAAACCATAAACATAAACTATAAGCAAAAAGCTTAGTGAGTTCCCTAAAGTACCAAATACCACACATAAGAAAGTGATTGATATGGGCCAAATCATAGTCTTACCGGTATTTTCTTCCATGGGCCAAATCATGGTCTTTCCATGCAATGCCGAGGGCTAAATCTTGGTCTTTCATACAAGTGTCAGGGGTCGGATCCTAGTCTTTCATACAGTTGCTAGGGGGCAGATCTTAGTCTTTCATACAACTGCCAAAGGCTAGATCAAGGTCCATCCTACAAGTACACAAAGACACGTAACATTCCACACAATAATGTAATGGCCCGTTATTTATGCCTTTGACACATGGACATAGTGAGAAGACTCACCATATAGTATGAAAGAACAGCTGGACTGATCACTACTCTAAGGGCTATCTCTACTGGGCTGCACCGATCACTGCTCTAAGGGCTATCTCTACCGGTCACCTATACAATTAACAGGAACCTAAATCTCAAATTATAAATTAAAATACCTAAAAATCCCTTATATCAAACTTGGTTAGAATCCTGGTTAAAGTCAAAAGTCAAGCGAGTCGACTGGTTTAACTTAGTAGAGTACGCTGGGCGTACGCAACATGTACGTAGGGCGCACTACGCCTTAACCAAAAATCGAGGGGCTGACCACATACGTGCAACGTACCCTTTGGTACACCCAACGTACGCGTATGATATCCTCCAAATCCATTAAGAGCTTAATCCTTTAAGCTTTTTCGTCTAAAATCCAGATCTTACCTACAAATGATATCCTTAACCATAAAGCTTCCAACTTTATGGTCTTGCATGGCTATTAAATCTGTAACTGTGACAACCCCATTTTCACGGCTAGAAAAGATCGATTTGTTTATGCTTTGTTTGAAAATCAGAGTAACATTTTAAAGAAAAGTATTGCGAAATTTGTTCCCAAAAGAAAATATGATAAAGATTTATCAAAACATTTATGAAGAAACATATTTCATTATATTAAAACCTCGGGATGTCATGTTCGATACATATCAAAAGTATAAACAGAACATTATAAGCCTTACATCATTTATTTAGATCTAATGGCCTATAATCCATAATCCCTCATCAAGTCATCCAACTATGCTCTTGTGCCACTACTTGTAATATAAGAAACTGAGTGGGTTAGGCTTGGGAGTCTAGTGAGCACATAGGGTTTTCAATCCACAATAAATAGTTTATTAGTTTTATCACATCAATCAACCCAATTACCTGTTCTCGTTATCCTCACTTTACGTCCCTAAAAAAACTATCATAAGGGACCTAGCCTAATCATCTTCATTGGGATGGAAACTACTACTAAGGGGGTTCCTCAACAATAAATGTCCATAAGGAAACCTTGAGGGGGATGGAGGTTAACACATCGTTCACAAACACCTACAGGTTGCGAGCCTGCTAGTGTTCTACTGGACTGTCTATGAGAGAGCTTTCCCTGTCCACATCTTGTGAGGTGTTTTGGCAACCTTGTTTGTTGGGACTCGATTAAGGATATGGGCGGCAGTCTCTAAGGCATACCCCTAGAATGAGATAGGTAGTGAAGCATGAATCATCATAGAACGGACCATATCTAACAAGGTTCGATTACGCCTTTCTGCCACACCATTCAATTGTGGTGTCCTAGGTGGCATCAATTGCGAAACTATTCCGCATTCCTTGAGATAGTCGTGGAATTGAAGACTTAGGTACTCTCCTCCTCGATCGAATCGAAGCATCTTGATTTTCCTGCCCAATTGATTCTCCACTTCATGCTTGAATTCTTTGAACTTTTCAAATGTTTCTGACTTGTGCTTGATTAAGTAAATAAAACCAATATCTACTATAATCATTGGTGAAAGTCACGTAGAAGCGGTTCCCATCCTTTGTGGTGGATCTAAATGGCCCACATACATCGGTATGTATGAGATCCAATAAACCCTCACCCCTCTCAAAAGTGGCAGTGAAGGGTGACTTGGTCATCTTTTCAAGTAAACAATATTCGCATGTGTCATCTTCCCTAAGGTCGAATGACTCCAACACTCCATCTTTTTGGAGTTGGACTGTGCGCTTCTTGTTGACATGTCCATGACGACAATGCCAGAATGATGCTTGATCCATACTATTGGAAGAATCTATACACAACACATCATTTCCTAGGTTATCTACAACCATAACAGTTTCATAAATTCCATTACAAGGCATTGCTTCAAAATATAAAACACCATTTAGATACGCATAAATTGAACCATTCTCATTATTAAACGAATATCTAAATCCTTGTCTAAATAAACCATGTAAAGAAATGATGTTTCTTGCCATATCTGGCGAGTAGCAACAATTATTTAAATCTAAATTCAATCCATTACTAAGCACTAAAGAATACACTCCAATCTTGGTGACAGGCGACCATCTTCTGTTCCCATGATTAGATTTATTCTTCCAAGCTCCACATCCCTATTTCTTCCTAGTCCATGCAAATCAGAACAAATGAGGTAACCACACCCTGTATCAAGAACCCAAGAAATAACATGAGATGAGTCATTAGATTTAATTGTGTATATACCTGCAACAGATGGCTTGATCTTCCCATCCTTAATGGCTTGCAGATATTCCGGGCAGCTTCTCTTCTAATGACCTATTTTGTGGCAATGATGGCACTCTACCTCCTATGGGTTGGAGTTGGGCTTAGCACGATCAACCTTGGTCCCACTAGAAGAGGAACCATCTTGGGACTTTCCCTTGCGGTGGTTCTTTGACAGAGCCCTCTTCTTGCCCCTTCCCTGCCCAATAGCCAAAACACGAGTAGCAGGTGGATTGGGAGTTGGTGCAACAGACTTGTCCGTAAGGTTGCTCTCAACAGTCCTTAGGAGCCCTTGGAGTTTACTTAGGGTGACCTCTTCCTTGTTCATATGGTAGGTCATCCTAAATTGGTTGTAGCATGAGGGTAAGGAGTGAAGAACAATGTCGGTAGCCAAATCTTCCCCAAAGTTGACACTCAACTTGCGAAGACGATCAACATACCTTTGCATCTTGTAAATGCACGGTTAGAGACTCTCCATTTCCTATTTTAGCAGTGGTCATATTCGTGATGATCTCATAGCGTTCTTGCCTCGCGCTTTGGTGATATCTCTCCATCAAGTCTAGATGTATCTCATAAGGATACATGTCCTCATAGGACTTTTGGAATTAGGAGTTCATTGTGGCTATCATGATGCAATGGATTTTCGTTGCATCACGTTCATGTGTCTCAAAGACAGCCATTTCTTTGGGGGTAGCAGTTTCTGGATTGATCTTCTTGAGCTTCTCATCGAGAACATACTCCTTGTCCTCGTAACGCGCGATCGTGCAAATATATCTTATCCATTTGCTAAAGTTTGATCCATTGAAAGTCACTTTTTGACAAAGACTCATTAATGTGAATGAGTTAGCACCAATGTTGTTTTGGTTCGACATCTACAAATAGAAAGGACAAATTTTGATTAGTATTGAATCCCTAATTAAACACCCAAAATGAAAAATTAGGGCTAGGACCCAACAACATTATTTACATATTAGAAAAGGGATGCCGTAATCCAACATGCAAATAATTTGGAGGTAAGTGAATGACGATTCACTAATTCTTCGCCATGAAAATCATAACTTTAAGTTTTAAATGTATTGAGAATTCCTAGATTTTCTTGAAGATTCATTGAACTTTTCAATGGCATGTTTAAATGTTGATATGCCCCTCTCGTTTGTGACTGGGATACCGAGGATCACAAAGTGGGTGTGAATAACCATGCTAATCTACACGGTGCCTTCATTGTTACAATCACCTATTCGATGTGCCGGTAAACCACACATGCTCCATTGAACTATGATAAACAATGAATCACCCTTTGCCACCTTTGTTTAGAACCAATTAGTGTGCTGGTAAATCACACACGCTCCACTAACTTCTTAGCAAGGGTGCAAAGTGTAATTTCATGGGATTGCATCAATTCACTTTTGCCTAAAGTAACTAGGACTGGGAATTTAGAAAAACATGTAGTTACTTTATATTTTAACATTATACTTTTAATGAGAAGAGAGAGTTGGCCTATCCTACCCGTTCGGCTAACGACCCTCCATCAGTTAAGCAAGCGGTGGGTGTGAGTGTACTCCCATTAAGCGCTATTTTATAGGTAGCAACCTTATACCCACCTTATAAACCGACTTCGTGAATGAGGCCTACTAACGGTAAGACTAGCATTTTAATTATACTTATATATATATATATATATATATATATATATATATATATATATATATATATATATATATATATATTCATTAAGCTTTAATAATATAATAGTATAGGGTTGGATTTTAAACTTGTAAAACTCTAGGGGTTGAAATTTAAATTCTTCTAAATTAAACTTTTAATCACAAAATTTGAATCTCAAAACTTCGGGACAAATGTGAACTTTTCAAAAACTAGAGGGATCAAATAACAAATAATTCAAATAACTAATTTCATAATCATCTATATTTGACCTAATCCAATTTTAGTCATTAGATAATTACCAAATAATTTTAAATAGTCAATATTTATCATATAAATAACCAATATTCAAAAGATTTGAAATTATCTATTGTTATGTCAAGGATAATCTTAAAATTAAGTCAAAATTTGGATTTTAACATAAAAAAACGATTTAGGTATCAAATCCAAGACAAAACAACAACAAAATCCCGAAATATCCTCTGCATGACGCTAGGACTCGCCGAGTCAGCTTTGGACTTGCCGAGTAGGGCCAACTCGCCGAGTCCAGACACTGACTCGCCGAGTTGGGTCGGGCAGAGGCCAAGAAAAACGATTTTCAGCAAGCAAAACAGTTAAGCATCATATTCAATTAAAACCAATCAAGGCTCTGATACCACTGATAGGTTTGAGCCATAAGAACTTTCCTATGTGCACATGCAAACCCTATTGCTTGGATCTAGGTTTCTCTAATTGAACATGCTTTGTATCCAAGACTTTGAATCATAGATCTAGTGTAAACAAACAATTTATAACATATGAAATCAGATCTAGAATAATACCTTGATTTACTTGCTTGAAAAACTTCTTTTCCTTGGAGCTTAGAGTCACAATTATCACTCCTCTAAGGGCTTACAAACACCTACTAGCAAGAAGATGATTTGAGAGAGGGAGAGAGGTGAGAAATCGGCTCTAGGGTTTCCTCAAAACATAGAGTGGCCGATTTCTCCAACGCTAAGGGTCTATTTATACTATGAGTTCTTAGGGATTTACCTTAAACCCTAATTGGATAACTTAGCCTCAAAGCAATCCAAAGATCCTTCTGGATAAGGCCTTGGACGATTTCTAGGATATCCATATCCTTAAAATCGTCCCTTCCCATATCCATAAGGATTCATAGTCTAAAACACAACTATCACACATTTGACAGTTTATGCCCCTTTATTTAATTAATCTCCTTAAGTCACCAAATTAATTCCTAATTAATTTATAACTTATATCAATCAAACAATATTATTATTCCTTTAATATATTATTCTTATAACATATTAAAAATAATATTTCTCCTCTCTATATAAATCACATTGTCAAGTTGCTATGGTGAAGGCAACCCAAAATGACTATGCACAACCGGATAAGTACTTACCAAATATAGTTACAGCCTTAGACACTAATCCAACAGCTACATCATTAACCAGATGATAACATTTTATTAATTTTGCTAATATAATAGTAAATGGTGCAAGTCCTTATAGTTGTAGTTGTGAGGTTTATCATAACAAATTTGTTATTTGTGTTGATATAAAGGTATTTATATTTTGAATATGATAGTTTATTTTTTTGTATATTAAGTAATACGTATTGATGAAAATAATAATACATATCGTTACCAAATTTTGATTATACCCCTTATGTGCCATAATATCACCCCTACTCTATATGGTTATCTCATCTTCCCTAGTAACCATCTAAAAGATTTAATAATCCACCACAATATTTTTTATTCTTATCAGTGAGATACGATTGATTGTGCAACATCATCCAATACCATTGTCATCTCATTATCAAGCTTGAAGAAGAACGTATCTAGACAAGGTTTGATTTCATCCGATGTATTTTAAATTTATTCTGTAGTGTCCCTTTTTTTTCATCTTACACAATGTGATAAAAACCCACTGAAATTGCATATATATTTTGAAATTAGAATATCTCGTGCCAACCGAAGCAACAACATAATCGATCTTCCCCCAACCCCTGTTAGTTGACATTATGATAATAGTCGGTTGAGAATCCACAAACAAGATTAATTTTTTGCCAAAGTTTGGTAAGTGACACACATCCTATAATTGCATTTCACATTAATATTACCCAAATCAATTTGATATTGTATACGTAACTTTTACTTTAAACATCATTAGTTGTAAAAATATTGAATGAAGCAGGAAGCAATGAATATTTCTATAAATTTGCATCCTTTATAAATTTCCTTTAATTAATGGCAAGGCTTTCAAGTTAACAGAGGAAGCCTTTGTAAATAAATGTGCAGATGCAATCAAGGTATGTATATTCAAAAAAGTATTTTGATTGAATAAAGTATCCCTTCAATTGCAAATGCAAACTTTTTATATTATACTTATTGGTATTTTGTTTATCATGTGCAATTGTAGGTTTGGACATAATCATAATTTTGGGATGATGACACCATATGATAAAAAAAAATTATTGAATGTGTAAGCAATATAATCAAATTTTGAAGAATATATGTGTTAAATATTAGCCTTCACAAGAGCACTTCATTATGGAATGTGATGAAGAAAGCCATACCACATAACGTGTGATTGATGTTGGTGCCAAGTCTGATTAAGAATTGGATAATTGTCCTATTTGTAGGTGGTGTAGGGATTATAATTCTTTTTGTAAAATATCATGCGTGAATATTTGACAAATATATATATATATATATATATATATATATATATATATATATATATATATATATATATATATATATATATATATATATATATATATATTAATAATATTTAGTATCTTACAATATGGATTTATCAATGTTATGTGTTTTATAAGACTAGTACAAATTTAATAATCATATGGATTAAGTTAATTTCTCTTCTACAACACATGAAATTAGGTAATGCATATTTTGGTGTCAAATATGTTTATGAAGTAAGGTGAATTTAATATGACATAGTAAAGGTCCCATTTAAGATTTTTTTTTTCTCATTTAATCAAAATATGGTTATTAAGCTAGTTGTTGAGCATTGGAAATGTAATCTTATCATTATTATGATTAGATATGATAAGACTTCAAATGGGTTTATGTCTAAGATCATGCGGTATGGGTCACGAAATCCTGGTGGCTGATGCATGTAAACGTTTCTTGGAGGTGTCCATGGAGAAAAGCATTCTTCACATCCAGTTGGTGAACCAACCAGTCATGTGAAATAGCTAAGCTGAGAACAGTTCGAATGGTAGTCGGTTTAACAACCGGGTTGAAGGTCTCATCACAATCAATGCCGGGTCGTTGACTGCGACCGTTGGCAACAAGACGTGCCTTATACTGAGCTAATGTTCCATTTGCATTATGTTTCTTTTTAAACAACCAAATAAAATTAACAACATTAGCAGTTGGGGGCCGAGGCACAAGTATCCAAGTCCGATTAGAAATAAGAGCATTAAATTCTTCAATCATAACACTAAACCAATTAGGATCAACAAAGGCTTGAGAGTAGTTTTTGGGAAGAGGTGAAGAGGAGAGATCAGTGTGAAGATTTAATTTATCAATGGGTTTGAAGATGTCGTGACAAGCACGAGTCTCCATATGATAAGTGCGAGATGAGGTATAAGGAAGAGGATGAGTATTTAGAGAAGAAGTAGGGGCTGAAGGGGGTTGTTTGACTAAAAGGTGGATGGTTCGGAGGTGGAGGAGTGAGAGGAAGAAGGGTTATCGACATCAACATGGGAAATGGGAGGAGTGTCAGGGTTGCTGTTGACAATATGAATGGTGGTGGTATGAGTTGTGGGGTTAGTTTCAGGAATCATAGGAGAGGGTTGAGGTGGACGTGTTGGATCATTGAAGTAGTTTCTTTGATTTTGGAGTTAAGGAACCGAATGGAAAGATGGATTCATCAAAGGTAACATGACGGGAAATGATTATTTCTTTTTATGGAGGTTAAGGCAACGATATCCTTTGTGATTAGATGGGTATCCAAGGAAGATGTATGGAATGGAACGGGGTTGCAATTTGTTAATATTGTTGAGATGGGGGTTACAAAGAGAAGCGAAAACACGAAGGTGTGTGTAGGATGGGAGTTTGTTAAAGAGTTTGTGAAAAGGTGTGTCATGTTGGAGGGTGGTAGATGGAAGAATATTGAGGAGATAGGTGGCCATATGAAGAGCTTTAACCCAATATGTGGGTGGAAGATGGGCTTGGAATAAGAGGGTTCGAATAGTATTATTTATAGTATGAAGCATGCGTTCTGATTTGTCATTTTGTTGAGATGTGTATGGACAGGAAAAACACATGTGAATACCATTATAGGCACATAGATGGTGAAATTGGGTGTTATCAAATTCTTTGCCATTGTCACATTGGAAAACTTGAATATCGGTTTTGAATTGGTTGGTGACATATGCACGGAAGTGAAGAAACTTAGAAAAAACATCAGATTTTTTTCGTAATGGATATACCCAAACAAAGTGAGAATATTGATCAAGAAAGATGACATAATATTTGATTCCACTATGGAAAAGTAAAGGAGAAGTCCAAACATTAGAATGTATAACTTGAAAAGGAGAACTAACATTAGTTTGCGACAAATTAAACGATAAACGGACAAGTTTGCCCAGTTGAAAAGCATGACATAACACATTGGGGTCTTTTCTATTACACGAGATGAATTTTTTTGATAATAAATGCTTGAAGACTTGGGAGTCGGGATGACCAAGTCGTTGATGCCAACTTGTAACGACCCAATTTTCACAACCAAAATTTTTTTGTTTAAAAACGTTACTTTAGAAAATATTAATAACTAAAACATCGTTTGATCAATCATAATATAAACTGAACCATGTCTGAAAACCACAACATACAACCAATCAGAATATCAGAGTATCAATCCCAGAAAAGCTCGTAAATGCGGAAACCGGAGAGTGTGTGTGTGACGTGCTGCTACCGTGCCGGCTCCTTTCCCCTAGCTGAGGAGGTACCTGAAACCAAAACTGAAACTGTAAGCACAAAGCTTAGTGAGTTCCCCCATAATACCCCATACCATGCATACATATAACAAACAATGTTCAGCTAGGAGTTACGGGCCCTGCCCACACTCGGGAAGATACGGGCTCTGCCCACACCTTGCTAGCTGGGAGATACGGGCCTCACCCATACTTGTGAAGTTACGGGCCCTGCCCACACTTCACTATCGGGGAGATACGGGCCTAGCCCACACTCCAACCTCGGAGAGATACGAGCCCTGCCCTCACTCAACCGCTAACCCATAACATACAAGTATCACGCAGACAACAAGTATAAGCAACTCTATCAGATTAACACATATTTCATACTTGACTAAACCCAGAGGTACGGGCTCGGCCCACACTCTAGTACTAACATCTCGTCTACACGGGTCGGCCTTAGTGCCTTAGACCCATTCCTACTGGAAAGGAAACTCACCTCGAAATAGCTGCTGGTCTGTGTGGGAATTGATCACCTACTACTGCTGCTGCTGCTCCGGAAACTCCCTGGCTGTAATTCCCACAATATACTTAATCATACACTGCTAACTGTCCTTTGGGTAAAAAGACCATTTTACCCCTGGTCTAGCCCTAAGTCAAATCAGAGTCAACTTTTAGTTGACCCGACTCGCCGAGTTGGCTCTCCAACTCGCCGAGTCCCTGTCCAGAAAATTGTCCTGGGTCCCTGATTCTACTCGTCGAGTTAGGCTATGACTCGACGAGTTCATCTCCTAAACTGACATTTAACCCCTTCATCCTACTCGCCGAGTTGTATGAACAACTCGTCGAGTTCATCTTCATCCGAAGAAGACTTATGCTAAGACTCGCCGAGTTGTATGAACAACTCGCCGAGTTTGTTCTTGATCTATGAAGATTGCCTTGGACTCGCCGAGTCAGGGCATTGACTCGCCGAGTCCTAACATGGGTGAGTTCAGCTCCCAACTCACCGAGTCACCCCCTGTGACTCACGGCTCCAACTCGATACATCATAAAGGGACCAATTCGGTGACTCGCGACCAGACTCGCCGAGTCGCCGCCATGCATCCACCAAATACACCGATTTGCTCGATTCCAGTCCATGCCATTCATAGATCTGGACTTCTAGGACACAAATCACACGTAAAGTTTCCAACTTTACGTGTGGATATTCACCAATATGGATTTTAGGGCTCAAAATGCCTTAAAAGGGTAGATCTAGGGCTAACAAGCAACATGGGGCCATAAAGCTAACATATCTGAGCTCCTGGAGCTCAATCTTGCCTAGATCCAGAGGGCAAACATCTTATTATGACATATAATGCACATACAAGCTTGGGGATTTGACCAAGAAAGACCCAAATGAAGTTTTAAGCATAGAATCATGGGGGAAAACGGGTTATACCTCAAGGGAACTGCTGGAAGAACACAATAGTTGCCTGGATGTCTTCCCTTCTTCTGGATCTACTTCCTTCCTCCTTCAAAACCTTCAAAAACACACACAATAGCCTCAAACTCTCAAGGAACAGCTTAGAACGAGGGATACAGGGCTCTAAGGGTGAATGAGGGCTGGCTTGGGGCAGTTAAGTCGTTTAAATAGGGTGCAAACCCCTGAAACTTAGGGTTTCATCCAACAGCGACGACTCGCCGAGTCGCCAACTTAAAACGTGACCTGGGTCACGTCTCTACTCGGCGAGTCGGACCTATGACTCGCCGAGTCCAAGGCTAAAATAGGCAATATTCGAATAAGATTTACATACCAGAAACCAGCTGCTACAAATCTCCCCCACTTATTTTAGACTTCGTCCTCGAAGTCTGCTGCTCGATCCTGAAACAGCTCGAGGTAATGCTCCATCATCTCGTCCATCGGCTCCCAAGTCCATTCCGAACCCTTGCGGTGCTGCCATTGCACCTTCACTAACTCCACTCTCTTGTTCCTCAAATCCTTCGACTTCCTGTCGAGGATTGCGACTGGGCGCTCAATGTAATTCAGGCTGTCATCAACCTGAATATCCTCCAAAGGCACTACTGCTGAATCGTCCACTAAGCACTTACGCAACTGAGAAACATGGAAAGTGATGTGGATCTGGCTGAGCTCGGCTGGCAGATCCAACCTGTACGCCACCTTGCCCACCCGGGCTACGACCCTGAACGGTCCGATGAATTGCGGGCCCAACTTGCCCCGCTTCCTGAATCGTATGACGCCTTTCCAAGGCGACACCTTCAGGAGAACCATATCCTTAACTTGGAACTCCAAATCGGATCTATGCTTGTCGGCATAACTTTTCTGCCGACTCTGAGCAGTTTGAAGCCTGCTTCGGACCTGTTGGATCCTCTCAGTCGTCTTGAGCACCACTTCGGTGCTCCCCATGACCCTTTGGCCAACTACACCCCAGCATATCGGGTTCCTACACCTCCGTCCGTACAGCATCTCGAAGGGAAGGCAGTCGATACTCGCATGATAGCTGTTGCTGTAGGAGAACTCGGCCAGGGGAAGATAGGTATCCCAGCTACCACCGAAGTCTAGCACACACGCCCGCAGCATATCCTCCAGAGTCTGGATGGTCCGCTCGCTCTGGCCATCCGTCTGCGGGTGAAAGGCGGTGCTAAAATGCAGACGAGTGCCCAACTCGTCATGGAATTTCTTCCAAAATCTGGAAGTAAAACGCACATCCCTGTCCGAGATCACCGATACTGGCACCCCATGCCGTGCCACAATCTCCCTGATATAGATGTCGGCCAATTTTTCGGCCGATATGCTCTCTTGAATCGGAATAAAGTGAGCACTCTTGGTCAATCTATCCACGATGACCCAAATCGAATCCACTTCACGTGCGGTCCTGGGAAGCTTCGTGATAAAATCCATCGTGATATCTTCCCATTTCCACAGTGGAATATCCAACGGCTGCATCTTGTCATGCGGTGTCTGATGTTCGGCCTTGACCTTTTTGCAGGTCAAACACCGCTCGACGTACCATGCCACATCCCGCTTCATGCAGGGCCACCAGTAATCCAGACGAAGATCCCTATACATCTTCGTCGCCCCGGGATGAATAGAGAATCGGGACTTGTGCGCCTCCTCCAACAAAATCTGGCGCACGCCTCCGTGATACGACACCCACACCCTACAGTGTAGTGTCAATAGTCCTCGGCTATCATAATCAAAGGAGGAAACCTGGCCCACCACGCGCTCGCTCTTTCGATGCTCCTCCTTGATAGCCTCCTGTTGAGCCTCCCGAATCTGCTCCAACAGGGGAGTCACCACGGTCATCCTCAAGCAGACGTCCCTGATCGGCGCCGCCTTGCGGCTAAGCGCATCGGCCACCACATTAGCCTTCCCCGGGTGGTAAAGGATCTCGCAATCATAATCCTTCACCACATCCAACCACCGACGCTGCCTCATGTTCAGATTCGGCTGGTCCATGAGGTACCTCAAACTCTTGTGGTCCGTGTAGATGGTACACCGAACCCTGAAGAGGTAATGTCGCCAAATCTTGAGAGCAAAGACCACCGCCCCCAACTCCAAATCGTGCGTTGGGTAGTTCGCCTCGTGAGGTTTGAGCTGCCTCGAAGCGTAGGCAATGGCATGCCCCCTCTGCATCAGTACCGCGCCCAACCCAGAAACGGACGCATCACAATAGACCACAAAATCCTCTACGCCCTCTGGCAGGGCTAAGATCGGCGCCTCACACAATCTCCGTCTCAGCGTCTCAAATGCAACCTGCTGCTCGGGTCCCCACCGAAAGACCACGACTTTCTTCGTCAGCCGTGTCAGGGGTACGGCTATCTTGGAGAAATCCTGGATAAATCTCCGATAGTAGCCCGCCAATCCTAGGAAACTCCGAATCTCAGATGGAGACTTCGGGACCTCCCATCTCATCACGGCCTCGACCTTGGCCGGATCAACCAGAATCCCGTTCTGGTTGACGAGGTGTCCAAGAAATTGCACCTCGCGCAACCAAAACTCACACTTGGAGAACTTGGCATACAAGCTCTCCCTCCTCAAGGTCTCCAATACCTCTCTTAGATGCTCCTCGTGTTCCTCCCGAGTCTTGGAATAAACCAAGATATCATCGATAAAGACTATCACAGACCGATCCAGCATCGGTCTGCATACGCGGTTCATGAGGTCCATGAACACGGTAGGAGCATTGGTGAGCCCAAACGGCATCACCACGAACTCATAATGACCATAGCGCATCCGAAATGCGGTCTTCTGCATATCCTCCTCCCTGAACCTCATCTGATGATAACCCGAATGCAAATCAATCTTGGAGAACCAAGATGCTCCCTGAAGCTGGTCAAATAGGTCATCAATCCTCGAAAGCGGGTAACGGTTCTTCACTGTTACCTTGTTCAGCTCCTGATAATCTATACACATCCGATGCGATCCGTACTTCTTCTTTACAAACAGAATCGGGGCTCCCCAGGGTGAACTGCTCGGACGAATAAATACCTTGTCTAGCAGCTCCTGCAGCTGCGTAGACAACTCCTGCATCTCAGGAGGGGCCAACCGATACGGCGCCTTGGCTATCGGAGCCGCGCCAGGGACAAGGTCAATCCTGAACTGCACCTGTCGCTCCGGAGGTATCCCAGGAAGCTCCTCTGGGAAAACATCTGCAAAGTCTCGGATCACCGGAACCTCGCTCACTGTCGCCTTACCCGCCTCCCGGGTATCCATCACATATCCGACATATCCTGCGCATCCCTGCTGAAGGTAGTGCCTAGCCCTCGCAGCTGAACATACAGTGGGTCCATACTGAGGCCTCTCTCCATGAATCACTAACTCTCCCCCGCTAGGGGTCCTGGCCCGTACTAGCTGCTGCGCGCAATCTATCACCGCCCCATTAGGGCTCAGCCAATCCATGCCTATAATCACCTTGTTCCCACGCAACGGAATGGGAACCAAATCTACCAAATAGCGCTCCTCAAACAAACGCAGCACGCAATCTCGAAATATCATCGATGCTCGTACCGATCGATCGTCAGCGATCTCCACTTCCAAAGGGCAATCTAACTCGCCCGATGACTCATGAAACTTCTTGCTAAGTGCAAGGGAAACGAATGATCGGGATGCACCTGAATCAAATAACACTTGGACTGGGAGGCCGTTCACATGGAATGATCCTAATGCATACATATACATATAGAGCACATATCAATAACATAACATCATAAAAAATAAGATAGAGGGAAAGAATCATACCCGTCACCACATCGGGTGCGGCGCGTGCCTCCTCGGCAGTCAACTGAAATGCCCGGCTCCTCACCACTGGAGCCTCTGCCTTGCCTTGCCGACCATCCGTGATCCGCAGGGTCGCTGGAGCTGGCGCCTTCACTGGCTCTGCAACTGTCAACTGGGGGCAATTGGCCTTCTTGTGGCCGCTCTGGTTGCAGTGAAAACACAGCAACTCTGATGTCTGAATAGCTGAAACTGGAGTAGTACAATCCCTGCTATAGTGCCCTGTCTTGACGCACTTGTATCAGCCTCCTGATCCCATCCTACATGCCCCCACGTGCGTCCTACCGCATTTCCCGCAGCGGCTCGGTCCTGACTGGCCTTTCGGCCTACCATCTGATCCCTTGGGCTTCTTCCCCGAAGCCCCTCCTGCCTGACCCTCCTCTATTTTTCGTCTCCGGATGTGCTCCAAATCTATCTCCCTCTCCCTAGCCCTGGCAATCATGGAGTCCAGGGTAGGGCAAGCCGAAAAGCTAACATGCTCCCGGATGTCAGCTCATAGCATATCATGGTAACGAGTCCTCCTCATGTCCTCGTCACCGGCATACTGGGGCACCAATAAAGCCCTCTCCCGGAACTTGGCGGTGATCTCCGCCACAGTCTCCGTCGTGTGCCTCATGTCTAGAAACTGCCTGGCCAGCTGCTAAAGCTCGACAGCCGGCGCAAACTCTGCCATGAACCTGGTCACAAAGTCCGACCAGGTCATTGCCTCGATAGCTGAGGCTCCCAACGAGTCACCCACTGACTCCCACCAATCCCGGGCTCGGTCCCGTAAACACCCCGCTGCGTATCTCACCTTCGACCCCTCGGGGCAGAAGCTAGTCAACTGGGCAGACTCGATATCTGCAATCCATCGCCTGGCGACAATGGGGTCTTTCACCCCATGGAAATCCGGCGCACCACTGCCCCTGAAGTCCTTAAAGGACTGTGTGCGAGATCCTGACTGGCTCGAGGCCATATCGCTCCTAAATGCCCATAGGCGATCCTCCATCAACTCCATGATCCCTTCCTTGATCGACCCAAAGAGAATGGGGGTCGACTCAAGGATGCCCATGGTGATCTCTGACGCGATGAACTCACGTAGCCTTTCATCAATCGGCTCGGAGCCTGATCCCGAACCTGACCCCTCTCCTGAACCGCCATCTGCCGGCTTCGATCGAAGTACCACCATTCTGCAATACATTACAACAATCATTAGCGATACTGCTACTTCCTGAGGGATCACAACTACTTACAGGTTCCCTGGTCTTATCTTGGACTTCCTTGGTTCGGGTACGGATCCTCTGCTTTCAGTAGTACGGGCCCATACTACCTTCCACATCTATCCGTACCTTCTCCAAGGAATGCCTCGACTCCACCAGATCCCCTTCACTACTACTGATCACAGCTATACTCATCCTAGGCTTGCCCTAGGGAGATCTCTAATTCTACTCTAACCAGTCCTCAGCTGCTGCAGGCCTCATTGTAATGCCAATTGGCCATTACCCGAATACCATCACATGTGACGAGGCTCAGATAATCCTTCGAGTACCCGACTCGTCCCTACAACGGTTGGACTCAAACAAGAGCTGCGCAGTAGGATCAAATTCGGCACTCTAAGATTATTCAATCCTGATTACATGTGACGTGACGCATTCGCCTAATGGCTAACTCCCATTATTCAGAGTCCCACGAAGCACGAAACAAGCAGCATTCAGACAAGGGTAACAATCTCAATTAACTCTATCCACTTTCAGGAACTGAGCTAGCATATAGTGCTAAGCTCATACTACCAGGCATAACCTAATCAGGCTATCCTACTTACTGACTACTCAATAACTAGCATGCAATTTCTCATACAACTGAAACACAAATAGTAGGCACATAAGGCATCACCCCTAGACCCTTAGTCCTATTCTAGCATGCGGTTCTACGAAAGTTGATAAACATAACATAAACTTGTATGGGTACTATGGGGAATACTTACTTGAGCTTGGCCGGCCGCGCACATCACACACTTCGTTCTTTCTCAAAACTCTTTTCTAAATTTTAGAAAACATTTTCTTTTAGAAAATCATTCAATCCCTCGATTTGAGTTCAGACACTCCCAAAGACGTGTCCGAATCCCTCAAACCAGGGCTCTGATACCAACTTGTAACGACCCAATTTTCACAACCAAAATTTTTTTGTTTAAAAATGTTACTTTAGAAAATATTAATAACTAAAACATCGTTTGATCAATCATAATATAAACTGAACCATGTCTGAAAACCACAACATACAACCAATCAGAATATCAGAGTATCAATCCCAGAAAAGCTCGTAAATGCGGAAACCGGAGAGTGTGTGTGTGACGTGCTGCTACCGCGCCGGCTCCTTTCCCCTAGCTGAGGAGGTACCTGAAACCAAAACTGAAACTGTAAGCACAAAGCTTAGTGAGTTCCCCCCATAATACCCCATACCATGCATACATATAACAAACAATGTTCAGCTAGGAGTTACGGGCCCTGCCCACACTCGGGAAGATACGGGCTCTGCCCACACTTTGCTAGCCGGGAGATACGGGCCTCGCCCACACTTGTGAAGTTACGGGCCCTACCCACACTTCGCTATCGGGGAGATACGGGCCTAGCCCACACTCCAACCTCGGAGAGATATGGGCCCTGCCCTCACTCAACCGCTAACCCATAACATACAAGTATCACGCAGACAACAAGTATAACCAACTCTATCATATTAACACATATTTCATACTTGACTAAACCCAGAGGTACGGGCTCGGCCCACACTCTAGTACTAACATCTCGTCTACACGGGTCGACCCTGGAAAGGAAACTCACCTCGAAATAGCTGCTGGTCTGTGTGGGAATTGATCACCTACTACTGCTGCTGCTGCTCCGGAAACTCCCCGGCTGTAATTCCCACAATATACTTAATCATACACTGCTAACTGTCCTTTGGGTAAAAAGACCATTTTACCCCTGGTCTAGCCCTAAGTCAAATCAGAGTCAACTTTTAGTTGATCCGACTCGCCAAGTTGGCTCTCCAACTCGCCGAGTCCCTGTCCAGACAATTGTCATGGGTCCCTAATTCTACTCGTCGAGTTAGGCTATGACTCGACGAGTTCATCTCCTAAACTGACATTCAACCCCTTCATCCTACTCGCCGAGTTGTATGAACAACTCGTCGAGTTCATCTTCTTCCGAAGAACACTTATGCTAAGACTCGCCGAGTTGTATAAACAACTCGCCGAGTCTGTTCTTGATCTATGAGGATTGCCTTGGACTCGCCGAGTCAGGGCATTGACTCGCCGAGTCCTAACATGGGTGAGTTCAGCTCCCAACTCACTGAGTCACCCCCTGTGACTCACGGCTCCAACTCGATACATCATAAAGGGACCAATTCGGTGACTCGCGACCAAACTCGCCGAGTCGCCGCCATGCCTCCACCCAATACACCGATTTGCTCGATTCCAATCCATGCCATTCATAGATCTGGACTTCTAGGACACAAATCACACGTAAAGTTTCCAACTTTACGTGTGGATATTCACCAATATGGATTTTAGGGCTCAAAATGCCTTAAAAGGGTAGATCTAGGGCTAACAAGCAACATGGGGCCATAAAGCTAACAGATCTGAGCTCTTGGAGCTCAATCTTGCCTAGATCCAAAGGCCAAACATCTTATTACGACATATAATGCACATACAAGCTTGGGGATTTGAACAAGAAAGACCCAAATGAAGTTTTAAGCATAGAATCATGGGGAAAACGGGTTATACCTCAAGGGAACTGCTGGAAGAACACAATAGTTGCCTGGATGGCTTCCCTTCTTCTGGATCTACTTCCTTCCTCCTTAAAAATCTTCAAAAACACACACAATAGCCTCAAACTCTCAAGGAACAGCTTAGAACGAGGGATACAGGGCTCTAAGGGTGAATGAGGGATGGCTTGGGACAGTTAAGTCGTTTAAATAGGGTGCAAACCCCTGAAACTTAGGGTTTCACCCAACAGCGGCGACTCGCCGAGTCCTGGATATGGACTCGCTGAGTCGCCAACTTAAAACGTGACCTGGGTCACGTCTCTACTCGGCGAGTCGGACCTATGACTCGCTGAGTCCAAGGCTAAAATAGGCAATATTCGAATAAGATTTACATACCAGAAACCAGGTGCTACACAAGTGGATGAACTTGCAGCCAAAAAAACTTGAGGGATTTGGTTGGTAAAGGGATAAAGGTCGCTCGTGTTGTCACATCGGATGAGAATTTGTTTGGTGAGGTAGTCCTTCACAGAAGAACCAAATTCGTCAAATTCAATAGAGCATTTATCGTCACGGGTAAATTAACGAACATACATAAGATTTTTAATAATTTAAAGAGTAATAAGGATAGTTTTAAGAAATAATGTACGAAAAGGATGTTGACTAATGGAAGTGCTACCAACATGGGTAACGGGAAGACGAGATCCATCACCAACTACAACGGAAATATTATTCCAATTATTTCTAACAGATTTTAGAATACCTGAGTCGTGGTGGAGGTGAGCAGTTTCCCCGGTATCCATGTACCAATCTGTATTCCCGGGATCTTGAAGATTCACGGTACGAAATGCTTAAGGGAGAGCTGTGGGCTGATCAAAAAATTGGGCCTGCTGCCAATTAAATGGTTGCTGATTTGGATGTAACGACCTAATTTTCACATCAAAATTTTTTTTGTTTAAAAACGTTACTTTAGAAAATATTAATTACTAAAACATCATTCGATCATCCATAATATAAACTGAACCATGTCTGAAAACCAAAACATACAACTAATCAGAATATTAGAGTATCAATCCCAGAAAAGCTCGTAAATGCGGAAACCGAAGAGTGTGCGTGTGACATGCTGCTACCGCGCCGACTCCTTTCCCCTAGCTGAGGAGGTACCTGAAACCAAAACTGAAACCGTAAGCACAAAGCTTAGTGAGCTCCCCCATAATACCCCATACCATGCAAGCATTTAACAAACAACATGCAATTAGGAGATACGGGCCACGCCCACACTCGTGAAGATACGGGCCCCGCCCACACTCGTGAAGATACGGGCCCCGCCCACACTTCGCTTTCTGAGAGATACGGGCCCCGCCCACACTCTTGAAGATACGGGCCCCACCCATACTTCGCTATCTGGGAGATACGGGCCTAGCCCACACTCCATTCTCGGAGAGATACGGGACTCGCCCACACTCAACAGCCAACTCATATCATACAAGTATCGCACAAACAACAAGTGTAAACAATTCTATCATACTGGCATATATCATAATCAACTCAACTAAGAGATACGGGCTCGGCCCACACTCCAATACTAACGTCTCGTCTATACGGGCCGGCCTTGGTGCCTTAGACCCATTACTACTGGAAGGAAACTCACCTCGAAATAGTTGCTGGTCTGTGTGGGAATTGATCACCTACTACTGCTGCTGCTGCTCCGGAAACTCCCCGGCTATAATTCCCACAATATACTTAATCATACACTGCTAACTGTCCTTTAGGTAAAAAGACCATTTTACCCCTGGTCTAGCTCTAAGTCAAAGTCAGAGTCAACTTTCAGTTGACCCGACTCGCCGAGTTGGCTCTCCAACTCGTCGAGTCCCTATCAGACGATTGTCCTGAGTCCCTGTTTCTACTCGTCGATTTAGGCTATGACTCGACGAGTTCATCTTCTAGACTGACGTTCAACCTCGTCATCCTACTCGCCGAGTTATATGAACAACTCGTCGAGTTCATCTTCATCCGAAGAACACTTATGCTAAGACTCGCCGAGTTGTATGAACAACTCGCCGAGTCTGTTCTTGATCTATGAAGATTGCCTTGGACTCGCCGAGTCAGGGCATTGACTCGCCGAGTCCTATCATGGGTGAGTTGAGCTTCCAACTCACCGAGTCACCCCTTGTGACTCACGTCTCAACTCGATACATCATAAAGGGACCAATTCAGTGACTCGCGACCAGACTCGTCGAGTCACATATACGACTCGCCGAGTCGCAGCCATGCATCCATCAAATACACCGATTTGCTCGATTCCAGTCCATGCCATTCACAGATCTAGGCTTCTAGGACACAAATCACACGTAAAGTTTCCAACTTTATGTGTAGATATTCACCAATATGGATTTTAAGGCTCAAAGTGCACCAAAAGAGGTAGATCTAGGGCTTTCATGCAATATGACCCCATAAATGCATTAGATCCAAGCTCCAGGGACTAAATCATGCCTAGATCTAAAGGCTAACAACTTATTACAACCCAAAAGCACAAACAAGCTTGGGGAAGAGCCCAAGAAGGACTCCCATGAAGCTAAAAGAGATTACAAGCTTGAAAACAGAGTGGAAACGAGCTATACCTCAAGGAAAATGTTGAGATGACACAAAGATGCCTGGTCTCCTTCTCCTCTTCTTGATCTACTCTTCTTTCTCCTCAAAATCTTCAAGAACACTCTAAAACACTTCAATCTCTCAAGGAAATAAGGGAATAAACGATGTTGGGAGTTCTGGGGGTGAATGGGGACGAGTTTGGGGCGGAATGAGGGTTTAAATAGGGTGCAAACCCTTGTAATTTAGGGTTTCATCCAGCAGCGGTGACTCGCCGAGTCCGAGATATGGACTCGCCGAGTCGCCAACTTAAACGTGTCCTGAGTCTCGTCCCTACTCGGCGAGTCGGACCTTATGACTCGCCGAGTCCAAGGCTAAAATAGGGAAATACTCAAATAAAATTCACATACCGGAAACCAGGTGCTACATTGGAGGTCCAGGAAGGAGAGCATGGTGGGCCGGTTGCTGAGTAAGCTAATGAAGCTGTTGTCGAGAGTGGGTTTGTGGTGAATTGGGCCAACGATTTTGATGGGGGAGAAGGGAGCAGCCTAACAGCCTGTTGTTCGGCAGGAATAAAGACCCAGCGACCGATGGGGTTAGCTGTTGTGTGCTGAGAAATTGCACCACCTCCATTAAGTCACTGGCCACCACGACCCTTGCCGCCATTTCGCCCTATGCCATCGCCTCGATTCCGGCTACCACCACGTTGATTTCCACGATTGCTTCAAGAATTGGTTGTTTGAGGCTGGTGATTAGAAATCAAACATGATGAGGAGAAGATGAGTCCATGTGAGATGCATGAGGGATTCGACTGAGTTGATTCTGCACAGTTTTTTCTTTAATTGACAACATCGAACGCATCTCAAGGAGAGTTGGAAACAAAGTCTTGTGACGGATGGTAGTGGGGATGTGGTCAAATTTGGAAGATAACCCATTGATGGCATAAGTAACTAGGGTTCTTTCAGGAACTTTGGAACTGATGTTAGCTAAGAGATCAGAAATTGATTTGATGCATGTGTAATACTCCATGACAGTGGATTCGCCTATAGTAATATTCCGCAGTTGGTTCTCGAGTTCAATGGCATTTGCTTCCTTGTTGTCACAGAAAAGATCTTTAATAGCCTTCCAAAGTTGAGCTGCTGTTGCATCAGGTATCAAAATAGATTGAATAAGAGGTTGTGTGAGAGTACCATAAAGTCATTGTTTGACAATGGAATCAACAGTACACCAATCTTGATCATCGGGATTATGGTTGGTGCCATCAAGGTGGCCAAAAACCTTATAGGCAATGCAATGATTTTTGAAGAACGCGCGCCTGGCATCATTGTTTAACCTGTCAAGATCAAGAATGAGAGGAACATACGATTTGATATTGGTGATGCCGTACAATTTATCCAAGGCAGTAGTCATGGTAGAGGAAAATTAAGGAAGAAGAAAGAATGGGAGGGAAGAGATATCGAAACAGAGAGGGAAACGGCTAGGGTAGAATTTGGCCTGATACCATGTTAGTAAATTATTTTCCCATAAAGCACCAATATATACATTCCACCAATATATAATACAAAATATGGAAAGAGCTATGATTGTGGGCAAAATATACAAGGGCCACACAATTAAATGAATAACAATGGAAAATACAATATACAAATATATATATATATATATATATATATATATATATATATATATATATATATATATATATTGCTAACAGAAGCTATTGTTGCTATTAGATCTCCATTTGCACTTGCTTTTTCTCCAAACAATCCTTAATATACTTGCACCATTTGAACAATCGATCAACCACAAGTAACTTATCAACCATTGAAACTTTAACTGCTCCATTCAATTATGTTTATGCAAATGTGTTCACAAACAACATAAAAAATTAAGTTTAAACAACAATTATCCTTCCGTATCTTTATTTTTTTTTTTCAATAAATTTCCATTGTTGTATTTTTTGTTTGGGAATTGATTTCTCCATGCTGCAAAAATATCCTATCTTATTATGAATTGAGTCTACGTCATCCAAATGAATTGCATTATTTAGTAAACCAAACATTTGATCTACAGATGGGCTTGACCAACATATGTCTCCGGTGGAGTATCGTACCATCCTCAGATATCGACTCATGATTCCAATATTCTTAGCCAATGGGATATGTCTGGTGTGCCGCAAGGTATGTTTGGACTCTTTCGGCGAGCATGCATTTCATTGCAAAGAACTCCCGGGGTTCAAATACAGACATGATATGGTTAGGGATGTTTTGGTCGACATATGTAAGCATGTCGGGGTTTCCGCCAAGAAAGAGGCTCCAGTGAATTTCCTTACTGACCTGACAGAAGAAAAGTCAACCCTTAGACCGGCTGACATTTTGATTTTTTGATGAGTTAGAGGGAAACATGCATGTGTGGACTTTATAGGGGTATCCCCTCTCGTAAGTTTGAGGGCCGGGGGTTTCACGGCGGGACAGACTGCATTAAAAACTGCTATTTGCAAGGTTACAAAACATGAGAAACCGTGAATGGAAAATCAACACGCGTTCATACCATTTGAATTTGATACGTTTGGTTTCCTTGTGCCGGATGTGGTGAAGCTTCTTAATAGACTGCAACGGATCATGCATAGCCATGTTATATCCCCTAGATTTATTGATGTAGTCTTCAAAAGAATTGGGTTTACCATACATAATGGTTTAGCGGAGCAACTTGTTGCTCGTTTGCCTTCTTGTTCGTTGTATGATGATAACTAAAAGAGCTAAATCCATATTATATCTACAACATCATCTGTTGAAAGTTTTGAGCGTTATTCCCTTAAGCGTGTACATGTTAAAGTACTAAATTGTGAAAGCATAAAATATGCTAGTCTTAGAGGTAGTTGATTAATTTTCGTTGGGAGGAATGCCGCAAATCCTATATTAGTAACTGATTCTTTCTGTCTGAATGACAATTTCTGAATTGCTAAAAACAAATAATGTGGAGACATTCTTGTACTTGACGAGTGGAATTCACCATTCGACTCATCGGTTTTTTTATTTGTTTATGAAGTACGTTTTGTTTTTGACAATATTGAGGCTTATGTATCAACTCAAAAATGTAGTAGTTGTGATGTGGTTTGTGGTGATAACAATAACGACCGACAACAAATAATTCATTGGAAACATATTTTAATGACCTTTTTAGATGATTAGGCAAGGAGATGAACTTGGTAAAGGCTCGACATATCTGAGGCTGACATGACTTTCATTTTATGCATCTATTTCAAACAACTCATACATTTTTATTTTCCTTTTAAACAATTTGTAGACATTTTTGATGCAACTGTTTTAAACAACTCATGCACTTTCAAATTAGTTTCGAATATCCCCTACAATTGCAAGTTTCAAACAACCCCTACATACTCCTGCTACAAAATAGTTTTGTACCCGAATCGGTACTAGTATCGTACCCTCATAAGTCTGATTTTGTTTTTGTTTTCTTGATTCCTTGATTTCGGTTCAAGAACCATTGTCATCCCTATTTTGTGATATGAAAAATCGAAATAAATATAAATAAATATATGCGATTTATACCTCCTAAATTAACACTATTATGAATGTTGCTAGACCAAAAATTATGCCCCTTACTATTTGTTGCCTTAGGCCATCCCCTGTTGGACCAGCCATGACCTGCACCCCAAGAAAATAAAAACACTACCGTAAGAAAATGAATATTGTTAGACCGGAGGATAAGGGTGAGGCGTTTCCCTCACTATTTGAGGGGCACACCACCATTTCCTTATTTTCTTTTTCCTCACCTAAAACCCAATGAATGGGTGGGAAATTTCCCTCATTATTTTTTTTATTTTTTAAAAAATATATTTCCTATAAATAATATACTCATTTTATAGGGAATTAAAAAACATAAGTTTTGATATATTTTTTTTAATAATTTTTAGTAGGTATATAATTTAATAAATATTAAAAAAATAAAAAAAGTTGGCCAATGGAAATAGAAAAGAGAGTGAGAGAATAGACTCGCTCACATCTTTCCCTAAGTCAAGAAATGATGTTCAGCTGAAAGGGAAAGCTTCCTCCACTCATTCCCTCATCCATACTATTTAGTATCATAGTTTTAAAACATGGACTAAATTTATAAATTTCATGAGACTACATTGTAAATTTATGAATTTCTTTTTAAATATTACCATATTGATGAAAGTTGGATTGTCTCAATACTATACTTAGAGATTCTCATTCATCTGGAATTGTTTATTTTTGCATATTAGTTTGAACTCGTTGACAACATGCTATGCATTTACAGCTCAACGCACTATTTTTAGACCAGAAAACAACATTTGTTACAAAATGAATAAATTCGAACATTATGGGCTTTTTGGGTTTTATATTAAAACTTCTAAGAAAAACTAGAACTTTGATATATTACGAAAGACAAAATTACATTATCAAAAATCTTAAGTGACCAAAAAGCACTATTTTTGTGTAGAAGAGTTAAAAAAATCAGTTTAAAAGATCAAATTAAGATTCAATAACATTATAATAAGGCAGGTGAAAATCATTTAAAGTATATCATAATAACAATAATGTTGGTAGCCTTTCAACTGTCTCAATAAATAATAAAGATATTTATAAAAGTTGTTTTCTATGATTTATAAATGTTTACTTTCTTTTTAAATATTACATTAATTCTTTTTAAAAAAAAGTATATATATATATATATATATATATATATATATATATATATATATATATATATATATATATATATATATATATATATATATAAGGTTAGGTTATTTTGTTTTTACTAAGTATTGTGTGCCAGAATGCACAGATCTGGACCAATGGATGAAATTAATCAATGGATATGATTTGAGAGTGTATGATATTACAATGGGGTAACATGTAGCATATAATCACACAATTTTAAGCAAAAGGGTATTTTGGACAATTAACTACATTTATAAAAGGAAATTTTCGGATTTTTAGGGATGATTAATTATCCTAATTTAAAAAAAAAATCTGAATTTTTTAATTAATTCAATTTCAATTTTTTACCAATTTTATTCTGTCAGAATATTTTTTGTTTAAATGATGCTCTTTCAGAATTTTATTCTAATAGAATATTGTTTTGTTAGAATGATAGAATGCAAACCATAAACTAGTAAATATATTTTCGATTTTATTCTTGCAAAATATATTTCCAATGCAAATATTTGATTTGAGACATAAAAAACCAATTCATTCATATTCGTACAGACTAATATCCTTATACATTTAAAATAGTTATACATATTCTAAAAGAATATCATCAAAGATGAATAAAATTCTTAAAAAATAGCATTCTTGAATATACAATTATTGAACAAATACACTTGATCTTCTTCAATGGTTCGTATAATTCACTTGATCTTCGCATATATACTTGTTGTTGAACTCGATTCCAAATATTTTTCTTGTATAATCAATATTGAATTCCTTCTCTACGCAATTCTGAAAGAATAAGATACATTACTCGTTAGTATTATCCGTTAAACAAATATACTAGTTAACAAACATTCGTAAAGACATTCTAATAGAATACATTTATATAAAATAAATTCTGACAGAAAACATTACAAAATGCACTTAAATAACATTCTTTTAAAAATCTTTTGTGAATAATAGGCATCAAATTGATGATTGTTACTAACATCATTCTGAAAGACATTCTGCAAGAATGATTCATTTAAGCTGTAACTAAAAAAACATACTATAAATTCTAAAGTACACAATACAACCATTCTAATAGAATGTCGCAGACATTGAAATTCTATGAAAATACATATAAACAATTAACCAAAATTCTATCATAATTCTGACAGAAAACATTACAAAATGCACTTAAATAACATTCTTTTAAAAATCTTTTGTGAATAATAGGCATCAAATTGATGATTGTTACTAACATCATTCTTAAAGACATTCTGCAAGAATGATTCATTTAAGCTGTAACTAAAAAAACATACTATAAATTCTAAAGTACACAATACAACCATTCTAATAGAATGTCGCAGACATTGAAATTCTATGAAAATACATATAAACAATTAACCAAAATTCTATCATAATGCATATAAACAATTAACAATTCTAATAGAATGTGGCAGACATTGAAATTCATTTACACAAGTATCTGAATTCCAATTGAAATTCTTACTAACAATTAACAAATGGTTTATTTTTACACCAAATAACATGATCATAACCAGTAAAAAAACCTAGATTTCAACTATGCATTTTATCGAACACTTGGTGTGCTTCTTCAATTTCTTCAAAAAAAATTAGTGAGAGTCTTATCAATTCAGTTTCTTGGTGGTCAAGAACTCGAGATACAACTAAAAAAACATGTTATGATTAGTACAAGAGCATACCAATTCAGTTTCTTGGTGGTGTCGTTGACGACCTAAAATCCACTGTTGCCTTTGTTTTCACCTTCTTTTGTAGACTCCACAACAGGCACCGAGAACCTCTTCACTGCCATCTGTTGCTGTTGCTTTTCCCCGATTTCTGTTCAATAGATTGATTTAGTTCAAACACAAAATCAATTAATAAGATTAGAATCGATTTTGATGACAGATGACTCGATTAGCGATAAAGGATTTCATGGAATCAATATTTTCCTCATCCTCCTTCTTCGAATCGGTGAATCAATGGAAGTGTTTTCCGATTTCTGATTCCAATCGTGCTTCTCCTCCTTAATCCGACGAAGATGAGCACAGGGGGATCTTCCCCTTGATCTTCTTTGCTGCCGACGACGGGAGAGGAACGAAGAACCGTTGAGTGCCTTCCTTCGCATCTTCCGCCATTGAAGAATTTTTCAATCGCATCTTCCGGTTGGTGAACTAGGAGTGAAAAAGGTTTGAGGATTCTGGAGGTTTTATTAGACACGATTTAAGAGAGAGGCTAGGTCAAATATCCTTATTCTATTTCCTTAATTGCAAGATTTAATTAAATGATTTACTTAATTAAAAGTATAAAAGGTCCAAAATACCCTTAAATGATTTATTTAATTGTTTATTATTTCTTGAATTCTCATTGGTGCATTTTGGCACACAATACTTGAGAAAAACATTTGAACCTAGCTCTCTCTCTCTCTCTCTCTCTCTCTCTCTATATATATATATATATATATATATATATATATATATATATATATATATATATATATATATATATATATATATATATATGACTGTCAAAACTATATTACAATAAAATATTAATCGCTTTTACAAAATTAAAAATAAATCTAGATCAACGGTGCATTAAAATAACCACAATCACTTAACAATTAATGTATATGAATCATACATATAGATATGAAATTGTGTTCGATCACAAACCTTGAAATCCCACTGCCATTGTTTGTAAATTACAATAAATAATAATAAAAAATAACTAATTCATATGAATAAAATATGATTACAAATAAAACAATTAAATATAAAATGTAATTAATATTTTACGATTACTCAACAGAGATAAACTGAAGGTTTATGCTTTGATAATTACAAAACCTGGTTGCAGTGAATATCATTAGTATTTCAGACTCCTTGAGTTTTCATTTCCAAGAGAAAATGAAGGTATCGGCGGACATGGGAAATCATATAACCTAAAACCTAATAATAAGGATAGGTAATTTTTGTTATTTTATCTCAAAACTACGTCGTTTTGAATTGTTCTATATGCAATGTTATATACATGCCATCCACATATTCTTCTTTGATATATATATATATATATATATATATATATATATATATATATATATATATATATATATATATATATATATATATATATATATCCTCTCTAATAAATAAAAAAGTTTGTCATTTATCACATTTTCATGGATTTGTCAATATGGTTATTTTCATTTAGATTTTTCCACATGGTATTCTATGGTTGTTTTATTTTTATTAAATTTATTAATTGCAATAAATATAATAATAAAGACATTATAATTTCATTAATTGATTTTCTTCTAATTTCAAAATTTCTAAATTAAAGCTTATTATTATTATTTTTTTGTTTATTTATCTAAATATTTGTTTAAATTTAAAAGAGAAAAAACATTTTAATTTTAAAAGTTCAATACTTTTTTATTTTTCTTATAAATTTAGTGTCTCATATGTTTAAAATTTTATATATAATTTTTTTAAATGAACCTATGTAATAAATGGGTCTTACACCTATATATATATATATATATATATATATATATATATATATATATATATATATATATATATATATATATATATTCAGATTTATTTGAGACCATTTTAATTTTGTAAGACCGTAAAACCAAATCTAAAAATAATTTTAAAATGCAAAATCAATGGAAAAATCCAAAAATTCTTTTTCTTAAATATTATTTTCAGAACTTGAATTAACTAAAAACATAAAAAAAAAAAAAATTTTTTTTTTTTTTTTTTTTTTTTTTTTTTTTTGAAAAATACGTGAAATATTCTAATAGAATATTATACTGACATATTCTAAAAAATAATTTTAACATGGAAAATAAATGGAAAAATCTAAAAATTCTTTTTTTAAATATTATTTTCGGAACTTGGATTAGCTAAAAAAATAAAAAAAATAAAAAATAAATCACTTTTTTTTTTTTGAAAAATACTTGAAATATTCTAATAGAATATTACACAATACATATTCTAAAAAATAATTTTAAAATGCAAAATAAATGGAAAAATCTAAAAAAATAATTTAAAATATTATTTTAGGAACTTGAATTAACTAAAAAAATAAAAAAAGTAAAAAAAATCTCGTTTTTTTTTTAAAATACATGAAATATTCTAATAGTATATTACACTGTACATATTCTAAAAAATAATTTTAAAATGCAAAAATCAAAAAAATTCTTTTTTTAAATATTATTTTTGGAACTTGAATTAACTAATTTTTTTAAAAAAAAAAAAAAAAAAAAAAAAAACGTTTCACGGTCTCACAAAATATAGGTGGTCTAAAATGATGTAACCCTATATATATATATATATATATATATATATATATATATATATATATATATATATATATATATATATATATATATATATATATATATATATATATATATATTGGTGGGTTCAATTGAGAAAATAAAAAAGGTTAAGAATGGGGGAATCATTCTCAGTCACTCATTTAATCTAAGCATAAAAAGACACGGTGACAAACTTGTAAATATGTTAATAACCTTCAATCTCAAATTTGTAACTATAGAGAATTCGATAACTTTTCGTTCACCATAAAAAATTTTCCTCCAACCTTCAATAATCATCCAAATTTCTTCAACTAAATCGGAATTTCTTCGATGTTCATGAAAAATGGAATATGAGTTCTGGACTTGCAGTCACATTTGACATTGAAGGACTCAGAATCGGTACTCATAGGTTACCAATCAGATTTTCGGAAATCAAATCGATTAGACATAGGATGTCGTATCTGAAGGCGAATTCGGAATTATATGATGATTTGGAATTGATAACTTGATGTTTTTAACATTTTTAAAATAGTTAACTTGTATGCACTCCAACTATTTGATGAAATGCACAAACTAAATTACCACGTTATATTCATATATGAATATGTTTTCTCGCCTGAATCAGTATATGATTATTATAAACATGAAACAAATATGCAAGTCTGTATGTTATTCATATGTGAATAACATATAAAAATTATATATATTTGTCAAAATACCTTCAAATATTCATAAGTGAATATATTCACAAGTGAATATACCTTGTAATATTCATATGTGAATATACTATGTAATATTAATAAGTGAATATATCATATAATATTCACAAGTGAATATACTGTGTAATATTCACATGTGATATATCATGTAATATTCACATATGAAATATCATTTAATTAATACTCATAAGTGAATATACCATCTAATATTCACAAGTGAATATAGTATGTTAATATCCACAGGTGAATGCATCGTCAAATACTAAGATATAAGTATACTATGTTTATTATATCCTTTATTCATATATGAATGATACTTAAATTGTAAAAAAAATCATATTTTTTATTCATAAGTGAATAATGAATGTATTGTAATAAAACTAATACATTTTTATTCACTTATGAATAATGATATCTGAAAATATAAAAAAAATAATTTTTTTATTTAATCTTAAAACTATATCAATATATATGTCTATTTGTAGAGAATAAAAAAAAACATAAATTTTGGTATATTTAAAATCATTTTTTGATAAAAATAACTTCTAAAAATTTATAAAAAAACGAAAAAACTATGTTTTTGTATATATTAAGGTAATGATTAAAATAGTTTAAGGAAATAGGTTTCGTGGGAAAACACATGTCTATTCATTTCTCATTTTCGCTGGTACGTTGGAGGCTTTGCAGCAAAAATAAATGAGTGGCTGAGAATGATTCCTCATTATCAACATTTTTTTTTCTCAATTAAACCCTCCCTTATATATATATATATATATATATATATATATATATATATATATATATATATATATATATATATATATATATATATATATATATATATATATATATATATATATATATATATAAAGAAAGACTTATCATGTAAGGAAAATGGTGGTCGGTCAGAGAATCTAATTGGTTGCATGCACCGTCACCAACCTCCAAAAATAACTCACACAATCCATCACCAAACTCAAACACTTTTCATTCATAGCTTACACCTGTTAACTAAGCAATAAAATTCAAATTCAAATCGGATAAACACTCCTTTAAAATCCCTATATATACATACAACCCATCAAATCGAATACCAATTCAGTTCACTATTCTCTGAAAATGGTATGTTCTCTTCCATTACTCGTCAATTTCTTCCAAATTAGTGATTAGTTTTATCTACAATAAATAGTGTAATGTTTAATCTGTTTATTGCAGAAAAAGATAGCGCTAATCGGACCATGGGGAGGATCAGATGGAGAAAACTGGTCATTCAAAGCTGAGGGAAAGATCACAAAGATATTCATCAACCATGGAGAAGTTATTGATTCCATCGGATTCGTTAGCCTAGATGATGATGGTAATCACCTCCATTCACAAAGGTTTGGCGGTTATGGTGGTGATTATACCGAGGTACGTAGCTTAAGTACCATATATATATATTTTTAAATCAAGTTGGAATAAAACGGGGTGTCTATCTAATAATGGGGTTAATGAATAGCAACATCTTTTTGAATAGTTGAAAATAATCAATTCAAATTTATGACATGCAGGTTCACATCGACAATGATGTTGAGGAGTTGAACGAGATTAGCGGAACTGTTGGATGGTTTGATGGGAAGATTGTTGTGACATCGCTATCTTTTGCAACTGATGTAAACAAGTTTGGACCATTTGGTAGGGAAAACGGGACTCATTTCTCGCTACCAATTTCAAAAGCAAGCTTTGCAGGTTTCTATGGGCGTTCTAGCGACTACCTCCATGCCATCGGTGTCTATCTCCGCCCCATATAATTGGTTTGAACTACCCAAGTCAACAAGCTTCAAAATCTTGTAGCTAATTAAATAAGCAGCCTATAGGTGCACTTTTTGTTTCATGTGTGAAAGCATTGTTACTTTTGAAGCTTCTTATCAACTATTAAGTTATTAATTCAACAGATATTTTATTATGGAAAAACCTTGAAGGAATTACGGCCACTATATCAAACATACAAACATATATATATATATATATATATATATATATATATATATATATATATATATATATATATATATATATATATATATATATATATATATATATATATATATATATATATATATACTCTTCCGTGACTTACTTATAATATCAAATGATATCGGCGCCATCTACCAATTCATCGACTAATTAACATAACAAGTTCAGTGTCAATCACACTTAAAAACCTGAAACAAAACTTTATTAAATTGAAAGCTTACTACAATCACTCTCATTTTCGTAAGAACTAATCTAGAACCCTAAAGAAGAACTCAGAACAAAAATGCTTGAAGGTCTTGACATGGGAAAACACTTTTATTGGAACAAATTTTTTATACAAAAATCGTTGTCACAAAACACTTTTATTGGGACCAAATTTTGAATGTGTTTGACCTTACTCAGACCCTTTGTCAGACCCTTTGTCAGAACAAAAACCCTGTGACTGACTCATGTAAACATCATTAACCAACTTCCTATTAAGGAAAACAGTTTAGAGATCCATTTGCCAAATTTCGTAGTAATGAAATGAATTTATGGCGATCTTTATCCTAATAGATTTGATCTTAGCAACTGGTGAGAATGTCTCATCATAGTAAACCCCTGGGGTGTGAGTAAAACTCTTCGCAACCAGTCGAGCCTTGAAAGTGTGTACCTTTCCATCCTTGTCGGTATTCTTCTTGAAGATCCATTTACGACCAACTGTCTTATGACCTGGTATATTATCAACTAAATTCCAAACTTCGTTGTCATACATGGGCTTGATCTCGTTGTCCATTGCTTCTTGCCATTTGGCTACCTCAGGGTCTGCCAATGCTTCCTTGTAGTTAGATGGGTCATCTAAATTTACCAGTGTACTATCACTGATAAACGTATCACCATATGTTGTAATATGGAAACCATATAACTCAGGTCGCATTCTAACTCTACCGGAACACCTAAGGGGTAATGACTCGTCAACTGTAATTTCTTGCTCTCGTTGAACCCTAGTGTCTTCAGAGGTTCAATCATCGTTTGATTCTTGGATTTCTTCGAGATCAATTGTACTCCCATTATCCTCTTTTCATATGAGTTCCCCCCTCTCTCTCAATACTCCCATTCATGCTATAAAGACCATGTTCTCACTAGGTCTGTAGAAAAAATATCCAAAGGAATTCTGTGGATAGCCGGTGAAAATACATCTCTTACTTCGAAGTTCAGGCTTGTCGCGAGTCTCTTGTCTAATGAAAGCTTCACAAATCCAAAGCTTAATATGTGCTTATGAGTTAACCTTCCCTGGCCACATCTCGTGAGGTAATTTGGGAACCTTCTTAGTTGGGACAAGAATAAGAATGTAGGCGGAAGTCTTTAAGTCATACACATTGAACGAACTTAGAAGAGAAGGTCGACTTATCATGGAAAGACCATGTCTAAAAAGGTTCTATTTCGCTCTCAGCCACACCATTAAGTTGTGGTGTCTTAGGAGGTGTCAACTGTTAAAATATTCCACATTCCTTAAGGTAGTCATGGAGCTTGATACTAGAATACTCACCACCTTTATCGAATATAAGCTTTTTTATCTTCCTGCCCAGTTGATCCTCGACTTCATGTTTTTTTTTTCAAACGTTTCTAAATTATGCTTGATTAAGTAGATATAATCATATCTGATATAATCATTAGTAAAATTCACATAGAATCGATTAGCATTCTTTGTGGTGGATCTGAAGGGTCCACACACATCTGTGTGTATGAGGTCCATTAAACCTTCACCTCTTTCACAAGCACCAGTAAAAGGTAATTTTGCCATCTTACCCAAAAGGCAAGATTCACATTCATCGTCCGACCTTAGGTCAAATGATTCCAACACTCCATCCTTTTGGAGTTGGGCGATGCGTTTCTTGTTAATGTGTCCAAGACGACAATGCCAGAAGAATGCTTTGTCTATGCCATTAGAATGATCAATTTGAAATACATTATTGCCTAAATTTTCTACATACATCACAGTTTCATACACACCATCACAAGGTAAAGCTTCAAAATAAAAAAAATACAATTTTTATAAGCAAAAATAGAACCATTCTCATCATTAAAAGAATATCTAAAACCTTGTTTAAACAATGCATGATAGGAAATAATGTTTCATGTTATTTATGACGAGTAACAATATTTAGTAAATCTAAACTAACTCCACCATTAAGCATTAGACTATAAACTCCAATCTTGGTGACAGGTGAAGATCGCATATTCCACATGATCAAGTTTATTCTACCATGCTCCATGTCCTTTCTTCTTCTTAGCCACTGCAAATCTGAACAAATGTGAAATAACATCCTATATAAGGACCCAAGAACGAGAAGATGATGAGTTGTTAGATAAGATAATGTATATACCCGCAGAAGTCATCTTCACATTGCCATCTTTGATATCTTACAGATACTTTGGGTAAATTCGATTTCAATGCCCTTTGTCATTATAGTAGAAGTCGCCTCTTTGGGATCAGAGAAAAGGGTAGCATTAGAACTGGATTTACCTTTGGGTCCATTACTTGATGACCCAACTTGAGACTTTCCCTTGCAGTTTTGCTTAGGAGGACCTTTCCTCTTTTTCACTATCCCTTGGCCACTAGCTAGAACTGGAGCATTAGCAGGAGTGTAGGCAACAGTTTTTCCCTTAATCACTGCTTCAGCTGTTTATAGGAGGTTATGTTATTGAGACAAAGTGATCTCATTGTTTTTCAAATGATAGGTCAAGTTGAACTGATCATAAAAAATTGGTAAGGAGTTTAAGACTATGTCAATAGACAATTGCTCATCAAAATTCACATTAAGCTTGACAAGCCAATCCATGTATCGTGGACTTTGCACATGGCTGCTAACAGATTCTCTCTCTTTCATCCTGCTTATTATGAGAGACTTTACCATGTTGTACTTTTCATGACTATCTCACTTATGGTACTTCTTCATAAGGTCCTTGTTTATATCTTACAACCAGTAATCCTTATATTAACTCTGCAATTCAGGAGTCATCGTGGCCACGATGATGCAAGAAAGTTTTGTTGCATCCTTGTAGTGTTTCTTGTAGGCGACCATTTCTTCAGAATTTACCTTCTCTTCGTCAATCTCATATAGTGGTTTCTCAAGAACACACTTCATGTCCTCGAAATGAAGGGTCATATTGATGTTCCACATCTAATCATTATAGTTGGTAGCATCCAATATCACATTTGAGCAGATGTTTAGCAACGGGAAGTTTCGATTGGAGGAGGAGGAGGAACCAGAAGCATCATTTGGAGTAGGCATCTATAAAAAAGAAAGGTAGTTTTAGTTAGATAAGGATAATCGTTAATATAACAACCCAAAAATGAAATATTATGGCTAGGATCCAACAAAAAATTCACAACATAGAAAAGGGATGCCGTAATCTAATTGTGATTTTTATAAAGGTAGGTAAATGAAAATTTACTAATTCAACCATATAAAAACAAAATTTGAAGGAAATTAAGTTGAATGAAATTCCAAGATCTTTTGAGACTCATTGAAACTATTCAATGGCATGTTTAATATCAGATTATGCTCTACCATTTGTGACTGAAATACTGAGGATCAAAAACAAGATGTGAATAACCATGCAAATTAGCTTGGCACTCTTGATGTCATTTATCATCTCATTTTAATGTGTCGATTGACCACGCGTGTTCCATTAATCAATGATAATTTTTGAGATGCCCCTTATTACTCTTTATTGTCACTATTAGTGTGCCGGTTAACCACACTTGTTTCCTAAATTAACTAAGATTGAGATTTAAAATAAAATAGTTTAGTTACTTTTAATCACATTATATTTATTAATGAAAATTATTTTTCCTATCAAACTCGTTAGATTAATGACCCTCCACCATATAAGAAAGCGGTGGGTAAGAGTGGGTACTTAATGACGGCCATTTTATAGGTTGCTTCCTTTAACTATCCTTGTAGTATGACTTCATGAATAAGACGTACTAGCGGTTCGACTGACTTATTCTTATACATATAGTCATCATTAAACTTTTTAATCTTACATATAATATAAGGTTTATTTAAAAACTTTTTCAAAATACTAGGTTTCTAATAAATTCCAAAAAGTTATATAATATTTAATTTAATATAAACCAAATAATATTTGACATTAATTTTTAGGATTAATATGTGATTCAACAATTTACACATTTAAAAATCAATCATATTAATCAATAAAATAATTAATCAAGTCAAAGATTTATCTCCTAACTTTTAGGCTTTTAACTTATCGTCAAATATTCAGCAAATTTGGATTTGGAAGATATTTAAAGCAGATAATTATCAATTAAAAGTATCCAAAATAGATTAGGCAGAAAAATTCAAAAACTTTTGGGTATGATCTGATCTCAAGTCGTTAACATCAAAGCTCATGTCGTGAGATGCAATAATTCAAATTTTTTTTGTTTTTGATCAATTCACCAATGTGAAATCACATGAAAGATAGTTATAGCTCTGATACCACTAATAGAAAACGTAGGTTACAAAATTTCTATGTTCTAAGCGGAAAGATATTTAACAATTAAATGATTAGGGCACATGCAACCTATAAAGGATCTATGACTCATAAAAAGGCAACATACTATGAACTACCAAACTACAAAATTTCTTATATAAAATATGAATTCATAAGATAGAATACATACCTTGTTAATTGTTGAAGTTAGCAATCAAGAATCCCTTTTGTTGATCTTTTGGAAGCAAGCAACGCAAGCTTCGTGCCTCTAGTGGTTCACACCAAACACAAATAGGAAGGATATTAAGGAGAGAAGGAAGAGAGATAAGAATTTTGGCCTAAAATCTCTAAGGTATGAGTGGCTAAAAATCATAGCCCTAGGGGCCTTTATATAGCGCAGCAAGGAAACCCTAGACAAGCCCAAAAAGAATATAATAATATTATCTTGGAATTGTTAATTATCTATCTTCCTAATTATCCACATGGATAATTCTACAAACCCTAAAGCCTCCACTAAATCGTCCTAGGTGTCAAGGAGGTTCTAGAATGCCTCTTGTTCCATTTTGAACAATTACAATTTAGTCCATACACTTTTAGTTAACTATTTTAATCATAAACTTAATTCCAATTAATTTATGATTAAATATCAATGAAATATTACTATTTCTAATCAATATATTATTCTCATAATATATTATTAAATTATTTATTTCAATTTATTAGTCAAATATTAAATCTCTCTCTCTCTCTCTCTCTCTCCCTCTCTCTCTCTCTCCAAAAATATATTGTTAAATTGATAGATTTGAGGACAATCCAAAAGGACTGTGCTACCATCAATTCAAGTTTATACCAATTATAGTTATGGACTTAAACATCTAATCCAAAAAATAGACACAAAAAGTATATTGGAGGATGTTCTTGTCCAAGTGAATGAGTTAACTTTTATGTTAACATTAAATCTATAGTGATCGAATAGATTCAAACAGGTAAAGAATCATGAACACACATTATTAGACGATTAGAAGATGTTGTGCATGCACCTTAAGTGGCTAAACCCTAATTATTTATCACGGGTGGACAGGTCCAACCCGGATACAAAATAGACTTTACAAAAGCCCATAATAATGCAACATTAAATAACCAAAAATCTCCCCCTTTGCGTCAATTGGGATAGAGACCTTCACTGTTGTGTTCGCTTCTGAGTCTTGAAAAGGTTAGGCGTGATGCTAAGAAGTGTACTACAAAAAGCTATGCACCATCTGATCATGTCTGAATTACACTTCTTCGCATCATCATTATCCGTATTACAACTGCCTGTGATATCCAAAATGCAGTATAAGGAAACTGTACAAAATAGATGCTTATCTGGCAGTGCAAATAGACATTTATAAACAACTCCTCTTTCTCTAGAACCTCTCTGAAACATAACTTTACAGTTGTCAGTTTCAAATTTCCCCATCTGCATCTTCTGAATATCACTCGTTGAGCCTTGGGGAATGACTGTTGGTTTCTTTTGTAATACTGAAGCAATTTCAACATCAAACTTTGCAACTTCATATATATATATATATATATATATATATATATATATATATATATATATATATATATATATATATATATATATATATATATACAAAACCAACATCCTTTTGACGTGAGCAAAAATGGGTTCATATTTCTTCTCATCATGCATCTGGAAATGCAACAGGACAATCCAGTTATAAGGATTCAAGCATGGTAAGTATGCAAGGGAGAATTCAAAATCTAAATTCGTATAACCTCGAGTGGTTTTAAATTTAACATTAATGAAACTCTTGTTTTGAATAGTCCAATCACATTTACTGGGTTTATCTTCTGGGAACTATAGATCTTGAACTGTGGTTTTCCATGCTTCACGTAAAAATATATTAGAGACTTATCAACATTCACATCAGAATCCCAGATCACTCATAATAACGTAAAAACAACGAAATAAGAATGCTTTCAGTGTGATGGGGAATTCCAGTTCAGAACCGAGAGTGTTCTTTAGTTCAAACGATGTAATTGGCTCCGACCAGTGAAGGCTCGGATTATCAACTGCTTCATTTACGATTCTCTCCAATGACCAAGCAGGAAATAACAACTTCTTGCAGCTATTACAGTTTGAGCTTCATGTTCAACTTTTTCTTTCTCTTCTACTTCTCTTGCAATTCACATATTTTCATCTAGAATTGCGTCGCGAGCCTTGCGTTTAAGTTTGTCATTTTCATCTTCTTCTTCCACATCATCATTTAACACTTTCTCCTTTCCTTTTGAACCCAAAGCTACATTACCGTTCGGTTCAGATTTAGATCCCTTTGTCTTCTCCCATTCACCAGCTTTCTTTGGTTCTTTCATAGACGGAGGCTTCCTTGCATGTGGCAGCCAAATCCTCCACAGTTTTGTTTGCTTTTTCCAGATTCGCAGCATGTTCCTTTAAAGTTGTTTCGATTAAGTCCTTGATTGCTTCCTAAGAATAAGCACTACTTCGCAAAGCATTGGAGGATTGAATCAACGGATCTGGCTTCTCATTAAAGGCCTTGATTTGCTTTTGAATCACTGGAGCATCATCATCACTTTCTTTGAGAACATGGAAAGGATTGAAGGTAAAAGATTCAAAGTTAACTTAACCACTAAAAATGGTATCAGGATCATCTTGTCTAAGTGGAGAAATAGATGGTGTCGAATGACCAACTAAGAAAACTGAAGCCTTTGCCCCCACATCAGATGCATTGACAATGAGTGGATGTTCATCAGTGGTAGTGGTTGTAGTGGCGGTTGAATCTTTGAAGAGTGGGGTTTGGGTTTGCGAAACATCCATAGATACTAGTGGGCAAGGGGAAATCATGATAGGAGTAGAGATGGTAGATGTAGGAGAAGGATTGGAAAAATCCTAGAATAGATCTTCGGTGATTGGAACAGAGGTAGGGATTTCAAACGTTACCTCAGGGTTCGTTGAGGTTGGCTGTGAGACTTGTGGTTGTGAAGAAGCAACAACATCCTCTTGTTCATTTTGTGTACACCCTTGCACTGAAACCTCCAAAACCATATTTGAGTGTTAATCTGTAGGGTCAAAAATATGGTTTATACTTTGCTTTTCTAATCAGTTTCTGTTTTAATTATTTGGGCCAAAAATAGTATAGGATTAATTGTAGCTTGGACCGAAAACCCATGTGTTTTCAGTCTAGCATTTGTTTATTTGTTTTTGGGCTTGGCCTTAGGTCCATATATATATATATATATATATATATATATATATATATATATATATATATATATATATATATATATATATATATATATATTTATAGGGTGAGTAGTTCATGTGAGGGAAAAAGCCAAGGAGCTTAAGTGTGTGTATTCTAACTAAGGTATGAGAGAAACAAAAGAGAAGAGTGCGCATGAACTATGTGTATGGAGCATCAATCATTTCATTAATACATCATAGATTCATCTTCTTCTTCTTTTCCTTCTCTTCTATTTTGATCTGACATCATCCAATTGATTGGGATTCCGCACCATCAATTGGTTTGATTGATACACAAGCAGATTTGGAGACTTACATTTCCTTGTTGCATGAACACATAGCCTTGGCACTGATTAGATGCATCGCAGTAGACAACAAAGTCCTCCCTCCCTTCCAGTAGAGACATGATAGGTGCGCTGCATAAGGGCCGCTTCATTGTTTGAAATGCAGTGTCTTGCTTTTCTCCCAAGTAAAGGATACACCTTTCTGAGTTAGGGTAGTTAGAGGCTAAGCAATTCTGGAGAAGTTCTGGATAAATTTGCAATAATAGCTAGCTAGACCTAAGAATTGACGAATTTATGTGGGCGTCTTTGGTGCTTACCAATTCTCAATCGACTTAATTTTGGTAGGGTCCACATGTATGCCTTCCTCGCTAACCACATGACCGAGGAAAGTTACCTTTCTGATCTAGAATTCGAACATAGAGAATTTTGCATATAATTTATCCACCCTTAAAGTTTCTAGCACTAGCCTCAAGTGCTTTATATGATCTTCCTCGCTTCAAGAATAGACAAGTATATCATCAATGAATACTATCACGAACATGTCTAGCAAGGGGCGGCACAACTAATTCATTAGATCCATGAATATTGCCGGTGCGTTGATTAAACCAAAGGGCATCACTACAAACTCGTAGTGACCATATCGAGTCCGAAATGTTGTTTTAGGAATATCACCCTCATGAACTCGCAATTGATGGTACCCTGATCTCAAGTCTATCTTTGAGAAGTAACTGGCTCCTTGTAGTTGATTAAAAAGGTCGTCTACTCGGGGATGAGGTTATCGATTCTTGATGTTGAGCTTATTTATTTCTCGATAATCTATACACATCCGGAAGGATCCGTCCTTCTTTTTCACAAATAAGATCGGGGCTCCCCAGGATGAGAAGCTTGGTCTATGAATCCTTTGTTGAAGACTTCATTGAGCTGGCTGGATAACCCTTGCATTTCTGTCGATGCTAGACCGTAAGGAGCTTTAGCTATTGGGGTATCTTCGGGGATTAAGTCCATTCGGAACTCGACTCGGAGTTCGGGAGGGATTCCAAGGAGATCTTTAGGAAAGAAATCAGGAATGTTACAGACTTCGGGGATGCTCTCGAGATCCTTAATTTCTTGCTTTTCATTAACGACATGGACTAGGAATGCTTGACACTTAATTTGCAGATATTTTTGGCCTTTTGATGCATGATATGATACAAAGGTTTTTGCTGAGTTTTTTCGCCATAAATGATGAGTGCTTTTCCATTAGGCAGATTTAGGCGAATGGATTTCTCATAACAAATGATATCAGTACGATGAAGACTTAACCAGTCCATGCCCATAATGACATCGAAGCTCTTAATGGAGACTGACCTAAGATCGATGGGAAAGGAATAATTGTTTAGGGTAAGGGTACAGCCTATGAATACGTCGTTAGTGCTCTCTTTCTTACAACTAGACATTTCAACGGTTAATGTTTCGGTTAGAGGTTGGGATTTATGCTTGAGTAGATGCTTTAATGAATGACTAACAAAACCTCTATCCATACCACTATAAAAAAGAATGCATACATAAGAGTTGTTGAGGAGGAAAGTACCCGAAACTACGGTGGGATTGGCGATAGCCTCCTCCTGGACCATAGCTAGCACTTTCCTTGTGTTGCCAGTTTTTTCTTTTGGGCAATTTCTCTTGAAGTGCTCGGTCTCACCAGATCCATACCAAGCTTGGCTTACCCTAGCTCTAGGAGCCTGATTAGTGGGTTGGACTTGTGTCTTTCAAAAACGAGTTGTATGCCTCTTTTTGCCATAGTTGTTGCACAACATTTCATGGTACAATCTGTGATGGTGGAAGATGCACTTGTCGCACCATGGGATGGTTCCAACATGTCTACTAGCACGTGCTTGAGTTGTAGGGGCAGCGACAGGAGTAGTAGCAGCATGCACTGCCACTACTTGCAGCTTCTTGGAGGGCTCCTGCGAAGGCTTGCCCTTATTCTTATTTCAGAACTTTTTTTCCCACCCCTCTCCTTAGGTGGTTCGTGGGTAGCTGGTACGGGATCCTGGCGATCCCTATGGTCAAATAAAGTTTGCGCCAACCGTTTGGCTCTATCAAACATCATCGGATTTGCAGCAAGGACATTTCCCATAGTTACTGGTGTTAATCCCCAGATGTATCTTTCTACTTTCTTGCTCTTAGGGGTGACCATTACCAGGCAGAGAAGAGCAAGATCACTAAATCTCTTAGTGTATGTAGTAATGTCGGAGCCATTCATCTTTATGTTCTAGAGCTCCACCTTTATCTTTTTCATCTCGCCTTGTGGGCAGTACTCAACGAGCATCAGTACTTTCTGATCCTCCCAACTCATGACATTAGCCAACAGAAGAGTTAGAGATTTGACTTGGCCATTGCACCAAGTTAGTGCTCTATTGGATAAGGTGCGCGCTGCAAACTTCACATAACTGGATTTGGAGCAAGCACATATCTCATAGATTAACTCTGTCTTCTCGAACTATCGAGTTAGGGAAATGACACCTCCAGTGTCATCGAAAGACCACGGCTAAGCATTCGAAAAATATTTGTATGTACATTCCCTAGTGTGACCATGACTATCTCTGAGATTGGAAGTTGGAGCACCACTACCCTCCCCACTTATACCGTTGGCATTAATTTGGGATGATGCAGCAGCCACGATGGCTGTCACAACTGCTTGAAGGACAGCTGGGTCGTACCGAGGAGGTGGCGGCGACAGATCTGTTGGGGGATTGTTGCTCTTTCTGTTCGGTCTCTTCTTCGTAGACATCTTACTCTAAAATAATCAAGAAGAAGAGGATGGTAAGTCCCTAGAATTTAGAATCATGTGATATGGAACAAGTCATATCTCAACCTGATAGATAAAGTGTTCTACTAAGCTATATACAAAGAAAAGCTACCAATACAAGTAAACTATCGCTAGAAAAGAAATAAGTAGCAACACTTGGAAGGAACAACCATATTGAGTTTGGCTCTATATAAAATACTCTCATACTGTTTTAAGTTGTATGTTCTATCCTATCGTTCCCTTGTTGTATATAGTTTGGTAAGTTTTTGGCTTGTTGCAACGCTTCAATCACTCCTAAACACATGTTGATTGTGTCTCGAATAAATATAGTTGATCAGGATTTATTTATTCCAGACATGATTACATAACTATCCAGGTTTAACTGCAGTGTTCAACATCCAAATACTTTTTTTTGTTCTACTTGTCATACTGATCTGGTATGTATATATACTTGTACACTTATTATAAAGCACTTATATATATATATATATATATATATATATATATATATATATATATATTTAAAAGTATACTTTTAATTCAAAGAACTGCAGCCCCTTAGCCTTTATAGTTGTATACCATGTAAGGTTGAGTATACTTAGTTTACTATAAACAATAGCTCTGATACCAATCTGTCACACCCCCAAACCGAAACGACGGAAATGTTCGGGGGTGTAGGACGTCATGTACATTATCATAACAATTGAATCATAGTAACGAAAGTAAACACAACAATTAAATTGAAATATAGATATTTACATATGTTTGATACATAGTTTGTAAACATGAAAAGTAAAGCAAAATATAAAAAACGTGACTCTATACTCTCCATCTTCTTAAGAGCCTGTGGGAGTACCTGTCTACTGATTTCCTGAGAATAAAAGCAACTTTGAAAGAGTATCCGCATTAAGCTGGTGAGTTCATAAAATGTTTTTGTAATTTAAACCTGTCATTGAATCTATAAAAATGTTTGTATGTTTGTCAAGAAAATCCAATATTTGCTAATGTATATGTTCGTTATAGTGTTCCATAAAGTATTACCGGCTGTTTTTATTAGTTTTGAATGGAAACCTTGGCTATCACCAGTAATGTATAGAATGTTTCATTTGAAAACCCTACTTAGCACCAATATTTAGATTAGTTTCATTAATTAAAATAAAACTAATGAAGAATGAAATCATGTAAAAAAAGTTAGTTTATACAATTGTGAGTCGTATAACCATGCTTGATATGACTGATGACCTCTGTGACGTTCTTCAGGCGTCGGACGGTATGATATTTGTCACCCCAGGCATTCATGCCTAACTGTAGCTAGGAGTTTAGGTGTGGGATTTTCAGTCCCGAATAGATCTATTCACAAATCTCACGCTCTCCCTCCAGGAAACTTTGGTTACACTAAATGATACGATTTATTCCGTACCTCAAAGGGTGCACTTGAAGAGATGTCTCACAATCCTGTATTAACTAGTTTACGTGTGATTTTTTTTATTGTTCTCTTGTATTTGAATCTGTTTTTATACATAGTAGTGTAATACTAATTAAACTTTAATAATTATTTAATGTTGTACTCTTAAAATCTGGAAGTAGTAATGTATATCATAAACTAAGTCTACCATAGTTTATATGTTTGTTAATGTATACGTTTTGAGTTTGTAAAACTATGTATTGAAATCTGAAACTATACCTATTATAGTTTGTATGTATGTTATGTACTTGGTTCATGTATTGATCTGAAAACTATGCAATTATGGCAGTAAGTTGTAAACGTCCCTTATGCTCAGCACGTTACAAAAGGGATAAAATATCTAAATATTATCTAAAATATGGAAATCTTTTGGTTGTATCGATTACATAAGTTTAAACCTGTTGAAATTCTTTTGTATAATTTCACAAAATCATTTGAGTTTGGCTTGTATTCTCCCCCTGAAAATGTTAAAATTAGTAAAAGTGTAGGGCTATGAGCTCACTGTTGGTTGCGTGAAGTTGTCAGACAATGAAATTGGAATAATGAGGACCCATGAGTTCTTGTACACGGATTTAACGGAATCCTAATAATAATTAAACACATACATTCATTTTATTAGTGAAACCATTAATTATAGCATTGAAAAACACTTGCTTTTGGTTTAGGAATGCTACCGAGACTTGTTTGGATTGAAAAAAGCGGGTTTTTAGCTAAGGTTCACGATTTAAGGTGATTTCGGCCGCGAACTGTTCTTGGCCATGAACAGATTTTAACTCTTGAATGGTTTACGACCCTTGAGTAGTTTACAGCCTGTTCTTGGTGTTCTTGGTGAAAATACAAAAGTTTGGAGGGTTCACAACCATAAACCAAAAATGAAGGGTGTTTGATTTTGATGAAATGATGAATACTTGATGCTCTAAAACAAGTTCGAAAGTGGAGTTAGATGATTTTTGAGAGAAAACTTGAGTTTTCGGTTGGCGGTTTTAGGGAGAGAAAGTAGTATTTTTGGCTAGAAGTTTGGAAATGAGGGTAAGAACACACATACACACACACACAGATATATATATATATATATATATATATATATATAGGCTGGGTTCACTGTCAGAGGTGGGTCCCCGGTCGTGAACGTATACGGCCGTGAACTCCGAGACGAACATGATTTTGCTAATTTTCGAAGAAAAGCTCGGGTTTTTGCACGATTTTTGATCCAACTCTTATATAAAAGTTAAATATATAATTTAAATGATTTCATAAACCATAAGATTTTAAAGGAACAAATAAAACCCTAAATTTTATTTAACGGAATTTGACTAACGTTGACGGAAAAAGATCTGGGTTGTCACAGGTCATTTTTGAAAGTCCTTTGATTTCATCAGAGTTATCAATTGGTCATGAAAAAATGAATTCATCACAACCATCTGTGTTATCATCATCTACCATGGACGTTAATTCAGATGTTTGATTCTTGTTCAGTCCGGTTTTTACGAAAACTAGATTGGGGACGATTTGTATTTTCGGAAATATTGTAGCTTTTGCTTTTAAAACACTTAAACCCTTATTTTTAACGATACGAACATATTCAAATGAGTTTTCGGAAATCAACTTTTTCTTTGGTGAATCCTCATTTTGTACAAATGTCGAACAATCAATCTCATCCTCTATAGAAATCTCACTCATGACACTTTCGTCAAATTTATAAACATTTTCAGCATCAAAGTTGTTTTCTGATCTCAATTTAGTTCATAACGAGTCAATTTTTTTTTTTAAAATATCAGATTTTATATATTCGTTATCATTTTCATCCAACATTTTTTTAACATGCTTTTATGTTCTTTGGACTGAATATATTCTTCAATTTTGTCATGTGCAATTTTGTAAGATTCAGAAGCATCATCCGAAGACACAATGGATTCACACTTAAAGCACTTTGCATCGATTTCATCCTCTTTTAGTTCGAGAAAGGGTAAAATCATTTTGTGTATCTTTTCCCTATTTCACAATCAAGATGCATTAAGGTAATGTTAAAATATAACCGCTTCACAATCAAATAGAAAATATATTTTTTAAAGCGCTAAATTGTCTCTTTCTAAATAAATAATACATTGCCTAGACGTCGTGAGCTCTATCGGCATGTGTCTCTCTTCACTCTTGTTTGTTATCCTGTTGATTTGATCAGTTTGGTTAGAATTATTTAAACGTGTTCTTTTTAAGCTATCACTACAACTAGAGACAATAAATTTCAAATCATTTCGTTCTGATTCATAACGAGTGTCAGGAATATTAAGAGACTAGAGAATAGAGTGTACCTTACTGATGACTCACTCGCATTTACTGACCTGTTCTGAAACAGATCTTGCAGCAAAACAATTTTTAGCTGCCTAACCACTATCAGTGACATATCCTCGCTGCTCGAAAAGATCACTGCGAACCATCAAGCATCTTCCCTCCTACTCAAGGACTCCATGCTTCGCTAGGAAACATCCACCATGTGTGCGCTTCGGAACATCCTCATCTTCCGAATAAGTTGACAAAACTTCAAGAAGTCTAAACTCATCACCATCCTCCTGCACATTCAAAGCATCTTTAGCACTATCAAAACTTATTTTTTCTAAGCTCTTCGATCTTCCGAATATAGTAAGCTTCATCGTCTTCTTCATCTTTTTTAACTTATTCTTCTCAACATACACTCTGTGGCCAAATGATTCTTGCCATGATAATAGTTACATTCATAGTCGAAATCTCATATCAGCTTCTTTTATTTCTTTACCTCATCCTTTTGAGATGTGTTAACGCTCTCATCCTCTACTTTGTCTGAACTATAGTTTCTTCGCCAATTCCTGTTTTTGAGGAGTCCAAAATTCTTTTTAGAAAACTTTTTGGGATTTGACACCATTAGAGTGTATTCTTCTTTCGTAAACTCACAATCTGTGAGATCATACTCCAAATCTTCTTCTACTATGCTTTTACGCTTCACAACTAGGGCCAACAAACCCATACTGGAGACATGCTTAACATCTTTCTTCACTTCATCTTCGTGGGATCTCAAAATTCTCAACAGCTTCATCAAAGTATAACTCTTAAACTATTCATGAGCTTTTACGGTTAACACTACTAATTTCTATTCCGATCTCAAACCATTCATGAATGTTACCTTTTGCTCTATCGTTTCATGCTTGATTTTGTGTTTCAACATTTTGCTTAAAAGATGATTATAATGATTGAAATTTTGATCACGAGTTTCATCAGACTTGATATTAAAGGCACCAAACTTAGAAAGAAGTAATGTTTGAATCGAATGTTCCAGATCTATAACACTTGACTAAAGTGCTTTCAACCTGTTCCATATCTCCTTCATTGTTTCACAAGAACTCACAGAAAGAAAAATGTCTAGAGGAAGGGCAAACTAGATTATTCTCATTGCCTTGACATTACTCATTAACTTCCCCTTTTCATCTTAAAGAATGGTCGTTTGTTCACTGAGAAGAGTGTTGTATTTTGCTTGAGTTTTGATGACTTTCCTTGTTATAGTGTCCGCAAATGTATTCTAGGTTATTGACTCCCATATCAAGGTACCATGAACTTTAAGACCAAGCACGTTGTCTTTGAAGCGGAGCGTCCATACATCGTAATCTTCCAGAAAAAGAATTGGGATTCTAGTAGTGGATCTAATGTTGCTGGATAGATTGAAGGAAAGAGTATGAGGATCTTTTGGTTGCATGATGTCGATTCACAAAAACTTGTTTAGACTCGAATGTCTAAAAAAAATAATTGAGTTTAGGGCAAGATAAGGATGCAGATCCAATATCTACAATCAATGAAAGTAATAAAGACGACAAGAACATATCCACCAAAAATGGAAAACCCTAATAACACTTGACATGAGCATTTTGTATGAGTTACACAATCTTCTTCTATGATAGAAATTGTTGGAACAATAAAGAATAAGTCGATACATTATAATAAGTGCAATCAACAAAACAATAAGAACAATGAAGATAAAAATATTTCCTAATGATTAGATTCAATAGCCTTAAAAAAATTCAACAATAAATTTTATGTAAAGACTACATAGTTCAATAAAACTTGTTAACCCTATAACGGTGCATGCATGCACTATATTTAGTCTAACCCTAATATCACTAAAACTCGGGTGGAGAGGCCTAGCCCGTTGCAATATGGACTAATCTAGTACAAAACAATTGATACAACAAACAATTGCCACAACATTATGTATCCCAACAAACTATATAAACGTCTCCCTGACTCTCATTATTTTGTTCACTTCTTGAGGCCTTCCAAGAGCTGAAATTTTGCTCAAGCCTCCTCTCTCCTCAAGTCTTCTTACTATTAGGGTTTTAGGTACAAGCCATTAAAGGATCCATTCCTTTGGTGCTAGCTTTCCAAGATTTTGAATATGGATTCTACTTTGGTTATTTGCAATAATAATCAAAAGGTATGTAACCCTAATTTGATGTGAATTTCGATTTCATATCCTCTCTATTAGGGTTTCTTGATATTCCTAGTTAATTTTTATCAATACAGAAAAAATAGATCCTTTCTAGGTTGCATGAGAACTTAAGGTTTAAGTGTTTTTCTGCCACATGAAAAAAGTTATAACCTAGAAAACCCATCAGTGGTATCAAGCCTTTGTTTTCTATTTGATTGTGCATTAAAATAAATTGAGCAAAATTAAGGTTATGGAAATTATACTCTAAATGCTTAAAATTTTAACTTGGCTAGAGTTTTTTGCAACACTAGCCACCACCTCCTTATTTTTGAAAATTGTATACTTATCCCTAAGGTTTGTAGTTTACTTAATTATTATTTTAATAAGATTTAAAATTTAAATAATTAAAATCGGAAAAACCCTACCCTTTTTTAAAAATTAGAAGGATAAGGGATTATGATTAAATGTGAATTATTTAAATTAATTGTTTAATTGGTAAATAATTATGTAATACATGAAAATAAATTATTTAATTAATTGTTTAATTGGTAGATAATATGATTTAAATTTATTTAATTAAATGTATAATTAAGATAAAAGATTAAATCATTATTTAGTTTAAAATTAATTATTAGTTATTTAATTCGAAAGATTAATTTTAAATCCTATTATTTCGAAATTTTAAAATACATCTTATACAATATATATTATTAAAGGTTTAATATATTATATTATAAGACAAGTCAGTAAAATTGCTAGTACGCCGCATTCACGAAGCAATAATATTACATAAGAAAATTTACATTTGTTTGAAAGCATAGTTTGTACATAGTTCGGTATACTTAGTTCACTATAAACAAGGGCTCTGATACCAATCTGTCACACCCCGAAACCGACGGCGGAAACGTTCCGGGGTGGAGGACGTCATGCATAGTATCACAACCAATGTACATAGCAAGCATAGTAAACACAACTATTACATTACATAAGAAAATTTACATTTGTTTGAAAGCATAGTTTGTACATTGCATTATATAACAAAAGATGTAGACGAGACTTCTATATGCTCCATCTTCTCCACAAGTAAGCGGGATACCTATCTAATGAGAACTTGAGAATACAAGCAGTTTTAAAAATTATCAGCATAAAGCTGGTGAGTTCATAAGCGGTTTGTTTCTGGTAAAAGAATAAGTTTCCTTTGGTTTTATGAAAAGTTGTTTCCTAAGAAAATCCCATATTTTCTTATAAAAATAGTTTGGTTATTCATTTGTTAAAAAACCTGATCATGAAAGGTAAAGTTATCCAAGGAAAACCCTTTATTTTCCTTAAAAGTTAGTGGTTGGTTATTGATCAGGAATGAAGTGTACAAGTATCTACCATACTTGTATTATTAAGCGAAGTTTCCTTGAAAGCTTGGTTATCCTTGAAAAGTACATTAGTTTTAACATGTATATAAAACTACAAAGTAGGTAGTGAACTAAATCCTAAGAGTATCACTGATACCCTTTAGTAATCAAAACAATTATTACTTTGAGGTTAGTTCGCTAGGTTCATTATTACTAAAAGTAAATCTCCATTATCTAAGTTGCGAGTTCTATAACCATAAGATAAACTGGATATGGCGCGTAACGGGGCCAACATCATTTTATGACTTTGTCACGCGTAGACCTGTCGGTCCCACTGTAGCTAGCAGCATGGTGCGGGGTAGTCAGTCCCGTATAGATCTATACACACAAGTCACGTTCTCACTCCAGGAGATTCTGGTTACAGGGTCGGTCCTCCACTCGCGTATCTTTGTGGAGTGTTACCGAGGACATGTCTCCAGTATTAAGAATAACGAATTTACAAGTAATAATATGGAAAATCCTAATTTATGAATGGCATGAAATCCTTTGTGAAATATAAAATATAACATTTTATAATGAGTTTCACAATTAGTTTGAAAACTAAATCTGCAAGTTAAATGGTTGGTAATACGGTTTTCTATGCTAAAAGCATACTGAACATGGAACATTTCATACGAAATAATAGGTTTGAGTACAATATTTCCTTGTACTTTTGCTTGTATTCCCCCCCTGAAAACATGAAAAACACGGAAAAAGGGTGTAGGGGTATGAACTCACAGTTTAACATAGGATTCGATGTTGTGATTGGTTATAAGCGCTGAGTGTCAACCAATGTTTTGTTCACGTGTTGACCCTATGAACATATATTACACATATGTATGTATTACATTGAGTATCCCATGATACATCATGATGGAAAACCACCGTAAAGGCTTGGAATCACTAGAACTAAGTATTCTATGTCTTATACTTAGGGATCTTTACAAGTCAAGGCAAAATATGAGCATTAAGGTGGGTGTATGGCCATAAAAGTGAATGTGAGGCTAGGGAGTGCGGTCAAGCTGTGTGTGCAGTTGCACACTTGAGTGTGTAGCCATATAGAATGTGTGTCCGGCCGTACACAGGAGTGTGCGGCTGTACACTCCTCATTTGAGTTTAAAATGTTGATTTTGAAGTGTTATCTCCTCACTTTGGAGAGTTTTGAATGTGTGCGGCCACCTAATGAAGGTGCGCGGCTGTACACCTTCAAAGGAAGAAGAACTCAAAGAACACTACGAGTTTTAGGCTTAGATTCAAGAGTTTTACCAGTATAATAAGCTGATTGATGGAGTAATTCACGTTCTTGAGGCCCCCTTTGAGTGTTCTTGGATGAAGTTTTTAGAGAGAGAAAGTAATGAGAGAAAGTAGAATGAAGCCAAAGGAAAGGAAAGAATGAATGAAGGGGTCCTCCTCTATATATAGAGGGGAGTGTGTGGCTGGGGATGGGTGTGCGGTTGGCTGGCCGCACACTCGGGTGTGCGGCCGCACACACCTTCCTTGGTGTGTCTGGACCGATTTTTCGATGTTACACACTTTCTAAACCTTCTTATGACTCATATCTAGGATATACTAAGCCCAAAGCACTCATATGGGCCGGAAATTTTGCTGTAAGATGATAAATTCGTGTGAGACATTGATATACAGATCGATTGTACATGATAAAAGTTTCGGGTTGTCACATCATCCCCCTGTTAGAGGGAATTTCGTCCCGAAATTCAGAAATATGGATGCAAATCATGGATTTGGAAAAAGATGAGGGTACTTCTGTTTCATTGAATCCTCATGCTCCCAAGTGAATTCAAGTCCCCGCTTAGCGTTCCAGCAAACCTTCACTATCGGGATGCGACGTTGTTTCGTTCGCTTGACCTCTCGATCCATGATTTCGATTGGCTCTTCCACAAAGTTGAGGTTCTCGTTGATTTTGATCTCATCAAGAGGGATCACAAGGGTTTCATCGGATAGGCACTTCTTAAGATTAGAGACGTGGAATACAGGATGGATGTTGTTAAGCTCTTGGGGTAATTGGAGTTTGTAGGCTACGGGACCGATCCTAGCAAGGATCTCGAAAGGTCCTATGTACCTTGGGTTCAATTTCCTGCGCTTTCCAAAGCGTATCATGCCTTTCTAGGGCGAGACCTTCAACAAGACACAATCTCCAACCTGGAATTCCAAAGGTTTTCATCGTTTATCAGTGTAGCTATTTTGTCTGTCTCGTGATGCTTTCAATCGATCTCGGATTTGGATGATCTTTTCGGTGGTTTCGCGGATGATTTCAGGACCAGTGAGAGGACTATCGGGGACTCGACCCTTGGCTAGCTGCGTATCCCCTACCTCAATCCAGCGTAGAGGGGATCTGCACTTGCGATCGTAGAGGGCTTCGAACGGGGCAACCTTGATACTTGTGTGGTAGCTGTTATTTTAAGAGACTTCAACCAAGGGTAAATGAGTGTCTCACGACTTTCCGAAATCGATGACACATGCTCTCAACATGTCTTCCAGGGTCTGGATAGTTCTCTCACTCTGCTCATCTATCTGAGGATGATAAGTTGTACTCATATTCATCTTAGTTCCAAGAGCTTTCGTAAGGGACTGCCAAAATCTCGAGGTAAACCTGCTATCTCAATCAGAGATAATGGACACAGGTACACCATGCAGTCGGACTATCTCTTTGAATGTAGATTCGCGTGAGCCTTTCCATCTTGAACGTTTCTTTGATCGATAGGAAATGAGCAGATTTTGTCAATCGGTCGACAGTTACCCAAATCGTATCGTACCCACTCGGAGACTTGGGTAACTTGGCGATGAAATCCATAGTAATCATATCCCATTTCCACTCAGGTATCTCGGGCTGCTGGAGCAGGCCCGAGCGTTTCTGATATTCGACCTTCACTTTAGCGCAAGTCAGACACATGCCCACGAAGGTAGCGATTTCAGCTTACATGTTTGGCCACCAGTATTGTTTCTTGAGGTCCAGGTACATCTTATCCAAACCTGGGTGTATGGAGTATCTAGTCTTGTGAGCTTCGTTCATGACAACCTCCTTGAAACCTCCGAACTTTGGGGTCCATATTCGATCCATGAAACAATAGACTCCATCACCTCTGATCACAAGATTCTTATCCATTCCCCCCAAGGCTTCATTCAACATATTCTCTGGTTTTAGGGCTTCCAACTGAGCCTCTCGGATTTGTGCAGATAAGTGGGAATGGATAGTTATTGTCAAGGTCCTCACCTTGTTGCTTGAACTTTCCTTTTGGCTAAGGGCATCTGCCACCACATTGGCCTTGCCGGAATGGTAGCAGATTTCACACTCATAGTCACTGAGTAGCTCTACCCATCGCCGTTGTCTCATGTTTAATTCCTTCTGATTGAAGATGTGTTGTAGGCTTTTATGGTCAGTGAAGATTGTGCACTTGGTTCCGTAAAGATATTGTCTCCAGATCTTCAGTGCGAAGATCACTGCTCCTAACTCCAGGTTGTGAGTTGTATAGTTGATTTCATGTTCTTTCAGCTGTCTTAAGGCATAAGCAATAAATGTTCCTCGTTGCATAAGTACACAATCTAAGCCCTGATGGGATGCATCACAATAGACAACGAAGTCCTCCGTCCCTTCGGGTAGGGATAGGATAGGTGCGCTACACAAGGCTTGCTTCAACATTTGGAATGCAATATCTTGCTTTTCACTGCAACAAAAAGTACGCCTTTCTGAGTTAGTATGGTTAAAGGTTTGGCAATTTGGGAGAAATTCTGGATGAATCTGCGATAGTAGCCAGCGAGACCCAAGAATTAACGGATTTCTTTGGGTGTCTTTGGTGCCGACCAATTCTCTATCACCTTGATTTTGGAAGGGTCCATGTGTATGCCTTCCTCACTTACCACGTGACCTAGGAAGGTTACCTTCCGAATCCAAAATTTACACTTGGAGAATTTCGCGTATAACTTCTCCGATCTAAGAGTTTCCAAGACTAAACTCAAGTGTTGTTTGTGATCTTCTTCACTTATGGAATAGACAAGTATGTCGTCAATGAACAGAATAATGAACTTTTCCAGAAAGGGGCGACACACCCGGTTCATCAGGTCCATGAACACTGTCGGTGCGTTGGTTAGGCCGAAGGGCATCACTATGAACTCATAGTGACCACATCTAGTCCTGAATGCTGTCTTGGAAACATCACTCTTGTGAACCCGTAACTAATGGTACCCCAATCTAAGGTCTATCTTTGAGAAGTAACTGGCTCCATGAAGTTGATCGAAAAGGTCGTCTATTCGAGGAAGAGGATAATGGTTTTTGATGGTCAAGTTGTTCAGTTCACGGTAGTCTATACACATCCGAAAGGATCGATATTTCTTCTTTACAAATAACACCGGGGCTCCCCAGGGTGAGGAACTTGGTCTAATGAACACTTTGTTGAGTAGCTCATTAAGCTGACTGGATAACTCTTGCATTTCTGCTGGTGCTAAGCGATATGGAGACTTGGCTACAGGATTTTCTCCGAGAATTAGGTCGATGCGAAACTCGACTTGGCGTTCGGGAGGAATTCCCGGGAGCTCTTTGGAAAGACATCAGGAAAGTTATAGACTTCGGGGATGCTCTCAAGGTCTTTAACTTCCTGTTTCTCGTTCATCACATGGGCTACGAATTCATGGCACTCCTTTCGCTGAAGTTTTTAAGCTTTGATGCATGAAATGATGCAAAGATTTGAATTAAGTTTATCGCCATAGATCATGAGAGTCTGGCCTGAGGGAAGATTGAGACGAATAGCTTTTTCGTAACAAAGGATATCAGCATGATTGGGAATCAACCAATCCATGCCAATGATAACATTAAATCTCTTTATGGAAACTGGCATTAGGTCAATGGGAAAGGAATGATCAATCAAGGTAAGGGTAGAACCTATGAATATATCGTTAGCGTTCTCTTTCTCACCGTTATCCATCTCGACGGTAAACGTTTCGGTTAGCGGTTGGGGACTATGTTTAAGAAGATGTTTGAATGAATGGCTAACAAAAATTCTTTCAAAACCAGAATCGAAAAGGATGCATGCATAGGATTTGTCGAGAAGGAACGTACCCGTGACAACGGTGAGATCAGCGACTACCTCATCTCGCCCCATAGTTAGAACTTTCCCGGTGTTGCCAGTTGTTGCTGCCTTGGGGCAGTTTCTCTTGTAATGATCGACCTCGCCGCAACCATAGCAAGCCAGACCGACACCTACTCCAGAAGTTTGATTGGTTGGTTGGGCTGGTGTTTTGCGGAATCGAATCGTATGCCCCTTTTTTTTTACCATAGTTGGAGCATGACAGTTCACAGCATGGGCCGGGGTTATGGTGGTAGTTACACTTGTCGCATCGAGGAAGGGTACCAGCATACCTACTGGTAGGTGCTTGAGCTCTAGGATCGACGATGGAAGCATCAACAGGGGTAGTAGCAGCGTGGACTGCCACATTTTGCTGCTTCTTTGAGGGCTCTTGCAAAGACTGACCCTTCTTCTGCTTCCAAAATTTTCTTTTCTCACCACTCCTTTTTGCCGGTTCAGGAGCGATGGCCACTTCATCGAGATCGTCTCCATGATCGATCAGAGTTTGTGCCAGGCATTTAGCGCTATTGAAGGTGTTTGACTTCGGAGTCAAAACATTTCCCTTAGTTGGCTGGGTCAGCCCCCAGATGAATCTTTCAATCTTTTGACTTTCTGGGGTAACCATTCCCGGACAGAGAAGTGCTAAATCTTCAAATCTAGAGGTGTAAGCGGCAATATCAGAACCCTTCATCTTTATATTCCAGAGTTCATACTCTACTTTCTGCATTTCGCCCCGTGGGCAGTACTCAGCAAGTAGGAGCTCCTTCATGCTCTCCCAAACCATAGAATTGGCTACTGGTAGGGTTTGGGATTTAACTCGGCCATTCACCAAGTCAAGGCTTTATCGGTGAAAGTGCAGGCGACGTACTTCACCTTGTCAGCTTTCGAACAGGAATATATTTCGAAAATAGACTTGATTTTATCAAACCATCGAGTCAGAGCAATAACACCTCCAGTGCCATTGAAAGGTGTGGGTTTCGCGTTCATGTAATCTTTATAGGAACACTCCTTCCGGTGTCCCTGACTACCTTCCTGGTTTTGAGGATGAGTACCACCTATTGGCCCGCCAGAACCACCGGGGTTCACTTGTGACATGGCAGCAGTAACAGCTCCTTGAAACATAGCGGGATCAAACGGAGGAGGTGGTGGAGGAGGATTGTTGTTCCTTGAGCTGGGTCTTCTCCTTGGAGGAATCTTGATCTAAAATGATCAGGAAGAGAGGATGGTAAGTCCTCTAGATAGAATCAAGAGATATAAAACAAGAGATATCTCATTATGGCAGATAGAGTGTTCCACTATGCGATAATACATAGGAAAGCTACCAAAGCAAGGGAATTTATCGCTAAAGGAAATGAGTAGCAACACTTGAATGAGGATTTCCATAATGAAGTTGACTCTAAAAAATACTCCCATAGTATTTTGTGTTTTGTTGCGACAATGACTCACTGTTTGTATATTTGGTAAGTTTTAGACCTGCTGTACACCATAGTCACTCCCAAGCACATGTTGGTCGTGTCTTGAATGAATACAGTTTATCAGGCTATATTGACCCTAGACACGACTACATAACTGCCCAGGTTTAACCGCGGTGTACAACACCCAATTACTTATGTTTTGTTCTACTTGTGGTTACGGTTTCTGGCATTTAGGTATTCTTATATACTTTTTGAAAAATACTTGTATTTTAAAGTATACTTTAGTTCAGAGCGCTTCAGCCCCTTAGTGTTTATATTTATATACCATGTAAGGTTCGGTATACTTAGTTCACTATAAACAAGGGCTCTGATACCAATCTGTCACACCCCGAAACCGACGGCGGAAACGTTCCGGGGTGGAGGACGTCATGCGTAGTATCACAACCAATTTACATAGCAAGCATAGTAAACACAACTATTACATTACATAAGAAAATTTACATTTGTTTGAAAGCATAGTTTGTACATTGCATTAAATAACAAAAGATGAAGACGAGACTTCTATATGCTCCATCTTCTCCACAAGTAAGCGGGATACCTGTCTAACGAGAACTTGAGAATACAAGCAGTTTTAAAAATTATCAGCATAAAGCTGGTGAGTTCATAAGCGGTTTGTTTCTGGTAAAAGAATAAGTTTCCTTTGGTTTTATGAAAAGTTGTTTCCTAAGAAAATCTCATATTTTCTTATAAAAATAGTTTGGTTATTCATTTGTTAAAAAACCTGATCATGAAAGGTAAAGTTATCCAAGGAAAAACCCTTATTTTCCTTAAAAGTTAGTGGTTGGTTATTGATTAGGAATGAAGTGTACAAGTATCTACCATACCTGTATTATTAAGCGAAGTTTCCTTGAAAGCTTGGTTATCCTTGAAAAGTACATTAGTTTTAACATGTATATAAAACTACTAAGTAGGTAGTGAATAAATCCTAAGAGTATCACTGATACCCTCTAGTAATCAAAACAATTATTACTTTGAGGTTAGTTCGCTAGGTTCATTATTACTAAAAGTAAATCTCCATTATCTAAGTTGCGAGTTCTATAACCATAAGATAAACTGGATATGGCGCGTAACGGGGCCAACATCATTTTATGACTTTGTCACGCGTAGACCTGTCGGTCCCACTGTAGCTAGCAGCATGGTGCGGGGTAGTCGGTCCCGTATAGATCTATACACACAAGTCACGTTCTCACTCTAGGAGATTCTGGTTACAGGGTCGGTCCTCCACTCGCGTATCTTTGTGGAGTGTTACCGAGGACGTGTCTCCAATATTAAGAATAACGAATTTACAAGTAATAATATGGAAAATCCTATTTTATGAATGGCATGAAATCCTTTGTGAAATATAAAATATAACATTTTATAATGAGTTTCACAATTAGTTTGAAAACTAAATCTGCAAGTTAAACGGTTGGTAATACGGTTTTCTATGCTAAAAGCATACTGAACGTGGAACATTTCATACGAAATAATAAGTTTGAGTACAATATTTCCTTGTACTTTTGCTTGTATTCCCCCCCTGAAAACATGAAAAACACGGAAAAAGGTGTAGGGGTATGAACTCACAGTTTAACATAGGATTCGATGTTGTGATTGGTTATAAGTGCCGAGTGTCAACCAATGTTTTGTTCACGTGTTGACCCTATGAACATATATTACACATATGTATGTATTACATTGAGTATCCCATGATACATCATGATGGAAAACCACCATAAAGGCTTGGAATCACTAGAACTAAGTGCTCTATGTATTATACTTAGGGATCTTTACAAGTTCAAGGCCAAATATGAGCATTTAGGTGGGTGTATGGCCATAAAAGTGAGTGTGCGGCCAGAGAGTGCGGTCAAGCTATGTGTGCGGTTGCACACATGAGTGTGCGGCCATATAGAATGTGTGTGCGGCCGTACACTCCTCATTTGAGTCCAAAATGTTGATTTTGAAGTGTTATCTCCTCACTTTGGAGAGTTTTAAATGTGTGTGGCCACCTTATCAAGGTGTGCGACTGTATACCTTCCAAGGATGAAGAGCACGAAGAACACTATGAGTTTTAGGCTTAGATTCAATAGTTTTACCAGTATAATAAGCTGATTGATGGAGTAATTCAAGTTCTTGAGGCCCCCTTTGAGTGTTCTTGGATGAAGTTTTTAGAGAGAGAAAGTAGAATGAAGCCAAAGGAAAGGAAAGAATGAATGAAGGGGTCCTCCTCAATATATAGCGGGGAGTGTGTGGCTGGGGATGGGTGTGCGGCTGGCTGGCCGCACACTCGGGTCTGCGGTCGCACACACCTTCCTTGGTGTGTTTGGCCCGATTTTTCGATGTTACACACTTTCTAAACCTTCGTATGACTCATATCTAGGATATACTAAGCCTAAAGCACTCATATGGGCCCACAATTTCGCTGTAAGATGATAAATTCGAGTGAGACATCGATATACGGATCGATTATACATGATAAAATTTTCAGGTTGTCACATCCGCCCTCACAAACGACTCCCTTGTATGGTCGAGGGTTGTCAGTCGAACGAACATAATAGGACATAACCTCCTAAAAGTATCATGCTATTAAAGTACTAGAAGCTTTTGAATAACTCGCTACTCTAGTTACTTTAGAAAAAAAATATGAAGTGTATGCTAATCCACAAAAACACACATAATTCTTTATATTTCATTAGTGGAGCGCGTGTGGCTAACCGGTACACTAATTAAGAAATATAAAGTTTAGGCGATGGGCAAATCAATAATTATCGTTATTGATTGAGCATGTGTGGTTAACCGGCACATCTATTCGAGATAATAAAGATCCCCGAGATTGTCAAGCGGGTTTTCATAGTTATTTACATCTTAATTTGTGTCCTCGGCATCCCAATCACAATTGCCAAAAGCATAATCGAGATTAAACATACCATTGATAAGATTCAATGAATCTCAAAAGATCTAGGAGTTTCATGTAATTGAAACTAGTGAGGTGATTCTACCTACCTAAAAGAGATTCGAATTTGATTTCGGCATCCCTCTTTGAAGGTCAAATAAAAAATATGGATCCTAGCCTTAATTTAAATATGTGTTAATTATTAGGATTAAAATCAATTAACTTGAATTCTCTATTCACCTAATTTTAGATTTCAAATCTAGGTAATTATGGTCTTCCTCATTCTTAATAAAATGGTTTTCCTCAATCTTTTGCAGATGATCTTCCACTTTCAAGCCAATGTGAAAACATCTTCCCTTCCTTAGGAAATGGTGGACCTAGACATCTTCTCTGTCCAACTCTTCTACCTCCTCCTCCCGTGACTCTCCCAACGTCATGAGTTGAAAGATATGAAACAACTCAAGGCCTTTTGGCATGCTAACATGAAGATGGGAAATTTTGTGTGTGCGCATGTTCTGAAAATGAGGTTTTACATTGACAAATTGGATAGGATGGGTGTTGTATTTCCAAGAAGCAAGCCATTGATTTGTTTCTTCTTTCTCTTCTTGAGTCATGCGTTCAATTCGTTAAGAACTTTCATATGAGAAATCTTGATGTAACCCTAATTGATCTAACCAAAATGTTTATGGTTGTCGAGGCAGAAACGCTTAAGAACACATCTAAACTGGAAATGCATATAGGGTATGGATCCAAGGTTTCCTTAGACATTGGAAATGGTTGATAGGTTTTAAGAAAAACATACAAACCTATGTGTGCATTCAACCGTAATTGAAGATCTATGTTTTCTCTAATTTAACATACAATAATGAAAAACAAAGTATAAACCCTAGATCTATCGATAATAATCAAAAATCACATAAGAAGGCTTATGGTTCATACCTTTAAGATTGTTATTGTACACAATCTTGAATCTGTCTCTTACTATAATATTTCTATATATTGAATTTCCTATGTTGAATCACTTTAACACGATATTCATATATGTTCATGAATAAGTTCCATTAAAATCCTTCAATCTAAACTTTTAGATTTGAAATGAAGTATGAGTGTCATCTCCCCTAAATCCAATGTACAATCACTGACCAACGTTCTCTGCCTTTTGCAGTTAAATAAGAAACATATAATTCTTAAGCATCACCAACTCAACTAGAAGATGCATAGAAATAAGAATGTGTCAACTTAACACGATATGTTATCAACCTTAATTCGTGTGCTAGTTATAACTAAAAGGTTTATTCTTGATTGAATCCTAAAACTCTTCAAGATTAATAACACTCCTAGTGACTTCTTGACATATAAGTTTATCTCTCAAGAGGCATTCCCTGATAAGCAAAATGAATATTCAAAAGTAAGTGTGGTTTCTTGTCAAGAAAAAGACTTCACAAAATTGGTCTTAGTTTATTCTTTGTTTTAACCACAACATTATAACTACAAATTCCAAATGTTCTAGAGTAAGAAAACATTTCTACTCCATATTTCATGAGCTGTTATAAATCTACTTAGTTTGAAGTAAGCTTCAAGATAGGATGTGTAGTTACTAGATTATAAATCTAAAACTTGATTGGAAAACAAAGTACGACTCATCTCTTGATTAAACCATTTTCACCAATATATGATTTCCCTTCTTAGTTATACAAATACACTAAGATTTCCTTTGAGGATCGATTGTGACATATTTCCATAATCATTAAGATGATCATAAAAGATGATACTAAAGTATTCTCCTTTCTTTCAGATTGGAGAAACATTTATATCTCTGCCTAGTAGATTCTTCTTATTCGTTCTACTACTCTTTAAAACTTTTCAAAGTGTTAGAATTATGGTTTATCTTATAAACACAACCATGTTCACTGAAACATTGGTAAACCATGACGAATAGAGTTATCGTTCTTTGTGGTGGGTCTAAATAGTCCACATCATTGTGTACTAGATCTTTTAGTCCTTCACTTGGCTCACATAAACATGTGATCAACGAATTCTTCATGACCTTCTAATGATCAAGATTCTAATACATCACGTAATACAAATTATATGACTCCACGTTTCTATCCAATTTACACTTGAGTGATGAGAATTACTCTTGACTTGGATGATTATGGAATTTCCACAAATGAAAAAATTAAGAATCAAATCCACTTTTAACTTTGCTAATAATTGAAATATAACCACCAATTTTCATAAATGTCATTGCAAAGAAATGTAAATAAATCAAAACTCACTTTTATTGATAATATGTAGAAACATTTGTCCTTAGAATGGAAATATATGAAAACTATGTTTCTAGATATTTCCTAACCAATCTATTAATCTATGATAACTCTCAAATAACGGCCTATCAAGCCTGATCATCGAACCATGAAACGGAAATACATCTCTCACGCTCAGATTAAACTTATGCTTTTTCAGCTTCCTTCTATCTCTTAGATCCTGCAAAACGTCAAAATGTGATCATCACATCATGTAATTAGAATCTATGAATGGGAACTAAATAATGGAGTTAGATAGTCGATGTATCTAAAGTAGAGCCATACAACTTGATATTACCGTCTCTAAGATCTTCCAAGTAGTTTGGGCAACTTCACATCCAATGCCCCTTCAATTGGCAATAGAAACATATGGAACCTTTTGGATTAGTACATGGAACTATCTTAGAATTAGCCTTTCTCTTTACCATATGATTAAATGGTTTGACCTTGGCCGATCCATTTCCGTTAGGAAGAGAAACCTTTTCTAGACAACTAATTTTTCCATTTACAATGTCCATGGAAACCTGGGAGATAGATCCTTCAAACACATTCGCTTGATTTGTGCTCCTAAGCATTTCTGCATCAACAACAATCAACAAATATGTCAGATCGATTAGGTCACATTGTGGTCCCTCTCATAAAAGTGTTTAATGAACTGACTATATGAGTCAGTATGCGAAAATAGAACCAAATAAATGCCCAAATCCCATGGTAAAATGATACCCAACATCCCCAATCTGTCATTATGCGATTTCATTTCAGAACATGCGTACGTACATACTTTCCATATTGATGTTTACTGCCAATAAGGCTTCAGTGACTTCGTATTTTTCAGCTTGAAGAAAAACGCGGCTTAGGGAGAATTACTGAAGGAGATGGAGGAAAAGTAGGAGAAGCATGATTTCTACTGCCACCATTGCTTGAAGAAGGGAATATTCTTTCACCTTGATCAACATGTGGAGGATCATCTACTGAAGGGAAAAAATTTCCAAAAGGACGAGGAGAACCATTGTTGTCTTGACTCGACATCTATAATGGAGAAAAGAGAATTCAAGTTAGTTGATTTTAATCCTTAATTATTAACCCAAAATTTAAATTTAAGGGTGGGATCCATATTTTCGATTCGAATTCTGAACAGGGATACCGTAATCAAATGCAAATCTATTTTAGGTAGGTAAAGCATTTACCAATTTCAATCTTACGAAAGTCCTAAATCTTTTGAGGTTCATTGAACTATTAAATGTCATTTTTAATCTTGATTGTGTCTCACTTTATGACTAGGATGCCGAGGATCACAAACGAGATGTGAATAACCATGCAAATTAGTTTGGTACTCTCGATGTCATTTCTCATCTGAAATTAATGTGCCGGTTAACCACACACACTCCGTTAATTAAGTGATAATGTATGAGATACCCATTGCCAAAAATATTAGTCACATATTAGTGTGTCCGTTAACCACACATGCTCCATTAACGACCAATAAGTTGCAATGTGCAATTTCATGGGCTTGCATCAAATTTACATTTTTCCTAAAGTAACTAAGAGCGAAATTTTTAGAAAAATGATTTAGTTACTTTATATTTCGTTATATTTATTAATGAGAATGATTTTGTCCTATTAAACCGATTCGGCTAACGAGCCTCTACTAGTCAAGGAAGCGGTTGGTAAGAGTGGACACCCATTCAATCTCCATTTTATTGCTAATTTCCTTATATCCCCCATCATCTTCTTGAATGAGGCCTACTAACGGTAAGTCTGATTTTTCTTAAATATAATATTAAAAATTTAATTATATATATATATATATATATATATATATATATATATATATATATATATATATATATATATATATATATATATATATATATATATATATATGAGGTGCATTTTCAAACATTTTAAAATAGCAAGAGTTTAATCCTTTAATAAATTAAACGTTTTTTTAACTTAATTAAATTTAAACCAATTATGGATTTATCAATTATCCTTTAATTAATAATTTAACTAAATTGTCAATAAAATCCATAAGAATATAATTTAGGGTTTACATTTTAAATTTCAAATATTAAACCTTTTAATTTAAATATCAACCAACCCAAAACATAAATTTAATTAATAATCAAATTAATTATATAGTAATCAATTATGTGTATATTAATTAACCTTTAAATAATTAATTAAATTATTAACCATATCCATAAGGATAATTATAATAAAATAAAATCAACATTATCCCATTCATAATTATCTCCTAACATTTAGGTCATATTTAATTATGTAATATTACCAAAAATCGGATTATGGAAGATTTAATAAAAGATAATTACCAAATATTAACCAGGTAAATCGAGTTAAGCAATAAAATCTGAAATAAGGGTCTGACGCATAAACTCGTCGAGTTGCATTCTATCACGTCGATTCCAAAGAAACAATTCGACAAGTTCGAAGAACATAATGACGATTTTGTTTTCTACTCCATGTTCAAGTTCATATTAGTATCAATTCAATAGAAAACTAAACCTAGGCTTTGATACCATTGATGGGTTTTAAGTAAAACATACAATCATATGTGTGCATGCAACCCTAGTTGAAGATCTACGTTTTCTCTAATCGAACATACAATAATGAACAACAAAGTATATACCATATATATATATATATATATATATGGATAATAATCAAAAATCACATAATAAGGGTTATGGTTCGTACCTTTAAGATTTTTATTGTAAACAATCTTGAATCCTTATTTGAAAGACCTTTGGTAGCAAGCACCACACATGTTGCGCCTCTAATGGTTCACAAACAAACTCAAGCAACTAAGGAATACTATATATAGAGAGAGGGTAATAGAAGAGAAATTTCGTCCCTTAGGCTTGTAGAGGAGTCATGGCCAAAATATAACCATAAGGAGGGTTTATATAGGTATTAGAAGGGTATTAGATAAGGTAGGTGTATCCAAGATAACAGTAATCCCCTAACTTCCTCCTAAGGAATCCAAGGCACCCTTAGAGCCCAAGGAAACCCTAGGAGCATCTAGATTTCATTCCCCCTACTATAGGGAGTTACTAGAATTACCCAATGTTTAACTATTGAATGTTATCACCTTTAGTCCCTACAGTTTCAATTAATTTATTTAATCCCCAAATTAATTTTTGATTAAATATTAGTTTAACAATATGATTTCTAATTAATATATTATTTCCATAATACTTTAATAAATCATTTAGTTTGATATCTAATTAATTTATTAGCCAAGTAATAAATTAATAAATCATTCTTCTATCTCTAACAACCATCCTATTCAATTGCCAGGTTTGTAGGCAACCTAAAAGGATTATGCTACTATCAATTCAAGTATATACCGGTTATAGTTATGAGATTAGACACCTAATCAAACAATGGTGAGATTGGTGATCCAGAAAAGATATCTTTTCTCAATGGAAAGGGGTCGTCTAAGTTAAAACCTTTTGATTGTATGGTTAATAGAAAGTCTTGTTCAGGGATCATTCCATGTGTTAAACCTAAAGAGTCTATTTGTTTCTACTGTCAATTGAAGGGACATTGGTTGCAAAGCTGCCCAATGTACCTAAAGGATCTTAGAGATGGTAAAGTCAATTCGTATGAATCTACTTCAGGTACATCCATTATCTAACTCCATTGTTTTATAAGTTCCTATTCATAGACTCTTAATACCTATTGTGATGATCACATTTTGATGATATTGTAGTATCTAAAAGGAAGAAGGAAGCTTAAGTGAAGTGAGAAAAATTTGATCATGGAAAATGGAGTTTGGTCACATGTTTGAATGGTCAGAATTTGGAGGTACTACTAAGGGTGTAAGGATAAATTAATAGATTGATATTACTCTTCATAAATGTCTACAAATATAGTTTTTCATTTCATGCATTGTAAGGATAAGTTCCAATTTTCCTTTTAGCAATGAAATGAAGTTTGGGTTTATGAAGTTGCCTTATTTCCTTGTAATGGCATTTATGAAAGTTTTGGTTATGTTTATAATATTATTAATGTTAATAGTGGATATTGATTCTTCTAGAATGTGCTTGTGGCATTGTCATATTTTAACCAAGTGAAAAGGAATCTCATGACTAAGTTTTAGTTAGACAGAAACTTGGAGTCATACAATTAGAATTGCATGATGCATGAGAATCGTGTTTATTGGAAATTATGATTAATTCACTGTTAACATGTTTATGTGATGCAAGTGAAGGACTAATGGATCTAGTATATACTGATATGGACTCTTCATATCCACTACAAGGGATAATAAGTCTATTTGTCATGATTTACTGACGATTCAGTAAATATGTTTTTTTTATAAGATTAAGAATAATTCTATTACTTTTGAAAAGTTCAATGTTTAGTAGAACGATTAAAAGAATCTATCAGGCAGGAAAATGAAGGATTCTCATATATCAAAAGAAAGGAGAATGTTTTAGCATCATGTTTTATGATCACCTTAGTAATTGTGGAATTGTATCACAATTAATTCTCCAAGAACATCTTAATGCAATTTTATGAATAAGAAGAGAAATCAAAAATTTTCATAAATGGTTCGATCATAAGACGAGTCATGAAATTCATTTCACGACTAAGAAGGATAACAACACCTCGTAATATGTGGAGTAATGATGTTTTCTTGCTTTAGCATTTAGAATTTGAGTTGCGATGTTTTCGTTGATTGATAAACAAAAGATAAATTGAGATATATTCGATGAAGTGTTTTCTTGATGGAAATCCAGAAAAACTTTTGACTATATGTTTTAGCTCATTAAGGAATGTTTATTGAGAGAAAAACTCATATATCAAGTAGTTAGTGGGACTCGTATTGATCTTGAGAGTTTGAAGAGTCAATCGAAAATGATCATTTTAGTTGTCATTAGCTTGCGACCTAGGGTTGATAACCTGTTGTGCTTATTGAAACAATCTAATATCTCTGCAATTACAGTTGCATTGGCAATGCCTTGAGTTCCATGTTTTTCATTTAACTGCAAAAGTCTAAACACGTTGGGTGAGTTGCTAGCGACATGAAAGCACTGGTGGGCTTCTGAGTCGCCATAAGGCAATAAATTTAGATTAAGCGAAGTTCAATCCATGGAGGAGAAGTAAATATAGGTTGAAAATTAAAGTTCTGCATGGATGCGAACATAGGCAGCTTTGAATCCAGGTGACAAAAGGTTTCGCTCTAATTCATAAAAATGATTATGAGGAAACAATTTCATTGATAGATTTTAAGGATCTAATAAATATAACCATGGATATTGGTTATCTTAAATGAATTCTCAAATTTATAATATGATTACATATTCCTCTTCATATTTCGAATTATGAGAATGACAAGAATGTGTTTAAACCTTCAGGAGATATGTTTATCATATCTTGAAAGGTTTTTAACACATACACTATCTAGATAAAGTGCATATGCTTAAGAAGCATAATTAGAGGCTTTTGCAAGCATAAAAAAAATAGGAATCTACATTTCCATGAAAAAGTGTCACACCCCGAAACCGATGACGGAAACGTTTCAGGGCATAGGACGTCATGTAAAGTATCACAACCAATGTACATAGTAAGCATAGTAAACACAAAACATTACATTACATAGGAACAATTACATTTGTTTGAAAGTAAAGTAATACATGTTTTAACTGTACATTATTTTGAACAAAAGTAAAGACGAGTCTAATAAAATGCTCAGTCTTCTCCAAAAGATCGCGGGTACCTTTCTAATGTGGACCTGAGAATACAAGCAGTTTGAAAATCAACATAAAGCGGGTAAGTTCATAAGCAGTTTGTTTTCTGAAAATGAACAAGTTTCCTTTAGTTTTCTGAAACAGTTGTTATCCAAGAAAATCCCATATTTTCTTATAAGTAAGTTTTGGTTATCCATTTTTTATACGATCTGGTTATGAACTGTTCAGTTATCCCAGGAAAAACCCTTATTTTCCTTAAAAGTTTGTAGTTGGTTATCGGTTCTGAATGTAATGTACAAGTATCTACCATACTTAAAGTGTTTGTGTGAAGTTTCCCGAAAGCCTGGTTATCTTTGAAAGGTACATTATTTTTAACACGTATATAAAACTAATAAGTAAGTAGAAAAGTTTTCATAATCTAAATTGCGAGTTCCATAACCATACAATAGACTAGATAAGGCTCGAAACAGGGGCCAGTATCGTTTTATGACTTTTTTCACCCTTGAACCTTTCGGTTTGACTGTAGTTAGCAGCCAAGTGCGGGGTTGTCAATCCCATATAGATCTATACACTCAAGCCACGCTCTCCCTCCAGGAGATTCTGGTTACGGGGGTAGTCCTACACTCTCGTATCTAGGTGGAGTGTTACCAAAGACGTGTCTCCAATCTTAAGATTTATGAATTTTAAAAATAGTCCTTCACTCTCGAATCTAGGGGGAGTATTACCAAGGGCAATTAAAAAGTAATAATACGGAAAACTCTGTTTATTAGTCCTTCACTCTCGTATCTAAGGGGAGTGTTATCAAGGATGGGTCTAAAGTGCTAAAGTCCTTCACTCTCGTATCTAGGGGGAATGTTATCAAGGACGTTTTAAACTTCTAATGTTCATGCTTTTAACAGTAATTATGTGAGAATTCATTTGTGAAATATAAAATATAACATTTTGAAACGAGTTTCACAAATAGTTTGACGGTTTACTCTGCAAGTTGAACGATTGGTTAATACAGTTTCCAATGTTAAAAGCATATGAAATATGAAACATTTCAAATGAAATTATAAGTTTGAGTACAAGATTTCCTTGTACTTTTGCTTGTATTCCCCCTAAAAACATTGAAAACATGGAAAAACGTAGGAGTATGAATTCACAAGTCGAGAAATGTGTCGGTTGGATGTTATGTGCCAGTTCGGGGCTTGAGTACACGCGAGGTTTCTATGTAATATGAAGAGATACATAATTGTATCTAATTATACTTTGAACTAATAATTAGATAAGATAGTACACTCCGAGGCGCGAAAACACTTTATTTCAATTGTTAGGAGTGACCCGGTTAGCATCTAAGGGTGTGTATGGCTTAAATATGTAGTTTTCTCTTCAAGAGTAAACTCCTAAGGGAGTTTAAGGCCCTAAGACCATATCCCCATGAGTTTATGGCCATAAACTCATGGTGGGGGTGCTCTTGGGTGCTTAATGGTCATAAAACTCTTGTGGGGTAATGTAAGGCTTAGATTTAAGGCATTGGAAGGGATCAAACCATCAAAAGGGACCATTTATGGAGTTTATCGTAGTAAACTAGGAGTTTACGACCGTAAACTCTCAATTACCCATTCTTATTGTATTTTGGTCGTCCTAGTTCAAGCACAAGTGTTTCTAGTCCAAAGTACAAGCCATGGAAGGAAGTTAGGGAACCATTTGACCACCACAAAGGAGTTTACAGCACAGGAACCATTACTTGGGGGGTTTACGGCCGTAATATCCCTAGGGGATGGTTTCTTGCATGTTTAAGGACCCTAACACAATGGTGGATGATTCTAGGCTTTATTTCAAGGCTTAGGAGGTGTTTAAGGGGCATTTTAACACCTTAAAAGGTGTTCACGGCCTAAGAAATGGTGTTTACGGTCCAAGCATGTTCTTGGGCCGTAAACTATTGTTTACCCCTCAAATGATAAGGGTTTGGTGTTCCAAGTCCAGTATTGTAAGCCCCTAAGTCATATCTGAGCTCCAAAACTGGTTTGGAAGGGTTTTGGGGCTCGAAAACCCCATTTATGTGTGTTTGCGCCCTAGGGCTATTCTTGGGCCGTAAACACATGTTTTTGGTCCTATTTCATGAATTAAATACAAATTTGAAAGCTAAATGTGTTATACTATGAGCTAGGATGGATTACATACCAATTTGGGGCATGAAAGAGGTGATTTTTGGATCAAACTTTGAGTTTGTAGAGAGAGAGAGAGAGAGTGGAAAAGCTTCAAATGAAGCCCACTCAAATTTAAATACGGTTCAAGTTTGAGGCTCGGTGGAATTCTACCCGATACTGAAGTTAAACGGGGCTTTTGGTCGTACCCGATTAAGTTGTCATAACCCGACGTGATCGAAACTAGAAATTTTCCAATTAAACATTTGGATTGTTTTCACGTGTTTCTAATGTGTTTGGACACTCATGAGATCATAATAAAAGTCTTAATTTAAATGACCTAATCCAAAAGTCAACGGGAAAATCGGAAATGCGAACGGTTTTATTAACGAGAACAGGATATAGTGACAGAATAAATTACGGGTTGTCACATAACTGAAGTTATCAAAAAACAGTCAAGAACATTCTAAGGTTTTATCGAATGATTGGTTAGCTGTAGAAAGTTAGAAGTATAATATTTTCTGGAAAGTACCACATTGCCACATTTTAGATTGACATGATTCTTTGTCCGAATTGATGGTCATATTGGAATATGGAAATGTTTCCATAATGGGAGGTGTTTGGAAAATCTACATGTAAGTTGGAAACTTTAATGCAAAGAAGTGTACCTTGAATATGAGACTTCATAACCATGGAATTGTTCCGAGTAACAAGTTCTAGTGGAACATTCTATAACCTTGAAGGCTTGGTCTCTGTGACTTAAGAACGATGACAACGCATGATGAAATTCCACTACATCTTAGATAGTGATAAGAATTTGGAATCATGAATTGAATGAAATGGGAAGTAATGACCAGTTGATATGTTCATAAAGGAAGAACCATAGAGAGGCATAGCATGCATGTTCATGACATGGCATGACTAATGTTATCTAATTCAAGTGGTTAGTTGATTACTTAAAAACATTATACAATAAATAAATTCATAATTTTTATGGTGATTAAATGGGTATGATACCATAGTTAATTAATTGAGTATTGTGTTTCACTTTGCATGTTTTACTTCCCTAAGTAATTTTGATATTATTCAAAATTCAACAGTAGTTCATACATTTAGAAGTAAGTAGTGAATTTAGACTATCATAAATTGATTGTAGATTGTTGACTGAGGTTAAGACATTACAATTAGAATTTGTTACACGCCCAGCCGGTGGTGGAAACACCGTGCTGTGTAACTTCATTTTTGTATCACAATTACACAACATACGTTGAACAGTACTAAAGAGTTTTATAAACTAGATACCTTTATTGATGATAGAATTTTACATTATTCTTGTTCCTTGTGATTATTACATAGTATTTGAATTATCGCTCACGTCTTAACATATAAATGTTCCATATGAACAAAAAGGATAACAATAAAACTTCCCCTGTTGAAGTAACATTCTGGCTTATCAAGTTCCTGAAAACACATGCGTTGTGAAAATACATCAACATAAAGTTGGTCACTTCACATGTTTTGATTCTTAGTAAAAATTGTATTTTTCGAAGCTTGAAAAGTATAGAACATAGTTTGAAAATATAATTTTGACTCATACTTGTCTCCAACATATAATACATGTATATCCTAGGTATAGTGGTTTACTTAATAAATAAGTGATATACCTACAATCCCTATATACCTAAATCAACGAAGGTTATTAAGTATAAATCTTATTTCAATTCTATACGAGTGTATATGCTAGGTATAATTGTTTACTTATAGAATAAGTAGAATACCAGTAAATTCCTTGTACATAGAGTATAAGTGTTTGGGAAACTTATACTTAACATTCATACTTGTATATCGATAAAGTATAATGCTTCTAAAATTGTGCTACCATGAGTTCATAACTGCTGTTATATGACATACAAGACCTTTGATTGATAATACAAAAGATCCCACCAATGGTTCCACGAAGGATTCTACCATTGATTCCATAAAGGATTTTTCCCATGGTACCAAGAAGGATTCCACAATATAAATAATCTGCACGCTTCATCAACGTTGTACCACAATAAAACAAATAAAAGGATAGTTCGTCACTCACCAAATGTTGGGTTGTAGCTAGCAACCATGAGTGGGGTTGTCAACCCGTATAGTTTCATACATAACTTCCTCGCTTACACAGGATTAGTTGTTACAGCTTAGAGGATTTCCCCTAAGATTTCCAATCTTAGTTGATGATTAAAATAGCTGCTGCACACTTTATCCAGTTCCTATAGTTCTAAAAGTGAAATCATCTTCGTGACTAAAACCCTAAGTTATTAGACAATGTTTTAAACATTACTCCTAATTTTTATAATATTTAGGGAGTACAATAGCTATATCTTGAAGTAAAACCAGGTTTTAACTAACATAAAACCAATATTAATAACATACATAAAAAATATTATATAGAACTCCCGCGGATAACTCTAGGGCTATAGCACAAATAGTATATAGAGCTCTCGACTATAACTATGGGGCTATAACACATATAGTATATAGAACTCTTGAGTATAACTCTAGGTATACATTAGTAAAATCTATGATTACAACATTCTAACAAGTTTAAGATAGTTGGATGATTTCAAAATATCAGATATATGCTAGGTATATATGATACAAAATAAGTATATCTCGCTTAATATAACTATTTATGGTCATATGAATATACTACCATATTAACTTTTATGATATATTTAGCATGCATTTTCCTCTGAAAATATTAAAAAGCAAGGCCGTGAAACTCACTTTAGTAGCATGATTTGATAAAGAGGAAGGAGGTTTTGGTGTAAGGAGGGTTAGGGTCGGACTTGCTATTTATAGGGTGTCAAAGGCCCTCTCACTTCATGAGAAATCAATGCTCACGTTGTGAGGCCTGGCTGCGTCACCTCGTAAACATGCCATTTGCGTTTCTAGCTTCAGAATGTCCCAGATTGACATGTCACATCGTGAAAAATACTTGCTTTCATCGTGAGCCCTAAAATTATCACGCAATAGACTTGTAATATGTATTCTAGCCTTGAGACCTCTCCTGGAGCACTTTCACATCGTGAGAATGCATGCTCACATTGTGAGTTATGATATATTAAGGTTTTTTCCATGTGTCATGCTCTCATACGGCTACATCTTTCGAAGCTCATAACTTTTGCATACGAGCTCTGTTTTTAACATTCTTTATATCTAAGCATTGGTATTTTCATGTACTCAAACTTTCTTTTATATTTTTATAGCTAACACTCACTATATTTTAATTTCTTCTTATTGTTATAGTGCTTATCATAACTTCTTCATGCAAAGTTAGATTAAGATACATTAAAATCTGCTGGAATTGTATGGATGTGTACTTTGATTTATACTATAAGGTATGTATGAAAGTCCATATGTGTATTAGAATTTTCCACGAAGTAAAAATTAATTTTATTATATTACTTGTTTGACACTATCATATGTGACTATTTTTGACCTAGTTTGACAGGTGTTACATTATCCCCCCGTTGAAACAGTTTCGTCCCAAAAGTTTGTCTTGTGGATAGGGTATTGTTAAATAGTTGGGGGTATTTTTGTTTCATTTGATCTTCACAATCCCAAGTAAATTTAGGCCCCGTAAGGATTTCCATCAAACTTTCACAATGGGGATACGAATTTCTTTTAACTGTTTAACCTCTCGATGATTTCGTGTCACACCACCGAACTAGGACAGCGGAAACATCCAGGGGTGGATGACGTCATTGTATTGTATCATCACAATTGAATATAAATGGACATAGCAACCAAATGGGATACATTAATATTATAATCTTCATAAGTTTACAATTTGTAATTGTTCAAATGTTGCAAAAAAGTGACCAAATGGGACATAGCAACCAAATGTTGCAAAAAAGTTTACAATTTGTAAATTATCGTAATGCAGCAAAATATCCAAAATCCATGGCTCGAGTATCTGCTTACTAGTTTGCTGAGAATACAAGTCATTTTAAAAAGCGTCAACATAGAATGTTGGTGAGTTCATAAGCATTTTGTATGAAAACAATTTGTATCTGGTTTGCTTGACAAAAAATGTTGTAAGCTTTCAGAAAATCCAATATTTTCCATAAAAGTGAATTGTATGTTCATTTCCAAAACCATGAATATATGTATGCATGTTTCTTTGGATCATATGAATGTATGTTCCAAGAAAATCCCATATTTTTTATTATCTAAAATTGTAGTCTTAAATCCTAAGACTGGAATAGTGGCAATTAAGTATTGAAAATAGTGTGTAGTTTTATACTTTATAAAACTAGTGAAATGTATGTTTTCCAGTAAATCGATATGGAATTTGTTAATCCATATGTGAGTCATTATAACCATGCTTGATGTGTCTGTTATGCATGTCATAACGTTCTTTGGGCATCAGATTCGATAAGATATTTGTCACCCTAGAGTGGCCCCGTCTAGCTGTAGCGAACAGCTCATGTGTGATGGTATCAATCCATGTACATATCGATACACAATTACCTCACTCTCCCTCCAGGAGACTCTGGGTATAATTATAGTGTTGGAACCTGAAAGTGAACCTCTAGCAATCTCAAGCTCTAATTCCGAAGTAAAGATGTTCCGGAACAAAGAATGGTCCGGAATCAAAATGTGAAGAATGGTCCGGAATCTGTCTGGACCAGAAGAGAAGAAGATGAGAAGCTGAACTAAAGGCATTCCTAAATGATCATCATGTCCGAAATGGGTACTGATCCGGAGTAAATATATTTTGTAGTTATGCATTTATTAAAGTTTGTCTTTGTATTGATGTGACATTTCATACGACATAGTCTTTTGTAATATTAGACAATCAAAATGTCAAAGACATTTCTATTGTCTGGTCCTATGTAGGTATCCTAGTTCTTTTGATGTAACTTTCACTCCTATTTATAGGAGCTTTTAATGCAAAGTCAATGTCAGATCTTTTATAGGAGCTTTTCCTAAGTTTCTCTAAAAAACATTCTTATTGTTTTTGATTTAATATCTTTACATTGATCATTATCTTTTCTCTTCATTTATATCTTGAATACTTTGTTTGAAGTACTTATTCACACTTGACTGGTCTTGCCAGACTTGACTGGAACACTTATTAGTAACCAGACATTGATCTTAAGCATTCATTCAAGGTTTGAGTTTTCAAACCTTATCCCTGCGCATCAGATCATCCTTGTTCTCACAATTGGTATCAGATTTTGAGTGGTTGTCCTTTGTATCCACAAGATCAGATTATCATTGATTTGAAATTACCTTGGTATTTCAATCATTTTTGTGTTCAAGATAAAAGTTCTTCCATATACCACTTTTGCTCAAGATATCTTAACTTCAATGGCTGATTCTAATCTTCAACAAATGTATTCAATGAAAATAGAAAATAATATGGGTTGCCTTACTCGTGCCCCATTGCTAGTTTTTGAAGAATAAGATCACTGGAAAAAAAGAATGGAGAGATTTTTACTTGGAAAAGAAAAAGGTGAATCTATCTGGAGATCCGTCAAAGAAGGTCCTCATGTTCAAGTTCGAACAGCTGTAAGACATGTTGCTGCTCAGCTTATGGGTCAAGATGAAACTCATCTAGCTCCTCTAACAGCTGATGATCTTGAGAAGTTGCATGTTGATCAAGTTTCCTTGTCTGAAACGGTGTTTGGTGTTCCTCCTTCTATTTTCGAGCACATCAAACTATGTAAGTCTGCTAAAGAGATATGGGACACACTCCAAGATCTATTTGAAGGGTTAGAGAATATAAAGGACAAACGGTTGACATCAGTTGTTAATGAGTTTGACACATGCACTACCACTCTCGGTGAATCTATTGCATTAGCTTCAAACAGATACTGAATCATGGTAAACAATATGACAAGTCATGGAATAGTCTGAACTCCTCTTGAGTACAACCCTAAGTTCATCAATAGCCTCAGAAAATGATGGGGTAATGTGTAATCTTGTCTTCAGATTTATGGATCTATGAAAAAGCTTAATCTCTTTCAACATTTTGATGAGCTTCAGGGTCATGAATCAAACGTTGCTCAAACTCTAAGAGAACTCTCCGAAGGTCCCCTTGCGTTAGTCAGCTCCTATGAGCATACTCAGACCTCCAACCTAAGCACTTCGGACCTTATCACTGCTGTTGTTCCACTTACTTCTTCCATACTTCCTGCTACTCTGGTGTATTCCAACTCAAATTATCCTCTTATGGATATTTTGAATCTTGATGAAACAGACTCCGAACTTCGATTCCAGTAAGAATTTGCTTTACTCTCAATGAAGTACAATCGTCCATTCCAAAAATCCTACAACAAACGCTTCAACAATCACTTTCAAAATTCTCAACAAAATAACCACTTTCAAACTCCTCACCAAGACCATCCTTAACACTTTAACAAACATTTCGAAAAACCTCCTACTTACAAGCCAAATCTTCCAAATAAGGATCACACTTTGCAACTCATATATACCGAAATCAGAAAAACCAAAAATTATGTGTCACAAGTGCGGACATGAAAATCACTTTGCCAAAGACTACTTAGATGAAGTCCCTCAAAAACAAAAGTTTAAGGACTCTACTTACTACGCTCGACGTGCCGAAGAATTGGCTGAAAGTGAAAAGGCCTTTGTCACCACTGTGTCAAGGAATTTAGAAGGGTACTGGTGATCTGGAGATGGTGATGATATAACTACTGGCCGAAACATGTGCCTCATGGCTTGACAAGAAATTGAGTGTGATGAAGGATATTGGTCGTCTGGATCTAAAAAAGATGATGAAGATGCTGAGCCTAATTACTGCTAGAAAATATCCTCCAGGGAAAAGCACTATTCAGTAGGTAAAATTTATGATTACTGAAAACAATTTTGATTTATCTGTTTATGAACCATATCTAACTCAGATTCAATCATACATGAACATCATTAACAAAGCCTCTGAGTCAGCCATTGAAGCCAGTGAGAAGAAGGAAATCGAGTTAAATCGTCTTAGGTTACGTTTCGAGGATAAGAAGTTAAAAATAGTCTTTAGAACATGAGCTTGTAATCTCACAAGATGAATGTATCATTTTAAAAGAAAAATATGAAATCACTTATTCTGAAAGAAATGTTTTGATTTGTGATAACTAACGTCGCAATGCTAAGATAGATGCTTTGCACAATTCCATTGACATGGTTGAAGCATATTTATGGATGACTCATAATTTTCGTCATCCATGGTCCAAAGCACCTGGCCTCGGAAGAGAGTTTGTGAAGCCAATTGCTCGTCCTTTGGAGGAATTGCAAAATTTTACATTTATGGGAGACATTTCAAATATCAAACATTCAGACACTCCAGTTTCTCCCTTATCATCCCTTCCTGAAAACAAATACCATTTTGCTTCCTTAATTCCTGAGTTTCAACCAGTTGTCATCAAGTGTCCTGATTCCACGCCTTTTCCGCCTTTGACAAACCTGGATCTGAATCGGACAATGAAATTTCATCATAGTGTTTCAAATTGTGTAGATTACGTTCCAATACATAATCCTCCTAACAACTGTGTTATTGAGGGAATCATTCTGGTGACAACTGAAACTGCTACCTCTAAGTTTGTGTGGGCATTCTTAGATGATAAAATTGAAACTTCAAGTTGTGTCTCCTCTGATTCTTGTGAATCAGAATCCTTAGTTACCTCTGTTGGATTAATGTTTATGTCCATAACTATAATTGGTAAGACTTGACCCGACCCGACATGGTCCCTTTGGGTTGCATGGCATCATGCATTTAGATCGACTATAATGAGAGAAATAACACTTAAGGTTTGTTGATATATTATAAGTTATAATATATTAATAAGATTATTTAATTAGTATTGATCAAGAATTCATCTAGAATTAATTAAGTGATCTAAAGAAGACGAATTAAATATATGGATTGATTATGTAAATCATCCATACTTGTATAGTGGGCTAATGGTCTATGGATTATCAAGTTGGCCTAAAACCCATATGATGCTCCATGGATACGCCATGGTGTGTTTGAACCCATGGATCTAAGGAAATGGAAAGCCATGACAATTAGGGTTTACCCTAATTGTAACATCTATATAAGATCATATTCTTTGGGAAAAATCAGCAACTATGAAGAATAGAGAAGGGCTAGCCGATTTTAGAAGTGTTCAAGTTTCTCTCCAGTTATTCCCAGTGCATTTGGTGTTGTGTTAACCATTTGAGGTGTCACACTTGGGGCACTAGGCACTCAAGCTTCATGAGGACATTCTACATCCAAGAGGTATGTATTCTATCTTGTAATATTCATTGTTTTGTATGCTAGATTAGGATATTACCTTGTATGTTCATATTTGCATGTATAATAGAGAAAACATAGATCCAAGGTATTTAGGGTTGCATGTACACTTAGGAGTGTTAGAATGCTCAAAACCCAACAGTGGTATCAGAGCCTAGGCTTATATTCTTATTATACTTGCAAAAGTAGCTGAAAAAAAATCGAGTTTTGATGCTGTCTGCACAGCAGACTCGCCGAGTCCAAGGCAAAATGCATCCAACTCGCCGAGTTGGACCCCCTGACAGCATATATTCGATTGTTTTGGCTGGATTTGGATTAGGAACATTACCCTAAGATGTTTGTGAACTTATAAACTTGTTTTTGATATGGTAATGTTCATGCTAATCCAATTTCTAAGATAATTGTCATAATTTCAACATTTGTATTAGTTTGTATGTTCATGCTAATTTCTTGAAGATTGATGATTTGAATTATCTTGTTCTTAGATTAATAGAAAAGTTGTGTGAAATAGTTGATTTCAATCCATTTTAATCTAAGAGTTGATTCCAAAGTGTGTTTTTGTAACTTGTCTTCAAGTTATATGAAAATTCACATTTAAGAATCATAAAACTCATAAAAATTGGCTAAGGTTACAAAATGAAGAATCTAGTTCTAATTAAATGGCTTTATGACTCCATAACTTGTCCTCAAGTTATCGAGGTTCAAGAGTCTCTTAATTAAATATTAAATAACAAATAAAAAAAAGTGTAACCTTAATTAGTTCCATAAGTTACAATAAAAAAAGGTTATTTTTTTAATTAGTTTAAAGTCTTCCATAACTTGTCCTGAAGTTATGGAACTTGAAGAGTCTTTTAATTAAAACTACTTTAAACACATAAGTTATGGAATTAACTAGTTTTGAATAGTTTCAAAACTTTCCCTTAAGTTTTGGAATTTGAAAAGTTTTCTCTTGTGAATACTTTAATTCCAAGTTAGCCCTTAGAGTTTTAAAAGTTAAAATTCAACCCTTATCCTCTATAATATTAAAAGTTAATAATATATATATATATATATATATATATATATAAGAGTAAAAGTCAGTCTTACCGTTAGTAGGTCTCATTCACGAAGCCCGTCTATAAGGGGGTATAAGGTTACTGCCTATAAAATGGCAGTTTAATGAGTGTCCACTCTCACCCACCGCTTCTTTGACTGGTGGTGGGTCGTTAGCCGAACGGGTAGGACAAAGACTATAAGTTCTCCCTTCATTAAAAGTATTAATGATAAATACTAAGTAACTAAACACCTTTAATTCGCAATCTTAGTTACTTAGGAAAATGTGAATAAGGTTCTAACCCATGAAATTACACTTGGCACTTTGCTTAAGTCGGTTGGTGGAGCGTGTGTGGTTTACCGGCACACTAGCTTGATTTAACAAGGTAGGCAAATGGTTTCTTAATGTTGAATCATAGGCCGGTGGAGCGTGTGTGGTTTACTGGCACATCGGTTGGGTGATAAACATTTAAGAGTACCAAGTAATTTGCATGGTTGTTTCACACCTTGTTTTGTGATCCTCGGCATCCTAGTCACAAAACCTGAAGGGCACACTCGAGATTGAAACATGCCATTGAAAAGTTCAATATCTCAAAAGACCTAGGAGTTTGAAATCCAATTAAAACTTAATAAATTATTTCGTTTTTCCGTGGTGGAAATTGGTGAATCGTCATTCACCTACCTTCAAATATTTTATAGCTTAGATTACGACATCCCTCTTTCGAGTTATAAAATAAGTTGTGGGTTCCTAGCCTTAATATCTCATATTGGGTGTTATATTAAGAACTTAAATCAACTAAACTTGAATATCTCCTAAAAGATGTCTACTTCAGACATCTATGATCTTCCCAAATCTCTTGCAACTTCATTTCCTCCACCTCCTCCAATTATTCTCCCTAACGCACAAGTTCAAGGTCGCTCAAGCCCTATTGTCAAGGCAAGGTCTAGGTGTGATCGCATCTTGGTGATGATGTCACATATTGACAAGCCGGGAGAGTTGGGTGTCAAAGTCTTGAGAGAGTTGGTGGTTCAATCACTTTCTAAGTCACATAGTGAGTTCCTTTGGGACTCCTATGAAACAGACTATGACATGGCCCTTAATAATCCTATATATTTGCTTGGTACTGCTGAATCAACAATGATCTGGAAGGCTAGTAAATCAAATTTGATTAGAAGATCAACTTCCCAAAACTTTATGGAAAGGAACAAAAGTGACACTGGAAATCCAGAAAAAGCATTCTCTTCCCAATGGAAAAGGATTGGCCATAGTAAACTTGGTTGACAAAATGGTAAAGAGAAAGGCTAAGTCTAAGATAGTACCATGTACTATTACCTAAGGGTCCATATGTTTCTATTGCCAAAGGAAGGGGATTTGGTTACGAAGCTGCCAAACTTACCTAAGAATGTTAAAGTCAATAAGTTTGACTCTACTTCAGGTAAAGTCCATTGTCTAACTCTGTTAAGATCCTATTTGGAGATTCTTATTACATAATGTGACTAAGTCACATGATGATGTTATAAGAATCAAAGAAAAGAGAGAAAGCTTAAAGGAAGTATATGCTGCTTCTGATCGCGAAGATGGACTTCGATCGCATCAGAATTTTGAAGCTACTACTTAGGAGTTATGACACATTGCTTAGGAATATATATCAACAAGGTTTTCATATGGATTGTAAGGATAAGTTTTTCCGCAAAGTTTTTAAAATAAAAGGAAATTTTTTATTTTATTTATTTTAAGAATTCTTAGAATGGCATTTGTGAAAAAAATGTTGTTTATATGATTCCATTGCTAGTAATATAGGAAAATAGTTTATATTCTTTCATTTGTGGTAGTGTCTAAATTTACCAAATAAAGAAAGTTTCTCATCACCCAAGTTTCAATTGGACCGAAACTTGGAATCATGCAAGTTGTATAGTATGATGAATGAGAACTTTCAAGCATTCGAAAATTAAGACTAATTACTTATTCACATGGAGGTGTGAGTCAAGTAAAGGACTAAGGGATCGAGTATACAGTCTTGTGCACTGATAAAGCCCATCACAAATAATCGTTAAGACTATTCGTCATGATTTACTAAAGTTTAGTAAATATGGTTATACTTACAGGCTTAAGTGTAAGTCTGATACATTGGAAATTTTCGATGTATGGTAGAACGAATGAGAAGAATCAAATTAGGCAGAAGGATAAAAGTTTCTGAAATCTTAAATGATGGGAAAGTACTTTAGTATCATGTTATATGATCATATTAATGATTAAGAGACCTTTTCACAATTCATCCTCTAAGTGCATTCTGATAGCTAAGAAGAGGAGTTATGAATTGTTGAAGTGGTCAAATCAAGAAGATGAGTCATACTTCGTTTCAAAACAAGTCTTAGAGTCATACTCCAAGACTGTAACTTGAGTGACATATCTTAAAGAAGGTTTATTAACACTAGTCAAATGTAAGAGTAAAAGGTTATCTACTCTTGTACATTGAAATTGGTAGGTTGTGATGTTTTGGATAAAACAGAGACCAACTTAGAACAATTGTGTGAAGTGTTTGTCTTGATAAAGAATCCACACTATCCCTTGAATATGTGACAAGAGAGTCTTATATGTCAAGAGGACAGTGGGAGTCTTAAAGTTATTGAAAGTCTCAAGAACTAATCAAAAATAAAACCTGAGGTTCTTCACTAGCACACGACTTGAGGGTTTTAACCTATCGTGTTGACATATTTCTGTGCCCATTCCAGTTAAAGTTGGCTTTGCATATGAGTTCTTAGAGTTCTCAATTGGTTTCATAACAACTTGGAAGAAATGGCAGGCCCTTGAGCTACCAGATGGCAAGAAATTAAGATTGAGTTCAGTCCATATGAGTTTGGATTTGTCATTATCCTTTTCTTGTGACTATGGTTTTGACAATTCACATGGATAAGAATACATACACCATTAAATCTAAGTGTCATAAGTTTTCTCTTCGATTCATGAGAATGATGGTGAGGAAACATTTTCACTAAGTAGATTTTAACTAGATAGCAATTGAGATATTTGCATTCTCAAAGTCGTTAGTGGAGCTTGTGTTGTTAACCGGCACACTAACATGGACTTGTGAGAAGTGGAAAAGGTCTAAACAATTGAGACTATGATCACAACATCCCTTTTCATAGTTCTTAAAAAATTTTAGACACACTTGTGAAATATCTAAGATAAGGTGTATGATATTGATAAAGCTTTATCAAAGCAATCTAGTATCAGAAATCTGAACTTTGGTAAGAAAGTCAATAATGTATTGTTTTTCTAGAAGTCCAACTGATTTCTGAGTACATGTTAAAGCTAGTGGGAGCATAAGCGTTATGCTAATAATCATCATGTTAGTGGGAGCATGATAATTATGATAAGTATTGCAAGTTAGCGATGTTAATTATAGAAAACAAAAGTTTCAATTCGTAAGGTTGCAGGGGTTGAAAAAGTTGTTTTGCTATAATTAAAGGAGAGGAAATTATACTTCATTTCAATTATTAAAAGCTTAGATTGAGTTTATAATCATTCTAAAGAGCTTATATTGAGATTTTAATCACCTTTAGTCAAGAATATATATATATATATATATATATATATATATATATATATATATATATATATATATATATATATATATATATATATATATATATATATATATATGAATTTCATGTTGGATTGGTTCAACTTAAGAAAATCCTGTATATTGCGTTCCCAAAATTCGATTATGATTACGACATCCCTTTTCATAGTAAAATTTTGAGAATATGGCAAACAAAAATTATTATGGCAAAAGAATGGTCTAGAACAATGTCTTTATGTGAAACATCATGAATCGTGTCCCATTTACTTTGGGTACAAGGTCGATTCTTGTGCTATAATATTTATTCTTTCTGAATTTTCCAAATGCCTTAGGGCATTAAGGAGGAAAATTTCTAGAATTGGATATGACTAAAGTGATTAAGAAATTGTCGAGGACAATGTAAGGTTTACCAAAGATTGGTTGCTCAAGGACAGTTGGAATTATAGTGTGAATTTTGGAAGGGCCATATTGACATAGTCTGAAAAGAGGCAACTTTTGTTCAGAAGTAGTAGTTAAAATGGGAAATAGAGTTGTCTCTATAGATAGAAGCAATCTGTGTAAGATTAGAAAAAAAAAACTTAGTGCAAAAAGCTTGTTCAAAGCAATGAATACTTTGAACATAAGGCTTTGTGTCCATGGAGTAGGTCTTCATTAGAATACCCTGTAATGGTTGTTGACAAGTCTTTGTGACTTTGTACACATTCATTGCAAAGGGGTAGGGCATTTAAGTTTAATTCCTAACAAGATTTCGATTTGGGAATGTGAAATTAGAATCATTGAAAGTTTGGTCAATTGGTTTATTTCACCAAGTAAGGATCATATATAAACATAGAGGGCATACTTGGTGTATGACAAAGCTATTGTTTAGGAAAACATAGTGTACATGCTTTGAGCATGGGATACCTAGTGTTTTAATTCAAGTATAAAGTTGATAAAACCGAAACAATGAATAATGAGAAATCAGTATGGCGATAAATAGAAGTGGTCTATTTATATTCATAGGGTTTGATACCATATTTGTATCATTTATTCTTGTGTTTCACTTTGCATGTTTTGACTTCCATAATAACTAGGTTATTCTTCCGGAATGACTAATTTATTTAAACCATCCATAGTTGGTCATATGGTGGAAGTAGATATGAATCAACATTGTCATGGGTTGGCTTGTAGAGGTCCACGTTGGTGGACTATGTTGTGCTACAACGCTCATGAGTGCTCATAAGTTCTAAGTATCAGATTCAACCCGCGCTCATTTGAATGACTTCATGGATTTTTATCACGAGTGATCATGAGATGATAATATCTTATATTCTTCAAACCTAGTGATATGAGTTGTTACTATGAGTTGGTTATACATTGATTGCGCGAAACCGCGTTGGTAACTCGATGTTATAAAACGTGTCTTTGTGTATGATTCAACAAGTAGCAGAACAAGCCATATGAGTCGAAGTTTATCCATTCCTTTTACCTTCGGGATAAAAGAGATATCTGTGGGCCCCTCGATGATTTAATGATGATACATGTGAGTGCTTGGCCAAGCCAGGACTGATTTGATTTGTTCAATCCGTCAGTCGTCATAAATCAGAAATCGGGAAACAACAAATGGACAGAGAGAATGATTTATAATCCATGTCTCGGTCCATATGATATCTAGAATGGAGGAATATATGATCCCTTATCTAATGGACAAGTCATTGACAAAGGTCAGAGATCATCGGCGAGGTCAGAGTTCGACGGAAGCTTTTGAGAGCTACGATTGCCAGTTGGTTCTTGAAGTCATACGCGATAATAGTTTTAGACTTATCCAAGTCGGAGACTATTGGATTAGTGTCTAAGTCCATAACTATAGTTGGTAGGACTTGACCTGACCCGGCATGGTCCATTTGGGTTGCATGGCATCATGCATTTGGATAGACTATAATGAGAGAAATAACACTCATGGTTTGTTAATATATTATAAGTGATAATATATTAATAAGATTATTTAATTAGTATTGATCAAGAATTAATCTAGAATTAATTAAGTGATCAAAAGAAGACTAATTAAATATATGGATTGATTGTGTAAATCATCCATACTTGTATAGTGTGCTAATGCTCTATGGATTATCAAGTTGCGCTAAAACCGATATGATGCTCCATGGATACTCCATGGTGTGTTTGAACCCATGGATCCAAAGAAATGGAAAGCGATGGCAATTAGGGTTTACCCTAATTGTAACAACTATATAAGATCATATTCTTTGGGAAAAATCGACAACTATGAAGAATAGAGAAGGGCTAGCCGATTTTAGAAGTGTTCAAGTTTCTCTCAAGTTATTCCAAGTGCATTTGGTGTTGTGTGAACCATTTGACGTGTCAGACTTGGGACACTAGGCACTCAAGCTTCATGAGGACATTCTACATCAAAGAGGTATGTATTCTATCTTGTAATATTCTTTGTTTTGTATGTTAGATTAGGATATTATCTTGAATGTTCATATTTGCATGTATAATAGAGAAAACATAGATCCAAGGTATTTAGGGTTTCTTGTACACCTAGGAGTGTTAGAATGCTCATAACCCAACAACCTCGAAAACCAAGTTGGTTCCCATTAATCCTGAATTTAGTAATCCTTCTACTGCACAAACCTAAAAATCTTCGTCTCAATCCAAGAGAAAACAAATGCTCAATAGGAAGAATATTGTAGATCCCAAAGTGGAAGCTCGAAATGCTCACAAAAAGGAGGTTAAGTCTAGACAAAATACCAGGTTCCTTGAAAACTCCAAAAAGAGTGTATCTCAGAATTATCGATCCTCAACCCCTAGTCAAAACTCCTTCACTCCCACTAAGATCCTCAAGAGACCTTCAAATTCTACCAGTCCCATGGAACCAAAGAATGTAGTCTGTTCCACCAGGCCTAAAACTCATGTGGATACCACTTCTATCCAAAATACTTCTCCTCGGACTGTTTCATCTATTTTCATTGCTAAATCTGATGGCACAATTTTTAAACCAAAATATTCAAAAACCAACGTGCCATCAAGCGAACGAAAAAAGTTTAATGAAAACAATCTCTTCAAAATCTTTAAAGCAAAATTTTGTGTGGAAAATCAAATCTCGCATTGATGAAACCAAAGTTCCAAAAGGGTCAAGTAGTCATGTTCCGAAGCAAACACCTCCTGAAATCCATGTCATTGAATATGACTATTGGATAGATGAAAAAACAATGTCATTCTGTTTATTTCCCAAGGAATCTCATAATAATCCTTCAAAACCCTCAGTTGCTCATAAGTCACTTTGAAAGCCCAAGACTCGTGCCCTTGTCCCAAAATCTAACTCGGAACCTAAAAACTCCACTATTCACTAATTTTGAAGGCACTTTGTACTTTGAAGCAAGAGACGATATGGTATATTGATAGTGCTTGCTCCATCCACATGACGGGACATAAGGACTTTCTACGAGATCTGAAGTTTGCACCAAATGTTGGATATGTAACATATGGAAACAATTCCAACTCTCATATCTGAGGTTATTTCATCCTTACCATTGGAAACTTTTCAATTTCAAATGTGGCATATGTAGTTGATCTAAAGCACAACTTGATAAGTGTGGCTCAAGTCAGCGATGCAAATCATCGAGTTAAATTCTACAAAAACAAAGCTACATCATGATCGGAGATAAAAAAATAATGCTTGATCAAGTCCAACTGCAACAAAAACATGTACCCTCTGGATATCAACATGATCATTGGCAAGCCCAAACTATGCTTACTCTCCAAAGCTATTCCTAACGTTAGTTAGTTATGGCACTCAAGGCTTTGCATTTGAACTTTAGATACATGAATGATCTTGTTTCAAGCGAAATGGTTAGAGGTCTTCCACTCCTCAAATTTGAAAATGATCACTTATGTGTTGCATGTGAGTGTGGTAAGCAGTCAGAGAAAGGTCATCCCATCATCATTGAAAATCAATCTCCGAGCTCTTAGAGATTCTACACATTGATCTATGTGGAACAATAATAGTTGAAAGGTTACATCACAAAAAGTACATTCTTGTGATTGTGCATGATTTCGCTTGGTTCACTTGGGTTTTCTTCCTCGTGCTGAAGTCAAAAACAACCTCTGAACTCATAAATTTCATCAAAGGAATTGAAGTTCTTATCAAACTCCTAGTAAGACGAATCCGAAGTGACAATGGTTTTGAATTCATAAACTCCACCATTGAAAATTTCCTTGTCGAGAAGGGCACTGACCATAATTTCTCTGCTCCATACACTACTCAACAAAATGGTGTAGTCTAACGAAGAAATAGAACTCTAGTTGAAGCTGCTCGATCAATTCTAAATTTTGCAAATCTTCCTCTCTATCTTTAGGCTGAAGCCGTTTCCACTGCATGCTTCACTCAGAATAGAAGTATCATCAATCGGTGCCTCAACAAAACATCGTACGAAGCCATGAATGGACGGAAGTAAACAATGTCATTTCTTCATGCGTTCGGATGCATATGCTTCATCAAGAATAACCATAATTATCTTAGGAAGTTCCAAACCAAGGCTAACGAAGCTATTTTCCTTGGATATTCCTCAAAATCAAAGGATCACCGAGTCCTCAATCGACATAATTGAGTTATTGAAGAAAGTTTTGATGTTACCTTTGATGACAGTTTCGTTTGGAATTCTAGCCCCACTCATGTCACCACTCACATTATAGAGTCTGATGCGCCTCCTCCGTAATGTCCGAACATTGAAGTTCTCCATGAGGTAGATTTTGAAACTCTCTTTGGACCCTCCGAAACAGCTCTTCATTGAGAATCTTGTATAAGGTATCATGCCACTCCGAATGTTCCTATTTCTCAAAATGTCTTCAATCTGATTCCAAGTCTTCCTCCATTTGATTCCGAATCATTTCAACCTTCATAGGTTGAGGGGGAGAATGGTCAACCTTCTCTTGAATCAAATGTGGATGGATTTCATGATGTAGTTGTTGACTTCAATGATTCAAATCCGATCAACAATGATGAAAATGTCAACTTCTTTAAGTTCCCTTCTGATGATGATGTTAATCTCTCCGGTTCAAAAGTTTAGAGGGAGCATCAACCTCAAGTTCAAAACAGTCAGGGGGAGCAAATCAATCCCATCATTGACATTGTCTCATTTGTTGCTCAAGAACTTCCAAGGTTACTTGTTTGGACCAAGGGTCATCCTCCAAACCAAGTTATTGGAAACTTAAATGTTGGTATAGAAACTAGATCTGCTGCAAGTCTTCAACATGAATGTCACTTTTTGGCATTTATGTACTTGGTTGAACCCAAATCCATTAAAGAAGCACTGGAACATGATGACTAGATCACAACCATGCAATAAGAACTAGAAGAATTCGATAGAAATTAAGTTTTGTCTCTCGTCCCTCTTCCTCAAAATCATCCTATTGTCAGTACAAGATGGGTGTTTCGTAAAAAATTAGATGATGCAGGAGTCATTATTCGAAAAAAAAGCAAGACTAGTGACTAAATGTTTTACTCAGATTGAAGGCCTCGACTACGATGAAACCTTTGCTCCTGTTGCACGACTTGAAGCTATCAGAATCATCCTTGCTTATGCTGCTCATAAAGGCTTTAAAGTTTACCAAATGGATGCTAAAAGTGCTTTTCTAAATGGTGAACTTGACACTGAAGTATATATTCAATGGCCTCTCGGATTCATCAATCTTGCATTTCTGAACCACTGCTACAAACTCCGGAAGGCCGTCTATGGCCTCAAGCAAGCTCCTCGCGCATGGTACGAGACCCTCACCAACTTTATCGAGTGCTCTGGTTTTCAAAGAGGTATTCTAGATAATACTCTATTCCGAAGATTTAATAGAATGCATCTCAGGCTGGTTTAAATTTACGTAGAAAAAATCATTTTTGGATCTACGAACTCATCAATGGTTGCTGACTTTGCTAAGCTTATGATCAATATATTCCAAATAAGCATGAATCTGGAGTTAATTTTCTTCCTTGGTCTCCAAGTCAAACTGACTAATAGAGGAATTTTCATTCACCAAGAGAAGTACATTTTATAACTTCTCAAAAAGTACCCAATGGACACTTGTGCCCCTACCAAGGTACCTCTGGGACTCAGACACAAGATTTTTGCTGACCCTTCAGGTGTTGCAGTCGATGAAAAGAAGTACAGAGGAATGATTGGATCGTTGCTTTATATCACAGCTAGTCATCTGGACATCATGCTCTCCACATGTTTGTGTGCTAGATTTCAGGTCGACACGAAGATGTCTCATCTTTTGGCTGTCAAGCAAATTTTCAGGTACCTTAAAGGTACTAAGAACCTCGGAATCTAGTACCCAACAAATGAGAGTTTCCTGTTACAAGCCTACTCAAATTCAAACTATGGTGGACTACAACTGGATAGGGAAAGCACATCAGGTGGATGTCAATTCTTAGGTGGTCGATTAGTTAGTTGGTTATCCAAGAAATAGAACTGCATTGCTCTCTCTAAAGCCAAAGCCGAATACATTGCTGCTGCTAGCTCTACCTCTCAAGTTCTATGGATGAAATATCAACTCTTGGATTATGGTTACTGCTTTCAACGAATCCCTATCTATTGTGATTCTCAAAGTGCCATTCAATTTCACACAATCCAATTCAGTACTCCACGACGAAGCACATCGACCTAGCATACCATTTCATAAAAAACCATGTTTTGAATGGAAACATTGAACTCATTTTTGTTCCATCTTACGATGAGATTGCTGATGTCTTTACTAAGGCGTTAGATGAAACCAAATTCAATGGTTTTCTGAACAAGATGGGTATGATGATGCCAGATCCTTAGTTCTTTCAAGAGACTTGTTCTCTCTAATGAAAGTATTCGAAAGAAATCTGGTTCCGACTTAAAAATAATATTTCTCTTGGGACTACTTTCCCTTGGAATACACAGGATAATTTTATTAGTCTTTATATGTAACCATCACTTGAGTTTGTAAGTTGTACAGTTCATCCTGATTGTATGTTGTTTCATGTCCTCATAAGTTATAATGATAAATATTTCATCTCAAAATTCACCCCATAAGGTCATCCCGGAATTCAACTCCAGAATGGTATTGCGCTCTACACTTCAAAATTCTTTTTCAAAATTTTGATTCCGGAAGATTTCTCAAAGCTTGTTCCGGACTGCCTCTCAAATATCTTTCAAAAGCTATTTTCTCCATAACATAAAAATCATCATTTCGGAATTTCACTCCAGAATCACTAGTTTTTTTTTCTTTTTCTTACTCTGGAATCTGAAATCAAACTCTTTCACTCCAGAATTTTCAAAAAAGTTCAGATGACATTTCACTCGTTATTTTTTAAATCATAGTTCCAGAATCTCAATCGAAAACCTTTTTGAACTATAAACTCACTCCGGATTAACTTCCACTCCAAACATTTTTCAAAAGATATTGTTCCCGAACTCAACTCTTTATCCACCGGTTTTTTCAATTCATCCGAAATCGATCATCTGGAATACCAAAGGTCCATAAGGCGAAACATTTTCATAACGGTTACTTTTAAGAGGATCCTTATCTTGTCTTCCTTGATTTTTGTGACACTGTTAAAACTATTGTCGTACACGATTTTAAACAAATAAAATATAAAACAAACTGCTCTATTGCACTAACAGGTAGTACGGGCAAGCAGGGTCAGATCCTCAGTGACATGTCTTAATGTTTATATCTCTTTATGCAAGGTATGAACTAATTCTTGATAAATGCCATAACATAAAAAAGGGGAAATTGTTTTCATTCTGAAAAACTAAACAATAGATATTGAAAGTGACAAGAAAATGACCAAATGTAAAGTGATGAAAATTCAAATAATAGAAAGCAATTCCAGTTTCGCGATGACTCCCCTAATCATATAATTAACCTTCAACACAATATTTGATTATGCACTTGTTTAAACTAATACTAAGACTCATTAACAAGATCTAATGACCTTTATTACAGGAATCATTTAATCAAAATAAGTTCTTTGGATTAAACCTAACTTTTAACAAAATTAATTAAACAAGCTCTTGATCAACAAGGAAAAGTTGTATTAGACACATTATAATTTCCCAGTAAAGTTCAATACCTCTCATAAGCTTGGAGGCGTTAAAACTTGTTTGATCAATCCATATTAGACTTAACCCTAATCCCATAATTAATCCAATATATGTCACTCTTTACTAATCAATCTAGACAATTACGGATCTAAATAATTAGATGACTGGAATGATTCACAAACAATTCAAATGGCCAACCCAAAATCGAAATCAGAATCAAACACTCAATTTAACACGGGAATGGTCAAACTAAACAGTAATCATAGTCAATCATAGTGCTTAATGATTAATCATACGAGAAGGTTACGTCTTGCAAAACTGAAATTTGAGTTTTTAGCCTGACATGTCTAAAAACGAGTTACAAACGATCAAAATAAACCCTAATCAGTAAATCTTACTAAACTATGACTTGGAATCGAATTGTATCCTTTAGATCAGCGTTCTTCATTTGAAAACCTCTGAAAATCGTCTCTGAATTGCCAGAAATCGCCTGTATCGCCCAAAAGTTCGTCACAACATTTTTTAATGAAGTATGTTGCTATTTTGGCTCGACAAATCCTTGTAAGAAACCTACGATCATAACATGCAATCGCAAAGGGAAGCTGCGATCGGCAGGACAGAACATGCGATCGCAAGCTGCTTCATCTGGCTTTTTTGGTCGTCATCCTCCTTCCAAACAGTTCCTGATCATTTCCCGGCATCCCTCCTTTGTGTAAACTCTAATTAAGCTCCAAAGCATCCACAAACGCATCCCGAACATGCGCAATCATCCATATGCTCCAAATAGCCTTGAAAAATCATAACAAACATGAGCAGTACGGTCATTCTACAAAATAATCATGAAACATGAAATACATAGGAATAATCGGGAATTAGTTAGCTTTTTATAATGAAATACGTCGGAAATTGTGCTAAAAGATGCATATAAAATGCATCTATCAAACCTCCCTAAGCTTAGACGTTACTTACCCTCAAGTAAGGAAACGATAACTATAGAAATGTAATTGGGCTAAAGGCAACAACTGATCAACCTAGACACAATCAACTAAAAGAAACAAAAACCTAACAATAATAAAAACTACCAAACCTAAACATAAAACAATTGCATGCGAAAATAAAGAAAATGAACAATGAACTAAAATAGTATGCAAATGAAGAACAAACAAGTAAAATAAAACTTTTTTTTTTTTTTTGTTTTTTTTTACGATCAGATTTTACATCGATAATGGGCTCCAATCATTAACACAAATGCAACCCTCCTGACACCTTTCATGTATCACAGACCCTAAAGTAAGGAAGACCACAAACGGTGTAATCCAATAGTCCAACTCGAGTTTTATTTAAACTTTGTAACTTAATTAGCTTTATGAGCGAAAATAACATAGTCCGGATCTCATGTCCTTAAGACTAGATTGCCAAGAATCAGAATCGACTCATCCTTAAGAACCCGCATGACCAAATCAGCTTTCGCCGAAGCAGCAAGGTCCAACCCCCGTAGGAACCCGAGCTCTATGCTTTCACTTTTCCAAGAGCCACAAGTATCATATCACACAATTCTTTATTCACCATATATAACTTTGGAACGACTTCTAACTTGATTGAACTTTGATTTGTACTATGTTTTGAGCTTTATTTCTTTAATCCCCCTTTTTTTTAGAATTTCTTGAATTTTATTCAATTGAGTGCTTGAAATTCTTCGATTTGGGTATTAGATATAACGTTGTACACTTTCTTCATTTTGACTGTGTGGATCTTATACTTCAACTCTCTGCTACCGCAAGGGTAACACGTGTCAACAAATAGGGCCATGTTCTGTGGGTTCAGAGTTGTCGATAAAGATTTTTTTTAAACATTAATAAGCAAATCATCCTAGAGTTGTTATTACCGCCCAAAAAATGTTTCAGTACGCCATTTTTTTTTCTAAGGCTGGGGTCTTGAATCATGGTGTTTGGATCCCATAGTTATGACAGCTGATTCTACACTTCCAACAACATTCAGATTGCTTCGGATTTTTCTCATTTATAATTCTTAATATCCCACTTCATGGAGCTATCGTATGTAAAGAGTGTCATCATCTCGTACATTTTTTTCATGCAAATGCAAAATGCAACAAAATGAAATATTTTAGAAAAAAACTAGGAAGGAATAAAACGAAATATAAATGAAAAAATCTTTTTGGAAATTTTAATTTTTTTTAACAAAAAAACAATTTTTTTTTACAAAAAAGGATAGTAAATCCCCTCCCTAAGCTTAAAATTAAGCATTGTCCTCAATGCGTAGGGAGGAGTGAAAAACGAAATCGTTGCAGAAGTATCGAAATCATCACGCAAACCTAAGAGCTCGTCATGATAACCAGTAACTTGAGTGATATATAGCTGATAATCAAGGCGGAGACTAGACATAGTCTGCTGAAGAGATGCAATATCCTGACGGAGGTCAAGATAATGCTGGTAAGTGAAAGGGGGAGTTGGGGTGAGGGTGAGATGGTGGAGTGGGTGGTGGCTGATCCTAAAAGTCAGTCTGCATGGGATCAGGCTGGCTAAAGGAAACAGGTGTGGCGTCTGCGTAGTCTGGGTGTTGAGTAGACGAAGATGGTCGATTAGATTGTGGTTGTCTGACCTGCTGTGCACTGCGTGGACAAGGAGGTGGTGGGATGTTCGACGGGAGAACCCACATGGTGTCGTTAATGGGATCTGCTAGGGCGATGACATCAGGCCCAGTAACCTTGAAGTAAATGGGCCTGCTAGGACAAAGCATGTGCATAGCCCGATGGTTCTGCAGGGTCAAACGGGAAGACTCAACTTGAAAGAAGGTGTACCCAGGAGGGATTTGCTCCACGAGGGAGTGGGCAATGAAACTAATCAGACCACCACATCGAATGGCACCGCCGGTGCGAAGGCCGATAACTCTGTGAAACCGTTTGGTGATAATATCACCAAAATGTGGGCGGTTTAAACCGGTGACCATGCACCACAAAATGAAAAGCTCGGCTTTGCCAGCGTTGGTAGTCTCAAGCTATGCATAAATGATATTGCATATAATTTTCAATGCAATTTTAAGAACAGCGTGTACGATGCTAGTCTGGACGGATGCAGCCGAGTCATAATTCTCCAAACCAGTGATGGAGTACAAGAACTTGTAGACGTCAAAAGCGGGAGTGGGCTGGGATAAACTAGTGACGGTTGTATGAAAGATAGTACATAACTGGTCTACATGGAGAGTGTGAGGGGTGCTAAAAATGTGAAAGGCGAATTTTCCCTCATGGTTCACCTTGCCCAAGGTAGGTAAAAACTCGCGTATCAATAAGGGACAAGTGGAAAAGTTCGCAAATAATAGGCGTTCCCAACCAATATTGGCAAAAAGAGCGCGAACACCATCAAAAATATGGAGTTCCTGCATAAGTGTGCGGCTAGGGGCCTAGACCTGTGGCAGAATCTCGCGATCAATAAGCCGTTGGTAACAGTCAAGTGCCGCTTGCAAACCTAAATCTACAGTAACATTATCCACCAGGACAGTGTATGGCAACTCTGGGGATTCACCCTGTCTGCGTGAACGAGATGATCTAGTGGCATTTTTTCTAATAATAAAAAATTTAGGTAAAAAGCGGGACAAGGAAGGCACAATTTACTGGATATAAGTTTGAAACGAGAGTGATATAATAGTACCTTTTGACCGGTAACGAATACCTTTCGCGAGATCATCTTCTCATGAAACGCTTTCATCTTGTCCTTGTAAATTGCTTCATTCTCGTAGGCATCATTCCTAATTTGTTCTAACTCTTGGATATCTAATCTTCGTTTATTAACAGCTTCATCCATGCTCATGTTTAACTTTTTGACAACCCAATAAGCTCGATGCTCTAATTCAACCGGTAATCGATAGGGTTTCCCAAAAACAATTCTATATGGTGACATACCAATAGAAGTTATGTATGCTGTCCGGTGAGCCGATAACGCATCATCCAATCGAATACTCCCAATCTTTCTTGACTGAGTTGATGTTTTACTCTATAAAGCCCTTGATTTGTCTGTTTGAAGCTTCAGTCTGCCCATTCGTTTGCGGGTGATATGATGTGGATACCTGATGCGTGACACCATATTTCTTGAGGACTGCTTCGAGGGTACGGTTGCAAAAGTGTATCCCTCGATCACTAATTATGTCCTTTGGTGTCCCAAACCTAGAAAATATATTCGTCTTGACAAAATCAACTACAACCTTGGCATCGTCTATTCATGTAGCTTTTTCCTTGAACCATTTAGACACGTAATCTACCGCAAGTAAGATGTATACAAACCCAAAAGATGGAGGAAATGGACCCATGAAATCTATACCCTAAATATAAAAAATTTCACACAACAGGATTAGAGTAAGTAGCATTTGATTACGAGATGTCAAAGACCCAGTCATTTGGCACCTTTCACAAGTTTTGCAAAACATAAAAGATTCACGAAAGATATAAGGCCAATAAAGACCATTGTCCAAGACCTTGCACGCGGTTCGTTGTGGACCATAATGCCCACCACAAGCTTATGAATGGTAGAAATTCAGGATTGATTTGACTTCATCTTGAGGTACACATCTTCTAATCACTTGATCAGCACAGTGTTTCCATAGATACGGCTCGTCCGAAACATATCTTTTCGCCTCCTTCTTTATTTTGTCTTTTTGGGCTCGGGTAAGATCTGAAGGGAGTTCTCTTTAAACCAAATAGTTTACTATATCAGCAAACCAAGGAGGGTTCTGAACAACAAATAGATACTCGTTAGGAAATGTTTCGTGGGTCGGTGTCGGGTCATCAGGTGGGGTGAGGCGGCTCAAATGATCAGCTACCAAATTTTCTCTCCCACTTTTGTCCGTAATCTCTATGTCAAACTCCTATAGCAGCAAAATCCATCTAATCAACCTTGGCTTTGAGTCTTTCTTGGCTAGAAGGTACCGGATGGCTGCGTGATCAGAAAAGATATTAAATTTTATCCCCACCAAGTATTATCTGAATTTTTCAAATGCAAAGACAATTGATAACAACTCCTTTTCTGTGGTGGAGTAATTTTCTTGGGCATTATCCAAGGTTTTTGATGCAGAATATATAACGTGTGGGACTCGGTCTCTTCTCTGTCCCATAATAGCTCCAACAGTAGTGTTACTGGCATCACACATTATCTCAAATGGTAAACTCCCATCTGGGGGTTGAATGATGGGGGCAGAAGTAAGGAGAGTTTTCAGCACATCAAAAGCCTTCTTGCAATTTTCATTGAAGTTGAATTCAACATATTTCTGCAGCAGCTGGCACGTGGGAACTGATAATTTTGAAAAATCTCTTATAAACCTCCTGTAAAACCGTGCATGACCAAGAAAGGAACGCACTTCCCGAACATTCTTCGGGTATGGTAAGCTATTTATAACATCAATTTTTGCTTTATCGACTTCTAAACCTCTTTTTGAAACAATATGTCCAAGAATCAGACCTAGGTCAACCATAAAGTGACACTTTTCAAAATTTAAGACCACGTCTGTTTCTATACATCTTTGTAAAACTTTTGTAAGATTTTTTAAACAAATATCCAAGGAGTCTCCATAGACAGTGAAATCATCCATGAAGACTTCTATGATATTTTCGACATACTCAGAAAAAATACTAACCATACACCTTTGAAAGGTAGCGGGTGTGTTGCAGAGTCCAAATGGCATACACATATACGCGAACGTCCCGAAGGGGCAGGTGAAAGTTGCTTTTTGCTGATCTTCTGGAGCAACTGGAATCTGATGGAAACCTGAAAATTCATCTAAGCAGCAGTAATGAAATTTTCTGGAAACCCTCTCTAGCATTTGGTCTATGAATGGGAGCGGAAAATGATCTTTCCGGGTAGCAGCGTTTAATCATTTGTAGTCAATACAAACGCACTATCCGCTATGAACTCGAGTTGGAACCAACTCTCCTTCTTTGTTCTCTACCACTATTACGCCAGCCTTTTTGGGAACGACTTGAACTGGGCTGACCCACTTGCTGTCTGAAATTAGGTATATCATTCCAGCATCTAGTAACTTCATGACTTCTTTCTTAACCACCTCCATCATTGGTGGGTTTAGTCTGTGTTGGGCTTCTCGTGATGGATTATAATCCTCTTCCTTCAATATTTTGTGCATGTATAGAGATGGGCTGAGTCCTTTGATGTTTGCGATAGTCCACCCAATTGCTATCTTGTACTCCTTCAAAATTCCAATCAGCTTGAATTCTTCTTTTTCTGACAGCTTGTTGGATATGATAACTGGTAGTGTTTCTTTTTCCCAAAATATGCATATTTCAAGTTTTCTGGAAGTGACTTCAGCTCCAGGATGGGAGCTTGCACTACAGAAGGAAAAAGCTTGGAGTTAGAAATTGGTAATTTGAGAGTTTGGGTACCATACCTCAATTTTTTCTGCTGATCCATATGAGCTACCATCTCTTCAAGTTCTCTATCAACCACATAATTTTCTAGTATAACCTAAGCTACATTAATAGAAAATTTTATATGGAGCACTAATGCTAGTGACTCATGGTTAGCAATTTCAAAATATTCTGCAGTTAATGGTTCAATTACATCAATAAAATTAAGAGATGAAACGTCATCAGGGTAACGCATTGCATCATAAATATTGAAGTTGATAACTTCACCATCAAATTCCGTTGAAAGGGTACCATCATAAACATCTATTTTGGTTCTGATAGTTTTTAAAAATGGTCTCCCCAAAAGAATGGAACCTATGTTTGGTGAGTCGTCATCTCCCATATCCAAAACATAGAAATCAGCCGGGAATATGAGTTCATTCACTTGAATCAAAACGTCATCCAGCACACCTTTTGGGTGCACCAAAGAACGATCAGCTAACTGAATGATGACTCCAGTTCTTTATAAGGGTCCTACCCCGATAGTTTTAAAAAGCGAATATGACAAAACATTTATAGAAGCTCCTAAATCCAACATAGCTCTTGGCACTGAAAGGTTCCCCAACTTGCAAGGAACAGTAAACACTCCTGGATCCTTACACTTTGGGGGTAGCCTTTTTTTTAAACAGCTGAAACATTCTCGCTTACTTTAACTGTTTCGTTTCCTTTTAGTTTCCTTTTTGAAGTACGTAACTCTTTCAAAAATTTAGCATATCGGAGCAGCTGTTTAATTGCATCAAGAAAGGGAATATTCACCTCAACCTTTCTGAAGAAATCCATAATCTCTTTATCTTCCTCTTCTTTTTGTAACGCTCTAAAAATTCCAACCAATTTAAACTTTTCAAAAACAACCCAGTTTCATTAAGTTATTACAAAAAGGTTTTCAATATAATTATTATCAGACTCTTCCCAGAATCATATCATAAAACATAAACACGAGGAGCGGTACGATCACGCCTTTGCCTTGCCAGGGTCTCCTGAAGTACCTGAAACATTTAAACCACAACTTTAAGCCCGAAAGCTTAGTGAGATACCCCCAAAATACCAACCACATATACCATACACATAACATGTCATATCATAACAAAACACAGATTAGCCATGCACTTCGGGTCTATTGTGTGACTGGTCCGCCGTACCGGACCTTTAGTCCACCTGGTCCACCCTCTGAGTGTAGCCATATACATGGAGTGTACAGTGTGATTGGTCCGCCCGCACCGGGCCTTCAATCCACCTGGTCCACTCTCCGAGCCTCAGCACATTTGGTCCACCCTCGTGGGTCCTACAGCCTATCCGGACCGCCTGCTGGGCCTTCGGGATATCCGGTCCGCCCTGGTTATGTTGGCCAACAGCACAAAGCATGACCCGACTCAACCCAAACCCAGTCCAACAACCATGTGCACATGAACATATAATCGTATAGAAATTCACAACTAGTCAACCGATCTTACATATCACATATCGTAACAACATCCTAACCAGGATACCGACCTAATCAGTCACTAACATAGCATCATCCTATATACCAGGATATCGAACTTAACCAGGTCTCTAACATATACCATCCTAATTACCAGGATGCAAACATATAGCAAAGCAAAACATAACAACTACCCGGATTCCCATCCGATAAATGGTTGGCCTTGGTGCCTTAGACCCTATCGATATAGTGAAGATAACTCACCTCGCAACTGCTGACTGAAAAGATAAGATCACGCTGCTCCAACCACCGACACGAACTCCACCACTGATAATCCAAAAGACTGAGCTCAATAAATACGAATAATTACCAAAATACCCCTGGAAGTCAACTGGCCAACACTTGGTCAAAGTCAAAGTCCACAGTCAAATTCAACCTTCCTGACTGACTCTACTCTCCGAGTCAACCCGCTGACTCATCGAGTCCCTATACTCAGAAACACCCAATCCACTACTCAACTCGCCGAGTTGTTCCAAGACTCGCCGAGTCCAACAAACTCTGAGTCACTCAACTCACCGAGTCGTCCCTCGACTCACCGATTCACATCTCAACCAAAAAGGTTAGGACTTCAATACCCCACTCGCCGAGTCCAAGGCAATCTTCAACAGACTCGCCAAGTTGTTCTTCCAACTCATCGAGTTCCTGCCTATCTTCATCCAACTCGCTGAGTACACCCATGTGACTCGTCGAGTACCTCTAGTTCTTAATCCACACAGTGGCTTTCTAAGCCATGCAGGGACTCCCAACCATAGATCTACTCTCCTACAACCCATCCATCACATAAAGTGGCAAAATTTACATGAATCCAAAGAGATCTAAGCATAACACACTCTTGGGCTAGGGTTTGGGACATGAAGGCTTCACTAACAACTCAAGGATAGGGGCTTTATGCACTTTTGGATCATCTTTATTCCAGATCTGAGGTAGCAACCTCAGATCCCACCTCCAACCCGAAATAACTCTAAATAAGCTCCTCAGAACTCCACAACGATAGATCTAGAAGCTCAAAAGCTCCAGCAACGAATTATTACCTCAAAAGGAAGCTCCAACTGAAGAATGAACCAAATCTCTGCAAAGCCCCTAACTCCAACCTTCTTAATCTTCAAAGATCTTTTCACCAAGCTCTTATCAAGGTTCCAAATACTCTCCAATGCTCTCACAAACGGATTTAGGGTCTCTGGAATTCAAAAGGGGCTAAAGGGACTGAGGGGAGGGTATTAAGTCCTTTAAATAGGATGCAACCCTGAAGATTAGGGTTTTTCTCTCTCGCCGAGTCCAGCCGTCGAATCGCCGAGTTGGCCACTTTACACACGACCAGAATCGTGACTCTACTCGCCGAGTCCACCCATGGACTCACCGAGTTGACCATCCTTATTTACACTTTGAACCCTGAACTTGCACTCCTGAACTCGGGATGCTACACTTTTTTCGTGTTTTTCAGTCTTGAGGGAAAAGGAGGTGGGGTAATTTTCACTTCAGCTTCAGCACGTACGTCTTTTTTCTGCACCTCTTCAGTTGCCTCAAATTCTTTCTCAACAAAGATCTCCTCTTCCTCGTCTTGTTGCTGATCTGGTCCCTTGTAGTTTTTACCACTTCTGAGGGTGATAGGAGAAGCATTGTGCCACAGGTTCTTCTCAGTCCGAGATGGGAATTTTCCTTGTGTTTGTGCCTCTAATTTGCTCATGAATTTCGCGAGTTGTGATACCTGATGTTCCAGATTTTTGATGCTAGACTTTGTTTCATTCTGGAAAGCTTGGGTACTGGTTGCAAGACTTTTAACTATGTCTTCCAAAGACATGTTGGAATTGCTAGCTTGTGACTGAACAGGTGGTTGCTGAAAATTGCTTGGGTGCGGATTTTGCTGAAAAGGTTGTTGAAACCCGGGTGGAGCTTGATATTGGTTTCTTTGCTGAAAGTTTTGATGAGGTCTTGGCTGGAAGTTGTTATTTTGAGGCCCTCCCCAAGCTTGGTTATTGCGATGCTGATCAAATGGCCTTTGGTGAAATCATCCCATAGCTTGCACAGACTCATTATCTTCTTGAAGTATTGGGCACATGTGAGTTGGATGCCTGGTTTTGTAGCAGATTCCGCATGGTTTGACCTTTGGTTTGACACCCTTTTCTTTTGTCAACAAAAGGATAGCTTTGGTCAATTCTTAAATCTGGTATTCTAGGTGGGTGTTGCTCATCTCTTTGACTCCTATTGGATGGTCTGGGTACCACTCTTCGTCGGTTGCAGAATGTTTTGATTTATTGGCCAAGTTTTCTATCAACGCCCTAATCTTTGTTGGTGTCATGTCTGAAAGTGAGCCTCCACTAGATGCATTAATTAGTTGCCTCTCCATAGGTATCAATCCCTCGCAGAAACACTGATATAACTGATAATCACTAATGCCATGTTGTGGGCATCAGACTAACAGCTTCTTGAATCGCTCCCAATAAGTGTGGAGAGCTTCTCTTTTACCTTGCTTTATACCCAAAATCTCCCTGCATACATTTGACACTTTCGCCTCAGGAAAATATTTTTCCAAGAAGAGTTTGGCCAGTTCATTCCTGCTTGTTATTGAACCAGATGGAATGTCATACAACCACTCCTTTGCTGCATCTTGAACAGAAAAAGGAAACGCCCTTAGTTTGATCTAGTCTTCAGAAACTCCATGGGGTTTCATTCCAGAGCAGACAACATGGAATTCCTTGAGAAATTTATGAGGGTCTTCATTCTCAAGGCCTCAAAACAGAGGTAGTAGATGGATTATACTGGATTTGAACTTAAAGTTTTGAGCTTCTAGAAAGGTGATATACAAGGGCTGTTGGGTAACCTATTTTGTTGCCCACTCATGGAGAGTTTTTTCAGCTTCGTCTCCATTTTCGTTCATGATGTATTCTGATTCGGTTTCAGAAGAATTTGTGAGTTCGAGTTTGTCTGATGATGATGAAGAGTAGGTTTTGAATGGGCTGTTAATGGGAGAGGTAGCTTGTGCTTTTAGAAAAGGTTGAAATGGATGTTCTGTTTCGTTCCACAAGAGAGTGCCTTGTGGTATGGGTGAGGTTGAGTTTCCTGTTTGTTGCTCTCGAAGTTTTTCCTCCTTCTTAAGCCTTCTAGCAGTCTTCTCAATCTCTAGATCAAAAATTAGATTACATGTACATGAAGATCTTGGCATAAAACTATTAGTGTTTTACCGTGTCCCATGCAACGACGCCAATTTGTTAAAACCACTGTCGTACACGATTTTAAACAAATAAAATATAAAACAAACTACTCTATTGCAATAACACGTAGTACGGTCAAGCAGGGTCAGATCCTCAAGGACACGTCTTAATGTTTATACCTCTTTGCGCAAGGTATGAACTAATTCTTGATAAAAGCCATAACATAAAAGAGGGGGAATTTTTTTCATTCTGAAAAATTAAACAATAGAAACTGAAAATGACAAGAAAATGACTAAATGCAAAGTGATGAAAATTCAAATAAGAGAAAGCAATTCGAGTTTTGCGATGACTCCCTTAATCATATAATTAACCTTCAGCACAATATTTGATTATGTACTTGTTTAAACTGGTACTAAGGTTCATTAACAAGCTCTAATGACCTTTATTATAGGAATCATTTAATTAAAATAAGTTCTTTGGATTAAACCTAACTTTTAACAAAATTAGTCAAACAAGCTCTTCATCAACAAGGAAAAGTTGCATTAGACACATTGTAATTTCCCAATAAAGTTCAATACCAGTCATAAGCTCGGAGGTGTTAAAACTTGTTTGATCAATCCATATTAGACTTAACCCTAATCTAAAAATTAATCCAATATATGTCACATTTTACTAATCAATCTAGACAATTACGGATCTAAACAATTAGATGACTAGAATGATTCACAAACAATTCAAGTGGCCAACCCAAAATCGAATTCAGAATCAAACACTCAATTTAACACATGAATGATCAAACTAAACAGTAATCATAGTCAAACATAGTGCTTAATGATTAATCATACGAGAAGGTTACGTCTTGGGAAACTAAAATCTGAGATTTTAGCCTGACATGGCTAAATACGAGTTACAAACGATGAAAATAAACCTAAACAGTAAATCTTACTAAACTTTGAATTAGAATCGAATCGTACCCTTTAGATCTGTGTTCTTCACTTGAAAACCTCTGAAAATCATCTCTGAATTTTCAATTAGGGCTACTAGAAGGGTATCAGGCTGTATTCATACGTCTAGCTGTCAAAACACCGTACCTGTGATCGCTATGGTTAAACCTGCAATTGCATGTATCACCTAAAAGTTCGTCACGACATTTTTTAGTGAAGTACGTTGCTATTTCGATGCAATTTGAACAACCTGTGATCACAAGGGCACAACCTGCGATCGTAGGTATCTCATTTTCTCAACTGATGAATATTTTGTTGGAATAGTGTCTAAGGCTGCAACTATATTTGGTAAGTACTTGACCCGATTGAGCATGGTCCTTTTGGGTTGCCTTCACCATACCAACTTGACAGGGTGATTTATAACGAGAGAAGAAATATTATAAATGTATTATGAGAATAATATAAGGAATAATAATATTGTTATTTGATCAATATAAGTGATAAATTAATTAGGAATTAATTTGGTGACTTAAAGAGATTAATTAAATAGAAGCGCATAAACCGTCAAGTGTATGATAGTTGTACTTTGGGCTATAATACCTTAAGGATAAAGGGGGACGGTTTTGAGGACTTTGGATAGACCTTGAAATCATCCAAGGCTTATCATTAGGGTAATTGGATTTCTTAGGGCCTAAGTTATCCAATTAGGGTTTAAGGGTGAAACCCTAGGAGCCTTACAAGTATAAATAGACCCTAGGGGTCATGGAAAATCGGCACCCTTGTCTCTAAAGGAACCCTGGCTGATTTCTTCCTCCCCTCTCCTCTCTCTATAATCATCCTCTTGCTAGTTGGTGTTTGTAAGCCATTAGAGGAATGATAATTGTGACTCTAAGCTCCAAGGACAAGAAGCTTCAAGCAAGCAACTTAAGGTAATCTTCTAGATCTGTTTTTCTTATTTTATTACTTAGATCAATTGTTCAAAAGTCTTGGATTCAATGCATGTTCAATTAGAGAAACCTAGATCCAAGAATTAGGGTTTGTATGTGCACATAGGAATGTTCATATGGCTAAAACCCATCAGTGGTATCAGAGCCTAGATTGGTTTCTATTGAATTGATGCATTGGTTGCTTGTTTGATGCTTGCAAAATTTGAATTTTTTCACCCTGCCTGATGAACTCGGCGAGTCCCATAGTGGACTCGGCGAGTAGGCTCAACTCGGCAAGTCCATTGTGGTACTCGGCGAGTTCGAGCGTCAGAAATAGCTAATTTCGGGATTTCTTGTTGTTTATCCTTTGGATACTAACCTTAATCATGTTAGGTCAATATAAATCCAATTTTAAGATATATTTGAGTATATACTTGACCTAATTGAAGATATTTATCAATTAATTAAACATTAATTTCCTTATGTGATAATTGATTAATTATTTTAATTAAATTGGTAAATTGTTTTGCAAGAAATAATTAAATAAATCAAATATGGATAATTATGTGATTAAATGTTAATTTATATTATTTGTTATTTGATCCCCTATGTTATGAAAAGTTTAAAACTTGCCCTCAAGTTTTGAAATTTATGTTTTGTGATTGAAAGTTTAATTTAGACAATTTAAATTTCAAACCCTAGCATTTTACAAGTTTAAAATTCAACCCTATACTAATATAATATTAGAAGATTAATATATATATATATATATATATATATATATATATATATATATATATATGTATAGTTAAAATGCTACTCTTACCGTTAGTAGGCCTCATTCACGAAGCCGGTCTATAAGGTGGGTATAAGGTTGTTGCCTATAAAATGGCGCTTAATGGGTGTACACTCACACCCACCGCTTGCTTGATCGATGGAGGGTCGTTAGCAGAACGGGTAGGATAGGGCAACCTCATCTCCTCATTAAAAGTACAATATGAAATACAAAGTAACTACATGTTTTTCAAAAAATTCCCAATCCTAGTTACTTTAGGAAAAGTGAATTGATGCAATCCCATGAAATTACACTTTGCACCCTTGCTAAGAAGTTAGTGGAGCGTGTGTGGTTTACCAGCACACTAATTGGTTCTAAGAAAAGGTGGCAAAGGGTGATTCATTGTTTATCATAGTTCGATGGACCGTGTGTGGTTTACCGTCACATCGAATAGGTGATTGTTACAATGAAGGCACCATGTGAATTTGCATGGTAATTCACACCCACTTTGTGATCCTCGGTATCCCAGTCACAAACGAGAGGGGCATATCGAGATTTAAACATGACATTGAAAAGTTTTAATGAATTTCATCCAAACCTAGGAATTCTCAATACATTTAGAACTTAAAGTTATGTTTTCATGGTGGAGAATTAGTGAATCGTCATTCACTTACCTTCAAATTGTTTGCATGTTAGATTACGGCATCCCTTTTCTAATATGTAAATATTGTTGTTGGATCCTAGCCCCAATTTTCTTATTGGGTGATTATTAGGGATTCAAATTCTAATCTATCCTTGTCCTTTCTATTTCTAGATGTCAAACGCGAACAACACGGCTGCTAGCTCGTTCACATTGATGAGCCTTTGCCAAAAGGTGACCTTATCGGACAAACTTTAGCGAATGGATAAGATACATTCGCATGATTGCTCGCTACGAGGACAAGGAGTATGTCCTTGATGAGAAGCTCGAGAAGATCAATCCAGAAATCGCTACTCCGGCTGAAATTACCGCTTTTGAAACTAATGAGTGTGATTTAACGAAGGTTCATTGCATCATGATAGCCACTATGAACTCCAAATTCGAAAATTCCTACGAGGACATGTATCCGTATGAAATGCACCAACACTTGTTGGAGAGATACCACCAAAACACCAGGTAGGAACATTACGAGATCTTCACTAACATGATCTCCACCAAAATGGGTCATGGTAAATCTCTAACCGTGCACCTGCAAAAGATACAAAGGTATGTCGATCGTCTTCGCAAGTTGAATGATGACTTTGGGGAAGACTTTGCGATCGACATGGTGCTTCACTCCTTGCGTCTGTGTTACAACCAATTTAGGATGACCTACCACATGAACAAAGAAGAGATCACCCTAAGTAAGCTCCAAGGTCTCCATAGGGTTGCTGAGAGCAACCTCAAGGACAAGTCTATTGCACCCACTCCCAATCGACCCGCTGCTCCTGTTTTGGCCATTGGGCAAGGAAGAGGCAAAAAGAGGAAGGCTCCGTCTAAGAGCCACCACAAGGGAAAGTCCCGAGATGGTTCCTCCTCTAGTGGGACCAAAGTTGATCCCACCAAGCCTAACCCTAACCCAAAGGAGGCAGAGTGCCACCACTACCATAAAATAGGGCATTGGAAGAGAAGCTGCCCAGACTACCTGCAAGCCATCAGGGAAGGAAAGATCAAGCCATCTTTTGTAGGTATTTATACAATTAAATCTAATGATTCATCTCATGCTATTTCTTAGGTCCTCGATACCGGTTGTGGTTACCACATTTGTTCTAAATTGCAGGGACTAAGAACAAATAGGGATGTGGAGCATGGAAGAATAAATTTAATCATGGGGAACAGAAGATCGTCGCCTGTGACCAAGATTGGAGTTTATTCTCTAGTGCTTAGGAATGGTTTATGTTTAGATTTGAAAAATTGTTGTTATTCGCTAGAAATGGCAAGAAACATCATTTCATTTCATGGTTTGTTTAGACAAGGATTTAGATTTTATTTTAGTAATGATAATGGTTCTATTTTTGCTTATCTAAATGGTGTCATATATTTTGAAGCAATGCCATGTACTGGAATTTATGAAACTGTCATGATTGTTGATAACCTAGGAAATGATGTTTATGCATGGATTCTTCCAATAGTATGGATAGAGCATCCTTGTGGCATTGTCGTCTTGGACATGTGAACAAGAAGCGCATAGCCCAACTCCAAAAGGATGGACTGTTCGAGTCATTCGACCTTAGGGAAGATGACACATGCGAATCTTGTTTACTTGGAAAGATGACCAAGTCACCCTTCACTAGTGCATGTGAAAGGGGTGAGGATTTATTGGACCTAATACATACCGATGTATGTGGACCCTTTAGATCCACCACAAAGGATGGGAACCGCTTCTATGTGACTTTTACCGATGACTATAGTAGATATGGGTATATCTACTTAATCAAGCAAAAGTCAGAAACGTTTGAAAAAGTTCAAATTGAAGTGAAGAATCAACTGGGCAGGAAAATCAAGATGCTTCGATCCGATCGAGGAGGAGAGTACCTAAGTCTTGAATTCCACGACTATCTAAAAGAGTGTGGAATAGTTTCACAATTTACGCCACCTAGGACACCACAATTGAATGGTGTGGCAGAAAGGCGTAATCGAACCTTGTTAGACATGGTCCGCTCTATGATGAGTCGTGCTTCACTATCTATCTCATTCTGGGGGTATGCCTTAGAGACTGCCGCCCATATCCTTAACCGAGTCCCTACTAAGAAGGTTGCCAAAACACCTCACGAGATGTGGATAGGGAAAGCTCCCTCTTTAGCACATATCAAGGTTTGGGGTTGCGAGGCTTTCGTAAGACGAGATACTCATGACAAGCTCGAACCTCGTAGTGAGCGATGTATTTTCATCGGCTACTCACAGAAATCCTTTGGATATATCTTCTATAGACCGAAGGACTATGTTGTCTTTGTTGCGAGGAGAGGAGTTTTCCGAGAGCGAGAACTCATAAGCCAAGGAGACAGTGGGAGGCTAATCGAGCTTGAAGAGATTCAAGAGTTGATAGATGAAGGAACCTCTACCGCTGGCACTCAACCCAAGGAGGAAACTTCGGTTAAACCGATTGACGAGTCCTTACCTCTTAGACGTTCCGAAAGAGTTAGAGTTCAACCCTAGTTTTATGGTTTTCATATTACAACTGAAGGGGACACGTATATTAGTGATGGCACACTAATAAATCTAGATGAACCTAATATCTTTAAAGAAGCATGGCAGCCCCGGAGTTTGCAAAATGGAAAGAGGCAATGGACAACGAGATCCAATCCATGTATGACAACCACGTTTGGAATTTGGTTGATAATGTGCCCAGACGTAAGACCGTTGGGTGCAAATGGATCTTCAAGAAGAAGACTGATGTGGATGGAAACGTACACACATATAAGGCGTGATTGGTTGCGAAGGGCTTTACTCAAACTCCCGTAGTTGACTATGATGAGATCTTCTCACCAGTTGCGAAAATAAAGTCTATTAGAGTGATGCTAGCTATTGTCGCATTTCATGATTATGAGATTTGGCAAATGGATGTCAAGAACTCTTTCCTTAACGGGAAATTGGTTGTGGATGTTTACATGGCTCAGCCAGAGGGTTTTGTTGATCCGAAGCATCCAAAAAGAGTGTGTAAGCTTGAGAAGTCCATTTATGGACTGAAGCAAGCATCTTGCAGATGGAATCTTTGCTTCGACGAGAAAGTCAAAGAGTTTGGAGTTGTACGAAGTGAAGATGAATCATGTGTATATGTCAAATCCAGTGGGAGTATATTCAGCTTTCTCGTTTTGTATGTCGATGGCATACTGCTCATAGGAAACGATATCCCGACACTGCAGGAGGTTAAGTCCTGGCTCGGGAAGTGGTTTGCTATGAAGGAACTTGGAGAGGCTTCCTATATTCTGGGAATAAGGATAGTGAGAGAACAAAGTAAGAGACTAATAGGACTTAGTCAGAACACTTACTTAGATAAAGTACTAAAACGTTTTAGTATGGAAAACTCGAAGAAGGGAGAATTACCGATACAATATAATGCCAAGTTGAGTAAGACTCAAAGTCTGAGTGTTGAAGCCAAAATAACAGAAATGAGCCGAGTACCATACACTTCCGCAGTTGGCTCAATCATGTATGCTATGACTTGTACTCGCCCTGATGTAGCATTTGCTTTGAGCATGGTTAATAGATATCAAGGGAACCCTAGCAGAGCCCATTGGATTGCGGTCAAGAATATCCTTAAGTACCTTCGGAGGACCAAGGAATGGTTTTTAGTCCTTGGAGGGAGTGATGACTTGAAGGTGCGAGGGTATAGTGACGCCAGCTTTCAAACCGACAGGGACAACTTTTGTTCACAGTCGGGCTGGGTCTTTACTCTTAATGGAGGAGCAGTAACTTGGAAGAGTTCCAAGCAGGAAACCGTAGCTGATTCAACGAGCGAATCAGAGTACATTGCAGCGAGCGAAGCGTCAAAGTAGGCAATATCGTTAAAGAACTTCATTAGTGATCTTGGAGTTGTGACTACCATAAAAGAGCCTATGGAGATTTTCTATCATAATGAAGGAGTGGTTGCCTTGACCAAGGAACCGAGGGATCATGGTAGATCTCGACATATCGACAAAAAATATCACTTTATTAGACATCGAGTAGAAGAAGGACAACTCGTGGTGAAGAGGATGTCATCAGAAGATAACCCAGTAGATCCGCTTACGAAGGGATTGAGCACGGTTAAGCACTTGCAGCATGCTAGGAATATTGGGCTGAAGGATGATATTAGTATAGATTAGATATATTAGAAACTCATAATAGATAAATGTAATTAACATTTGATGATTAAATAAAAGAGTATTATTTATGAGTAATGTTACTATCTTATGTTAATTGTTTAACTATTGTTTCACTTTGCATGTTTTGACTTCCAGAATAATTGAGTTTATTAAGAGTAATCGAATTATTCGAATTGTCCACAATCGTTCATATGTTGGAAGTAGGTATGAATGAAGATTGTCATGAATTGGTGTGTAGATTGTCTAAATGGTATTAGACATAGCAAAAGTTTGTTGCAACGTTCATAAGTGCTTATGAACTAGTTTTGAGCATTAGAACAAACCCGCGCTTGCTGGAATCACCTTATGGAATGTGATAAAAGGGTGATCGCAAGACGATAATATCATATGGTCTTAAAACCTAGATATATGGTTTGTTATTTGTTAATTGGTTGTACATTGATAATGCGAAACCGCATCAGTAACTTGATGTTATAAAACGCATTGTTGTGTATAGTTGGTTAATGAATAAGTAAATGCATATAAGTCGAAGTTTATCTGTTACTTTTATCCTAAGATGGTAAAAGCAATATCTCGGCCGCTCGATGATTTGATTTGACTTATGTGCCAGGCCCGGTTAGAACTAAATTGATGTGTTCGATTAAGTTCTATGTCAAATAAATCTGAGATCGAGAAACCAATTGCGAGACAAATTGTTTCCATAGAATTGTTAACATGATATCTAAACAGGGGATTGTACGATCCCTTATCTATAGGACAAGATTGATAAGATCAGAGTTTGACAGCATTTTTGAGAGCTACGATTGCTAATCGGTATATATAGTTACTAGACTTATCCAAGTGGGAGACTGTTGGAATAGTGTCTAAGGCTGCAACTATATTTGGTAAGTACTTGACCCGATTGAGCATGGTCCTTTTGGGTTGCCTTCACCATAGCAAATTGATAGGATGATTTATAATGAGAGAAGAAATATTATTAATATATTATGAGAATAATATAAGGAATAATAATATTGTTATTTGATTAATATAAGTCATAAATTAATTAGGAATTAATTTGGTGACTTAAAGAGATTAATTAAATAGAAGGGCATAAACTGTCAAGCGTATGATAGTTTTACTTTACGCTATAATCCCTTAAGGATAAAGGGGGACGGTTTTGAGGACTTTGGATAGACCTTGAAATCGTCCAAGGCTTATCATTAGGGTAGTTGGATTGCTTAGGGCCTAAGTTATCCAATTAGATTTTAAGGGTGAAACCCTAGGAGCCTTACAAGTATAAACAGACCCTAGGGGTCATGGAAAATCGGCACCCTTGTCTCTAAAGGAACCCTGGCCGATTTCTTCCTCCTCTCTCCTCTCTCTATAATCATCCTCTTGCAAGTTGGTGTTTGTGAGCCATTAGAGGAGTGACAATTGTGACTCTAAGCTCCAAGGACAAGAAGATTCAAGCAAGCAACTTAAGGTAATATTCTAGATATGTTTTTCTTATGTTATTACCTAGATCTATTGTTCAAAAGTCTTGGATTCAATGTATGTTCAATTAGAGAAACCTAGATCCAAGAATTAGGGTTTGTATGTGCACATAGGAATGTTCATCTGGCTAAAACACATCATATTTTTGGCTCGACAAATGTTCGTAAGCAAACTGCGATCATAACCTGCGAACTACGATCCAAAGCATCCACAAAGGCATGCCGAACTTGCACAATCATCCATATGTTCCAAATAGCCCTGAAAAATCATAACAAACATGAGCATTACGGGCATTCTAAAAAATAATCATGAAACACGAAATACATAGGAATAATCGGGAATTAGTTAGCTTTTTATAATGAAATATGTAGGAAATTATGCTAAAAGATGCATATAAAATGCATCTAATAGACAGGTTTGCACGCCTCCATAAAGCAACCATCGAATCGCCATTTAATGTTTGCCATTTCAAGCTAAAAAACAACCTCACCTTTCCCTTCCTAGGTCAACTCAATCCCCCAAAAGCAGTTATTCATTTAATGGAAGTCGTTTCATATTCGGACCCTCATCATTACCCTCATTAACATTACCCATTTCACTTACCTATATATAGCCATTAAACCTTCTTTTACCTTTTTATGCGCACAAACCCTCCAAACCTTCAAGCACTCATCACTGTGTTCTTCAGGTTCATCAAGCACTCATCATTCTGCAAAAATGTCGTCCCAATCTACAAAACAAAAAACTTCTCCAACCGCCTCAACTCCTAAGAAGTCCATCGCTAAGAAGAAGCGATCAAAAGGTTCATCATGATCAGCATTCCCTAAACCATTTCTCAGGGACACGACACAACTGTTTTCCCTGAATCCTGAAGATTATGATGAATCAGTGCGTATTATGATTGAGTTCATAGCAAATCATCCAATCGTTGCTCCCCTCACTAATCTTCCTGAACCACCTCTTCCACTTCATCATATTCACAGAGCATTTACAAGCATTAAACATCATGACAGTGTGTTGCAGACCATGATCATTGGCAACAGGATTGTGCCCGTCTTCAAATCCACTTTTCTCAAAGCCATCGTTGTAAAATAAAACCCTAGGGATTTCAGAGTTTAAGATCCTACCATTGAAGAGTTTCAGACATTCCTGAATCACATTGGCTACAATCAAGACTACAGGGCTAAAGACTTCAAGAAATCAGCCGTCCCTGGACTTTGGATAGTGCTGATGTACTTCATCATTTGACGGTTGTCTGGAAAGCACGGCGGTATGAACACTTTTAGCAAGGATTGGCTATATATATGGTTTATAGCATCCTTTTCGGACGCACAAACGTTGTTGATCTTCCGGATGTCCAATGGCAACACTTCTGCAAGTTTTCCATCAAAAGGAAGGATAACAAAATATCAAGCCCTATGTTCTTGGCACTAATGATTAAACAAATCTTCCAGAAGCTTTTTGAACCACTTTCTATTTCCATGATTCATCCGGAGGTATGTCTTTCCTTCAAAGTTGTCAAAGCTTATAAAATTCCAAACCAATCTTCTTTTGGTCTGGTTAGACGACTTTCGGATGATATGCTGGCCTCAATACCTTCTGAATCGATCTATTTGAAACATCATATGGAGACTTCGGTTGTGTTTAACCCAACACAACCCGCCCCAGCATCCGTTGAGCCTGTTTCAGATAAGGCGAAACATTTCGTGTCCGGATCAAAGATTAAGAAATCTGCCAAACGGAAGAATTCTCCCGTAAAGACAAAGCCAAAAAAAAGTCACTTCCTCCTCTCAATAGGAGGGAACACATGACATTCAAGCTGATTCTGGCCATCTGAACACCCCCTACCCACTCATTTGAGGTACCCCTTGATGTTTCAAAATCACATGCACACACTCACGGGTAGTCTCCACATAATCCACCCTCACCTTCCCAAAAAGGTGATGCCGGTATTGACCATATTTCCTTGTACCCCCTGGAACACACCCACGCATCACATTTGATAACCTTCACATTTCTTCCACATGCACACTTTGGAACCCCTGTTCCGGACCCTAAGCATTTTGTAGCCAAAGCAGTCTCTTCGACTTCGGATGCCACAACTGGTCTAATACCTGGAAGGTGTGTAGCACGAACAGGTGCTAATGATCCTAAATGGGAAGATTACGTAAACAGGGTTGTTTCCAGACGTTCGAATCTGACAAGAACTCAAGGGGAGGATACGCTTACTTTAATGTATAATAAATCCCTTCAAAACAATCTTTCGTATGTTCCTCCTACAGATGATGATGCTGATAAAGAGCTAGCTTCCGAACAATCACCAATAACCACTCACAACCACATATTCCATGTTGATCCGTATGAATAATTATCTAAAGAAATAATGCTCACAGATGAAGGCAAAATAGTTTTGAATCCAAACTTCATGTCTTCCATCCACTTTCAGTCTAAGCCCTCCAAGTTTTCTTTTGACTTCGGATCCTCTTCTTCAACCACTCCGGATGGTGGATCCAACTCCAAGATATATGAAGATGATGCCACCACTAAGACTGGTCATTCCACAAATCCTTCATCTTGTCAAGCTAAGTCGTAACACTCAGATTCTGGCACCGGATCCTCAGCTGGTGATTACATTGACCCTTTTTCTCTTCTCGAAATTCAAACCAATGTGTCGGATACTGTGAAGAATGTCTCCTCAACAGAAACATCTGTAACATAGCTCAACATAAAAACTGCTCAAAAGGTTTTCGGATTTGATTCCAAACTTGATGCTATCCTTCAGTCTCTCTCACATCAGTCCGGACCTTCAGTTTGCCGAACCAGATGCTCAACTAGATCAACTGATCTCTATCTGGCTCAAGAATTCACTTGAAGAGGTTGAAGCTAAATATGATGCCTCGGTTGAACATTATCTCGATACAATTACCTCTATGATCAAAGTCCATGATGACTTCGTGTGTGCTACCAACGATTTTATTAAGCAGACCCATGTGCGTCATGAGAAACAGATCCAAAGATTGGAGAAGGAGATCAAGAAGATGGACGAGATGAATCTTTTCATTCAACAAGTCCTCATCAAGCTTATTCAATCCGCTTGGAACGTTATTGATGTTCCCAATCAAAAGTTTTATGAGATGTTAGCTGTCCTGGGGCATCTATTCGATCATCTTGCTGCTTAAGCATCGAATTTTGAAGCATATGATTCTCTCACCAAACAAATCAACACCAGACCCCAAAAGGTGTTTGAAAATTTTTACGGCTTGAAGGAGTCATTGATACTTGCACCGGTCCGAAGGTTCACTGATGCAAGAGGGGGAGAAGGCCCTAGCCAAACTTGGAAGCCTGGCTCAGAGTTTACACTCTGGGATGTAAATGATTCTGATAAAGGTGACCTAAAGATCCATCCCATCTCTCCTTCTAAAAGGAATGATGAAGACAGTGATGAAGACAAGTTGGTGATAATGTCAGTTCTTGGTCTCGAGACTCCGTAGAAGCTGTTTCCAAAGGTTATGTCAGATGAAGAAAAGAGAATTTGGTCTAATGTTTTCTAGCCATCTTTTCTACCTGATGCTCTTCAGATGGGTATTCAAATGGAAAAGGAAAAATCTCTACTTACTACTCAAGCCTTCTAAGCCATGCCTTCAGTGCTTCCTCTGATTATGGCCCCAAAAATTGCTCCACTAGACCAGGGTTCCCCACTCTAGATCCCTGATGAAATTCCGGGAGAACCTCTTCCGAACCCACTCCAGATTTCGTCATTCATGAAAATATGAAGCTTATCATAGATACATTGAGGAGAGATAAAGGCAAAAAGCCTTTAACAGCGTAAAAATTGCTCGCTCCAGACCTCTTCCAAAGCAAAAACATGGATGGTATCAGGAGGAAATCAATCGAGCATTAGAGGACAACATCCAGATCCAAGCTCTCATGGATAATCCTTATCCGCTGCGTGGGGTTTCTCCTCTTTGTCATGAAGGCATTCTCCGTGATCATGAGATTATCCCAATCATGTATTACGATGTTCCTACCAATTACTCCGAACAACTAGATCTTCCTCTCCCACCTAACAACAAATACTACATTTTAATTCGCTCCTCTTCTCCCATCTGACGATCCGGAAGTGACTCTCAGGAGTGAGCGTGAAATGCTTGAAACACTCTACTCCAAGCTTGCACAACCTCTCAAAGAAATATAGACAAGGAAGAGAATTACCAAAGTTGATGGTTTCGAAAGAAAAATTCTGGTGAAATTTGATCTCAACCGCCCATTATTGCGATTTCACATCCTTCGTAACAAAACAACACCCCAGACCATTACTGATGTTGATTTCCCTTCGATAATTCCAATTGACATCCTCACACTGGCTGCTCACTTCTGAGGAATTCAAAGAGATGACATCAGTATGGGTGCTTATGACACTGCTCTGAGCTTCCCTATAGATTATGTTGCGGAATTTTGTAGAGGAGACTATGAACTTGCACACTTGTATAGAACTTAATACTTTGTTGCGAAAATCAACTTCGACCTTCCGGAAGCTGAATTGCTTGCAGATGGTCCAATCGAAGAACCAGTTCTAGGGTTCGTCTACACTGCCACAAAAACAAACCAGAAGGACATTTTCTGAGCACTTGACAAACACCTGGTTCCTACCAAAGCTCTGCGGAAGTTCATTTCTCGTGCCTCCAAATCTAAAGCTCTGGAACAGGTCAAAGCAAAGTTTGTGAGTTATCTATCCTGGTATATTGAAGTCCGAGAATGGCTATTCAGAGCCTACACCTTCAGCAAAGAAGATGTTGCATAAGTTGTCTGGATTGCTAAGTTCATATAGGGGGAGATTGTTGGAACCAGAAAGTGAACCTCTAGCAATCCCAAGCTCTAATTCCGATGTGAAGATGTTCCGGAACAAAGAATGGTCTGGTGTCAAAATGTGAAGAGTGGTCCGGAATCTGTTCGAACCAAAAGAGAAGAAGATGAGATGCTGAAGTAAAGGCATTCCGGAATGATCCTCATGTCCGGAATGGTTGTTGATCCAGAGTCAATATATTTTGTCTTTATGCATTTTTTAAACTTTGTCTTTGTATTGATATGTCATTTTATATGCTTAGTCTTTTGTAATATTAGACAATCAGAATGTTAGAAAAATTTCTAGTGTCCAGTCCTATGTAACTAGTTCATTCGATGTAACTTTCACTCCTATTTATAGGAGCTTTCAATGCAAAGTCAATGTCGGATCTTTCATTCAATTCTGTTGCTTTTACTAAGTTTCTCTCAAAAACATTCTTATTGTTCTTCATTTAATATCTTTACATTGATTATTATCTTCTCTCTTCATTTATATCTTGAATACTTTGTTTGAAGTCTTTATTCAGACTTGACTGGTCTTGCCATACTTAACTGGAACACTTATTTGTAAGCATACATTGATCTTACGCATTCATTCAAGGTTTGAGTTTTGAAACCTTGTCCCTGCGCATCAGATCATCCTTATTCTCACATATAAGACTTAGAGTGTACACTAGGTAGGTATGGTGAAGATAGTGTCTCACGAGAGCATTAACGGTTTTATCAAAAGTTCTACTCTCTTTATTGAATATTGAAATATTATCACTAATGTAAATTCATGACATGCGGTTCTCAGATTTCATGACATGCTGCTTATGACTTATGTAATGTGAGTTTTATGACAGATAGTTTATGACGGGCATTTTTTCTATCAAAAAACTGTTTTCTATATGATTCGGTTAAACTATTTACAACATTATATATAAATAGGCTTTAGTGAATATGTCTAGTTGTAACATATATTGCAAAAATAGCATATTATCTTGGGCTATAAACCATCCACAAATGATGACGATAAGATCACGACTATTTTACTAATAATATTATTTTTAGTAAAATATCAAACTTTTTTATTATGTTTAACATCCTTTTTACCGATTTTTGCAAGTTCATAACACCAAATATGTTGTTTAAGTTTAACTCAAATATGTCATAACTTTTGTAACACCATAAATCATAAACTCAACATTTTATCCAAATATTAGTGTAGGTTTTTAAAAAGGGAGTATGTATATATCCAAAAGTAAACATACATGGATATATACATACTATGATTTCGAAAACTTTGAGTGACCAACCCATCTCCACAAATTTTTATATAACAAATATGTGAATGAACATGTTCATCATGAGTTTTATGAAACTACATGAGAAAATTACCTTTTTACACAAGTATTTGTTGCATATTTAACACATAACCATGATCTAGCAAATATGAGGCTTGTAAGTCTCGATTTTATGTTATATCAACATGAGATAATCAGCATTATAAGCTCAAATTGTTACATAAGCATGTAGGTGCATGCAATTATCCAATGGTTACACGAAACTTGACTTGTATTCCCCCCCCCCCACCCCACCCCCGCCCAAAAAAAAGTATGAAAAACACAAAAATAGTGGGGTATGAAGCTCACCTTGATTTCATGTGATAGGAAGAAGAAAAAAGAAGTTGTTAAGCCTAACTTTGTGTAACTTGAAGGCCACTAGAAAATGGGGGATGTTCTGAGAATCATACACACAAAACTGAGTGTGTAAATGGAATGATCTTTATCATAACATGTATATAACCATTAGAGTATTACAAGGAACTTACCTAGTTCTTGTGAGTTACTTGAAGAGAAAACCCTTTGGGTATGGCACACACACACAAATTTTTGAGAGAGAAATGAGAGAAACTTGTGAGTGAGTTGAGAGAAAAATGTTTGGTGTGTGGGTGGGTGTGGGATCGGAAACATGTTTAAGAGGGAGGAGGGAATTAAGTGCTTTGATGCATGGTGGTCCATAAGGTGTAGTTCATGGATGCATGGTGGGTAGTTACATGCATTGCTTGGTTGCCTTATGGTTAAGAGAGGGTAAATCATTGAGGTGGCAAGCTTTTGGATTTTGTTTTTTTTTTTCTTTTTTTACTCATGCCCTAACTGAAACCCTAGAGGGTTTTGGCCACAGTGGGATAAATTTATGGGATTTCGGGTTTCGGCTTGGCCCATTAACAGGTTTTCGGTCCATTAAGGCCCAAAGAAAAGTTTTTGACCCAATAAGGCCCAAGGAAGAGTTTTCCGTCCAATAGGGTGTTGGGCCGAGAACTTTAGGGCCAAGGCCCAACATTGATTTAGTTTAGCTATTGGACCCGTCTTGGGCTTACGAGAGGCTATTTCAACTTGATTCCTAAATGTATGCACATATGATTTCATTTAACATTGTAGTTTGAATTTCACTAATTAGATGCAACAAGCTTACATAGAGGAAATTGTTGTGTACAAGCTTCACAATCTAAGCCCTAATTTGCTTGTTGTGACATCCTCCCCCCATTAGAGGGAATTTTGTCCGAAATCCATTCTAAATCAGCCTTGAGGAACTAGTGAAAAGATGGGGGTACTTTTGCATCATCTGTTCATCGCATTCCGATGTGAATTCAAGTCCACGCTTGGCACTCCATCGAACCTTCACTATGGGAATACGACTTTGATTTGTCCGCTTCACTTCTCTGTCCATTATTTCAATAGGTTCCTCAATGAAATGAGGGGTTTCATTCACCTCGGTCTCATCAAGCGGAACAATGATATTTTCATTAGATAGGCATTTCTTTAAGTTTGACAAATGAAAGAGAGGGTGTATATTGTTGAGCTCAAGTGGTTGGTGGAGTTTATAAGCAACCGACCCAATCCTAGCAAGGATTTCAAAGGGTCCGATCTATCTAGGATTCAATTTCCCATGCGTTCTGAAGCGTATCATCCCTTTCCACAAAGAGACCTTGAGCAACACATGATCACCTACCTGAAATTCTAAAGGCTTTCGTCTTTTATCCGCATAGCTCTTTTGTCGGTCCCTAGACGCCTTCAGTTATTCCATAATCTGAACAATCTTCTCAGTTGTTTCTCGGAAATTTCAGGACCTGTGAGAGTGTTGATGGGTACCAGTCCCTTCGCTAGTTGTGTGTCTCCCACTTCAGCCCAACAGAGAGGTGATTTTCATTTTCATCCAAAAGGAGCCTCAAAGGGAGCGACTTTGATACTTTTGTGATAGCTATTGTTGTACGAGAATTCTATTAGTGGAAAATGGGCATTCTGATGAAGTATTAAATCAAGAAATGAAAACGAATATCAGAGTAACGAGAATTAAGAACACCGAGAGTAAATAAGATCTTGTTTCAGCTTATATTATGCTTCACAGTTACAGACTCCAAAATTCTTATCTATCTCTAAGCAACAACTCCTATTTATAGGAGAAAAGTAAGGAATACAAAAACTACTACGGACTAAGCATTTAGACTTCAAAACATAAATTCCTTAGTAAATAGATAACATACTATTCGAAACTGCTAAAATACACTTCGACACATTATAACAATTTCGACACTAACCATCTACCCCTTTGTAATAAGTGTCGAAGTCAGTTGACTAACACTTGAGCAGCTTTATGCAATGTCTTCCAAACTTCAGCATACCAATTCATGATCTTTCGCATTTTGGCCTTATCTTCTTCAAAGTTCTTCTTGTAACTATTCATACGAACATGTAAGTTTGTATATTGTGATGTTTTGTACCTTTTCACATCATTAATTTGAAACAAAATTTTTTACTTTCTTCCATTCTTCCCTTTTCCAACAAAAAGAATCCCATATGGCTTCAAGCAAACTTCAGCATCAACATATGAAATTAATTTAACCTTCTTTTTCACCAATGGTTGAGGCACAAAAACTTCTTTTCCCAAAGACATAGCTAAGTCTATGTCAATTAAAGCAAGACAATCATAATAATTGTTAATGAAGATTTTAAGATGAACTAGTCACAATCTCAAAACATCTTTACTTGTTCCCTGAAGCTTTGACTCATTCGACTCCTTAATAATATATGCAACTTGAATAAGATCATTCAATTTCATTAGTGGAAAGTCAGCAATGGCGAAATTACATGCAACTTTGTTAGCTCTCACCACATGATATCGAAAGTTTTATAACATGTTTTCGAAAATTTCATCTTTTGTTACACTCAAAACTTGAACAATTTTTACACAAGACCATACTTCCTCCTATGCTCTCCCCAAAACAGCATGAAACCTCAGCTTCATGTGTGTGAAGTCATCTAGATTTTTGAATTTATCAATAATTTTATACTGGGCGGTTGTGAACATCATCTCATTGATTGGGAAGTCAAGTCAACTCATCATAACTCTTTCTGGGTTTCTTCTCAAATTCATGCATTTTTTTGTACACCACCCTTGCTTCGATATTTTTGTAGCTATCCAATTTCTAGGATCTCCCTTGTTTAGATGAGGAGGATCATTTTGTCGTAGCCTCAATATACTATGAATCTTCCTTTTCCTTTCCATCTCAGCCTCCACCATTGCCTTTCTTTCTTCTTTTGACTTTATCACAACAATATTTTTCCCTCTATCTTGCATTGTTGTGATTTTTTTGGCTTTCGAAGCACTGCCTTCTCCACTGGTGTGACAACCCTATTTTTTCCCAAAAGCATTGTAAACACTCGAAAGCTAAAAACAACGAAATTAACCTCGAAAATAAAGTGTTCAGGTATCTAAGTTGGGATGCATCGAATATTAGATATCATGCCCAGGTTTCCAAAGACATAAAGAACACTCAAAACCGAGTTATATTGAAGAAATTATAACCACTCGCATAATTACGACTCGACGTTAAAACATGATTTGACGTAAAAAGTGAAATCTCGATAAAATACATTTTAGCCTTAAAGTATCTAAACAAAAGTCGTAGATCTCGTTGAAAGATGAGCGTGCATAAAAAGATCGCCCAATTTGGACCTCGTATGAAGAAGTTACGAATTTTCAAAGTTTCGTAACAGTAGTAAAGGGCTAAAAACTCGGATTGAAGATCGAATATTATTTAGCTATCGCCACCTAAACGGAAGTTGAAGATCTCCTCGGTGGTAATAAAACAATAAAAAGACAAACGAAAACCGACGTCGAATAAAGAACCTATGAAATTTTAACGAACTTTAGGAGGCCCGGCCTATTAAAATTATATCATTAAAAATAAAGTCAAAACTAGCCGACGGAGTCTAAATGAAAGTTGTAGAGCATAATCTCACCTACGCGAGGATATAAAGAATGCGAAAAACGGAGCTCGTACGCGAAAGTTACGGAATTTAGAAGTTGGAAGCAGGGATTACGCCCTGCGTAATCTGGGAGTACGCCCCGCGTACTAGACCCAGGGTCGAGTCCCATCGGCCCGCCCAAACTACGCCTAGCTAGCCAGGAGTCGTAAGCCATGACGCCTTATTACACCCCGCGTAACCGAAGTACGCCCCGCGTACTGACTACGCCCCGCGTACTCCGGCAGTACGCGCCGCGTACGGGGGTTTTCAGCCCTATAAATAGAGGGCATAAGGCTCGGGTTTTGGCACACCTTCACCATTTCTCAGACATTCTCCCAGCTCCAGAGACCCTTTTCTCACCTCGGTTTCCGCACTCGAGCCCCGACGAAAGATTTACGTTGCAGAAGTTGCCGAAGAGCCCGACGACGCAACTATCCGCGATCGAAACTCTGCTCAACTCTAGCCCCTCTCTTCAAACTTAACGAGTGAGTTCATACCCCTACTTTTCAATTCTTTTACATGTTTTAGGGGGGAAATACAAGTACATTACACGTTAAAAGTATCGTTTTCTAAACATAAATGCAATTTCTAACTTCGATTATCGATACAAACATCTTAGGTATACAAGGGCAATTATATCACTAAGTTATGTCTACGAAATGGAACATACTATCTGAAAAACTATAATGGGTATAGTTAGCAAGTCAATCATACATTTTATACAGTTTGAAAACGAACTACTTTCAAAAGAAGTAAGGTTATTTCATTGTAAATCTATTTATACTAGTCAATGTGAGACATTTAAACTTCAACGTACATTTTTGTATACATTTCAAGTCCTGTATTATATACCATAATCTCTTGGAGGGAGAGCGTGATACTTGTGTATAGATCTATACGGGATTGACAATCCCGCACCTAAACTACTAGCTATAGTTAGACCGGCAGGTCTGGGGTGACAAATGTCATAACACTGCAACACTTGAAGAATGTTGTTACAGGCCGTCAGTGTCAATAGTATGGTTATAAAGCTCACATAAAAAGTATAAAACAAGATTGATTTACGAGATTCATATGTGCATCGCAGTTTTCTTACATTATAATTTCATACTAAATTATTGTCATTGTTGTCTATAAAAGTTACTAATACATTTCCAGTTTTGGAACCTCTTTCATTCTTACAAGAAAATATCGGATTTTCTAAAAACCTCGTTTACCAAATTACTACCAAAAGGAATATACTTTTCAACTCGGAGCACTCATGAACTCACCAACTTAATTGTTGACACTTTTCAAAACCACTTGTATTTCTCAGGGAATCAGTGATACAGGTAAACTACCAGCTTTTGGAAGAAGGAACACAAAGGATGATTTTATCATTAAACATTTATTCATCATATTGTAATATTCTTTTGATAACATGTATAACGCAACAATACACGTTTTCATTGTTATATATATGATGGTTGTGTTACTTTCTTTACAATATTCAATCGTTGTGATACTACGTGAAGTCATCCACCCCCGAATGTTTTCGTCATTCTGGTTTGGGGGTGTGACAGATTGGTATCATAGCATTGTTTATAGTGAACCAAGTATATCTAACCACATAAGATATACAAACTATAAATACAACGGGAACCAAAAACCCTCTGATAACAACATTTTCATAGAAATATATTTTCTTTTAAATATATACATTTTTACCGCACGTATCAGTCTCGCGTCATGACAAGTTTTTTCTAAAAAGTAGAATGGCAAGTTGCAATACCACGATTGAGCCTTGGGGTATGTAACCAAATCAAGAATAAATATAGCCTGATCAACTATATTTATCCTGGATTTGACCAATATACGTCGAGGAATGGTCGTAGTAGTCAACAAGCCAAAAACTTATAAAATCTAAATTCACTAAATTGAAATAATATAAGTCTATTAATAAACGATAAAACATTGCGCTCAGTAAAGATATAAATAGGCTTAGGCATTCGTTAATTAGAAACTCTTTTCTCATAAAAATCTCATACCTCTATCCCAGTACAGACAAATGGCCGGATTTCCTTTACCAGGAGACCCCTACTACCTAAATCAAGGTAACGGCGGCTGGATAGAAGAAGACCCGGAGGAAGACCCAGAGGAAATCGAAGAAGAAATCGAAGAAGAAATCGAAGAAGAGGTCGAAGAAGAAATCGAAATCGAAGTCGGAGAGGAATACGAAGTCGACAAGGAGATCGTGGAAATTTCTAGCGGAACAGATTCCGAACCAGAAGTAATTGACCCTCCCATCCCCCATCCTCCAGTGATCAGGCCACATCAACCGGGACCCATTCCCATATGGGGAAGCCACCTCTACTACTGGAGCCGTCAACAAGGCGTGCGTCCTCCATTTGGCATGTGTCGGGATTTTTACAATGTCAGTGGAGGAGGCTCCGCTGATCGGGCACTTCCCGTTGTCGTGAACGCTATAGCTAACCAGAACTACCAGGCAGAACAACAAGCAACCAGAATTCGAGAAATCAATGCTGCTACCCAAGGTAACGCCTCCGACATCAGCCGTTTGGACGGACTACATGAGAATCTCCAAATCTACACGGGGACACTACAGAACCAAATGATAACAGCGCTAGATGACATAAGAGAGATGAAAGAACAACAAGCAGAATTCGAGAGGCGACTGATGGGAGTCAAACGGTCAGATGCCGAATCCAGCTCCAAATGCCACAAGTAGAGTTTGTTCAAGCTCCAACAAATTTTGATATAGACTAGGACTGCGGATAAAGTTTTTCTCTTATTTTCTTTTATCTGTAAGACGGAGACCTCTTAATTAGGTCAAATTTTCCTAGAAGCCTAATGAAACACACCTTAGGTGTGATATATATATATGCAGTGCCTCTTTATATACCTCTCGAAATTAATTAAATTGTTATATCTAACTTGAAACCAAAAACTAAAGTCAAAACAAATTACAAGATACGACTAACTCTCAATTACACGATTGTCAAAACATTAGAAACTTATAGTATTCATTCTTATTTTCTCTACCAGAACATGCCTCCTCGTAGAACAACACGCAGAAACTCAACTCCAGCACCACCTCCACCACCTCCTCCAACTATGGATGCAGCTATGTTCCAAACTGCTGTAACGGCCGCTGTAACCGCGACGATGGCTCAAATGAGCAACAATGGGTCGGGAGGTGGAATAAATAGCTTTACCAACGGCCCAAGCCAAGGCCGTACTGGAGTCTGCACTTACAAAGACTTCACTAATGGAAAACCTATTCCCTTTTATGGAACTGGAGGAGTGTTGGCTCTGTCCCAATGGATAGAGAAGACGGAAGCCGTATTTGAAATTTGCGCATGCCCGGAAGAAAGCAAAGTAAAATTTGCTGCCTGTACATTCTCTGAACGCGCCTTGACATGGTGGAACGGCCACGTCAAGACACTAACCCTGGTGGTGGCAAACTCCATGGGTTGGGAGAATTTGAAGCGAATGCTCCTACGGGAATACTGCCCAAGGGGTGAAATTCAGAAGCTGGAACAAGAATTGTGGAACCTTTCGATGAAAGGTTTGGACATCGCAGGCTACACCAATAGGTTCAGCGATTTGATAACGCTTTGTCCTGGGATGTTAATTCTAGAAAGCCAAAAAGTTGAGAGATACATCTGGGGATTATCACCCCAACTGCGAGGAAGTGTACTAGCTTCAAAGCCCATGACCTTCGACAGTGCCAAAGAACTGGCGCAATCGCTTGTGGATCATGGCGTCTGCCAAGGAGTCACGACTATCGCAACTGAACCAACCAAAGGGAACAATGACAACAATAACAACAGCAAGAAGAAGTATTGGAACAAGAGGAAGGGACTAACCTCGCAGGAACCTTCAAAGAGACAAATGGTGGCGGTTCATGCTGCTACTACTCCCAGCACAACTCCTACAACTTCGACGCCAACAAAACAATATGCAGGGAACTTGCCTAAGTGCAGCAAATGCAACTACCATCACCACGGTAATTGCCGCGAAATGTACTGTAAGAACTGTGACAGGAAAGGGCACACAGCCCGTTTCTGTAAGGCACCAGCGCGGCCATTCTCTCAAGTTCCTAGTACTGGGGTAAGTCAAGCCTGTTATGGATGTGGAGAAACCGGGCATTTCAAGAGGGACTGCCCCAAGACAAGGAATGTTGGTGGTATTGGGAGAGTGCTGGCGATAGGTCAAAATGAAGCAATAACTGATCCAACAGTAGTTACGGGTACGTTTCTCCTCAACAACATTTATGCATGCATACTATTTGATTGCGGTGCGGAGAGAAGTTTTGTGAGCCATAAATTCAAACATCTACTTAACCAGAGACCCCAACCACTTAATAAAATATTCACCGTAGAAATGGCTAATGGAAAAACAGAAAGCACAAGTGATATGTACGTCGGGTGCACATTAAATTTAAACGAACATTTATTTCCAATCGACCTTATGCCCATTTCGATAAGGAGTTTTGATATAATCATCGGTATGGACTGGCTGAGTCTTCACCATGCCGACATTCTTTGCCATGAAAAGGCCGTTCGTCTCAATCTTCCCAACGGCGAAAATCTCATCATATATGGAGACAAACCTAGTGCAAAATTACAAATCATCTCCTGTATTAAAGCACAAAAATATCTTTGCAAGGAATACCATGCCTTTCTAGCCCACGTAGTAGACCAGAAGAAAGAACCAAAGAACATTAAAGATATTCCAGAAGTCTGCAACTTCCCAGACATTTTCCCAGAAGATCTCCCAGGAGTCCCACCAGAACGTCAAGTCGAATTCAGAATCGACTTGATTCCCGGAGCCACCCCAGTAGCAAAGTCACCGTACCGTTTAGCTCCAGCCGAGATGCAGAAACTGTCCAGTCAATTGAACGAGCTATTGAGCAAGGGATTCATTAGGCCAAGTTTCTCACCATGGGGTGCACCAGTCCTGTTCGTGAAAAAGAAGGACGGATCTTTTCGCATGTGCATCGATTATCGAGAACTGAACAAACTGACAATCAAAAACCGATATCCCCTTCCACGTATAGACGATCTTTTTGACCAACTACAAGGAGCGAGCTACTTCTCGAAAATCGACCTAAGATCCGGTTATCACCAGCTACGAGTACTAGAAGGAGACATCCCCAAAACGGCTTTCCGAACACGATATGGTCACTACGAGTTTGTAGTGATGCCCTTCGGATTGACAAACGCTCCAGCAGTGTTCATGGATTTGATGAATCGAGTATGTCGCCCTTTCCTGGACAAATTCGTGATCGTGTTCATAGATGATATACTCATCTATTCTAGAAACCAGGAAGAACACAGCCAACATCTCCGCCAAGTTCTGGAAACATTAAGGGCAGAGAAACTTTATGCAAAATTTTCCAAGTGCGAATTTTGGATTCGAGAGGTGGATTTTCTAGGACACGTAGTAAGCAAGGAAGGAATACACGTGGATCCCTCGAAGATCAAGGCAATAGAGAATTGGACGATCCCAAGAACCCCTACAGAGATCCGACAATTTTTAGGACTCGCCGGGTATTACCGAAGGTTCATACAAAATTTTTCCAAGATTGCCAAGCCACTCACCACACTAACTCAGAAAAATGTGACCTTCGACTGGGGAGAAAAACAAGATGCCGCATTTCAAATGCTAAAACGAGCATTGTGTAGTGCGCCCATCCTAACTCTGCCAGAAGGGACGGAGGACTTCGTGGTCTATTGTGATGCATCAAACCAAGGACTCGGGTGTGTCCTGATGCAACGAGGGAAGGTCATCGCCTATGCCTCCAGACAACTAAAGACGCATGAAGTGAACTACACAACGCACGATCTTGAGCTAGGAGCAGTCGTTTTCGCTCTAAAGATATGGAGACACTACCTCTACGGCACAAAATGCACGATCTTCACTGACCATAAAAGCCTTCAACATATTCTCAACCAGAAAGAACTCAACATGAGACAAAGACGGTGGGTAGAGCTACTAAGTGATTACGAATGCGAAATTCGATATCACCCCGGAAAGGCTAATGTGGTGGCGGATGCACTCAGTAGGAAGGAATACTCCGGTCGCCGAGTGAAGTCCCTAACTATGACGATCCATTCCCACCTGTCCACGCAAATCAAGGAAGCCCAAATGGAAGCCTTGAAAGCTGAAAATATGGCAGGAGAAACCCTAAGGGGAATGGATAAGAATCTTGAAACCAAGAACGACGGAGTTCGTTATTTCATGGATCGAATATGGACACCAAAGTTTGGTGGATTCAGAGAAATCGTCATGGACGAAGCCCATAAAACACGATACTCCATACATCCCGGCTCCGACAAGATGTATCTCGACCTCAAGAAGTTGTACTGGTGGCCGAACATGAAAGCCGAAATTGCTACCTACGTGAGTAAATGTCTGACGTGCGCTAAGGTCAAAATAGAATACCAAAAACCTTCAGGTTTATTACAACAACCAGAAATACCCGAATGGAAGTGGGAGCGGATAACTATGGATTTCATAACCAAGTTACCCAAAACGACAAACGGACTCGACACCATTTGGGTAATTATCGACAGGTTAACTAAATCAGCGCATTTCCTACCGATCAAAGAGACGGATAAATTGGAGAAGTTAACAAGAACGTACCTCAGGGAAATTGTACGACTGCACGGTGTGCCCGTATCCATTATCTCGGACCGAGATAGTAGATTCACCTCAAGATTCTGGCAGTCGCTACAAAGAGCTTTAGGGACAAGACTAGACATGAGTACCGCCTATCACCCTCAAACCGACGGCCAGAGCGAGAGAACCATACAAACCTTAGAAGACATGCTGAGAGCCTGCGTAATCGATTTTGGCAAAGCATGGGACACACATCTACCCTTGGTCGAGTTCTCGTACAACAATAGCTACCACACCAGTATCAAAGCTGCCCCGTTCGAAGCCCTCTATGGCCGCAAGTGCAGGTCACCTTTATGCTGGGCCGAAGTGGGAGACACCCAACTAGCAAAAGGACAAGCAACTGACAACACACTTACTGGGCCAGAAATCATACGGGAAACTACGGAGAAGATTGTTCAAATCCGAGAACATATAAAGGCATCAAGGGATAGACAAAAGAGTTATGCAGATAAGAGACGAAAACCCTTGGAATTCCAAGTTGGAGACCGTGTCCTACTAAAAGTCTCGCCTTGGAAAGGATTGATACGCTTCGGAAAACGTGGGAAACTGAACCCCAGATACATCGGACCATTCGAGATCCTTGCGAGGATCGGTCCAGTGGCTTACAAACTTAGACTACCTCAGGAACTCCACAATGTACACCCTACCTTTCATGTATCAAACCTGAAGAAATGCTTATCCGACGAGACCCTTGTCGTCCCTCTAGACGAAATCACAATAAACGAAAACCTCCAATTTATAGAGGAACCGGTAGAGATCATGGATCGGGAAGTCAAAAGGACTAAACAAAGCCGCATACCTATCGTAAAGGTCCGCTGGAACGCCAAGCGAGGACCTGAATACACCTGGGAACGAGAGGATCAAATGAAACAAAAGTACCCGCATCTTTTTCCTAATTTGTAATAGTGATCTTAGATTAAATTTCGGGACGAAATTCCCTTATCAGGGGGATGATGTGACAACCCTATTTTTTCCCAAAAGCATTGTAAACACTCGAAAGCTAAAAACAACGAAATTAACCTCGAAAATAAAGTGTTCAGGTATCTAAGTTGGGATGCATCGAATATTAGATATCATGCCCAGGTTTCCAAAGACATAAAGAACACTCAAAACCGAGTTATATTGAAGAAATTATAACCACTCGCATAATTACGACTCGACGTTAAAACATGATTTGACGTAAAAAGTGAAATCTCGATAAAATACATTTTAGCCTTAAAGTATCTAAACAAAAGTCGTAGATCTCGTTGAAAGATGAGCGTGCATAAAAAGATCGCCCAATTTGGACCTCGTATGAAGAAGTTACGAATTTTCAAAGTTTCGTAACAGTAGTAAAGGGCTAAAAACTCGGATTGAAGATCGAATATTATTTAGCTATCGCCACCTAAACGGAAGTTGAAGATCTCCTCGGTGGTAATAAAACAATAAAAAGACAAACGAAAACCGACGTCGAATAAAGAACCTATGAAATTTTAACGAACTTTAGGAGGCCCGGCCTATTAAAATTATATCATTAAAAATAAAGTCAAAACTAGCCGACGGAGTCTAAATGAAAGTTGTAGAGCATAATCTCACCTACGCGTGGATATAAAGAACGCGAAAAACGGAGCTCGTACGCGAAAGTTACGGAATTTAGAAGTTGGAAGCAGGGATTACGCCCTGCGTAATCTGGGAGTACGCCCCGCGTACTAGACCCAGGGTCGAGTCCCATCGGCCCGCCCAAACTACGCCTAGCTAGCCAGGAGTCGTAAGCCATGACGCCTTATTACGCCCCGTGTAACCGAAGTACGCCCCGCGTACTGACTACGCCCCGCGTACTCCGGCAGTACGCGCCGCGTACGGGGGTTTTCAGCCCTATAAATAGAGGGCATAAGGCTCGGGTTTTGGCACACCTTCACCATTTCTCAGACATTCTCCCAGCTCCAGAGACCCTTTTCTCACCTCGGTTTCCGCACTCGAGCCCCGACGAAAGATTTACGTTGCAGAAGTTCCCGAAGAGCCCGACGACGCAACTATCCGCGATCGAAACTCTGCTCAACTCTAGCCCCTCTCTTCAAACTTAACGAGTGAGTTCATACCCCTACTTTTCAATTCTTTTACATGTTTTAGGGGGGAAATACAAGTACATTACACGTTAAAAGTATCGTTTTCTAAACATAAATGCAATTTCTAACTTCGATTATCGATACAAACATCTTAGGTATACAAGGGCAATTATATCACTAAGTTATGTCTACGAAATGGAACATACTATCTGAAAAACTATAATGGGTATAGTTAGCAAGTCAATCATACATTTTATACAGTTTGAAAACGAACTACTTTCAAAAGAAGTAAGGTTATTTCATTGTAAATCTATTTATACTAGTCAATGTGAGACATTTAAACTTCAACGTACATTTTTGTATACATTTCAAGTCCTGTATTATATACCATAATCTCTTGGAGGGAGAGCGTGATACTTGTGTATAGATCTATACGGGATTGACAATCCCGCACCTAAACTACTAGCTATAGTTAGACCGGCAGGTCTGGGGTGACAAATGTCATAACACTGCAACACTTGAAGAATGTTGTTACAGGCCGTCAGTGTCAATAGTATGGTTATAAAGCTCACATAAAAAGTATAAAACAAGATTGATTTACGAGATTCATATGTGCATCGCAGTTTTCTTACATTATAATTTCATACTAAATTATTGTCATTGTTGTCTATAAAAGTTACTAATACATTTCCAGTTTTGGAACCTCTTTCATTCTTACAAGAAAATATCGGATTTTCTAAAAACCTCGTTTACCAAATTACTACCAAAAGGAATATACTTTTCAACTCGGAGCACTCATGAACTCACCAACTTAATTGTTGACACTTTTCAAAACCACTTGTATTTCTCAGGGAATCAGTGATACAGGTAAACTACCAGCTTTTGGAAGAAGGAACACAAAGGATGATTTTATCATTAAACATTTATTCATCATATTGTAATATTCTTTTGATAACATGTATAACGCAACAATACACGTTTTCATTGTTATATATATGATGGTTGTGTTACTTTCTTTACAATATTCAATCGTTGTGATACTACGTGAAGTCATCCACCCCCGAATGTTTTCGTCATTCTGGTTTGGGGGTGTGACAGATTGGTATCATAGCATTGTTTATAGTGAACCAAGTATATCTAACCACATAAGATATACAAACTATAAATACAACGGGAACCAAAAACCCTCTGATAACAACATTTTCATAGAAATATATTTTCTTTTAAATATATACATTTTTACCGCACGTATCAGTCTCGCGTCATGACAAGTTTTTTCTAAAAAGTAGAATGGCAAGTTGCAATACCACGATTGAGCCTTGGGGTATGTAACCAAATCAAGAATAAATATAGCCTGATCAACTATATTTATCCTGGATTTGACCAATATACGTCGAGGAATGGTCGTAGTAGTCAACAAGCCAAAAACTTATAAAATCTAAATTCACTAAATTGAAATAATATAAGTCTATTAATAAACGATAAAACATTGCGCTCAGTAAAGATATAAATAGGCTTAGGCATTCGTTAATTAGAAACTCTTTTCTCATAAAAATCTCATACCTCTATCCCAGTACAGACAAATGGCCGGATTTCCTTTACCAGGAGACCCCTACTACCTAAATCAAGGTAACGGCGGCTGGATAGAAGAAGACCCGGAGGAAGACCCAGAGGAAATCGAAGAAGAAATCGAAGAAGAAATCGAAGAAGAGGTCGAAGAAGAAATCGAAATCGAAGTCGGAGAGGAATACGAAGTCGACAAGGAGATCGTGGAAATTTCTAGCGGAACAGATTCCGAACCAGAAGTAATTGACCCTCCCATCCCCCATCCTCCAGTGATCAGGCCACATCAACCGGGACCCATTCCCATATGGGGAAGCCACCTCTACTACTGGAGCCGTCAACAAGGCGTGCGTCCTCCATTTGGCATGTGTCGGGATTTTTACAATGTCAGTGGAGGAGGCTCCGCTGATCGGGCACTTCCCGTTGTCGTGAACGCTATAGCTAACCAGAACTACCAGGCAGAACAACAAGCAACCAGAATTCGAGAAATCAATGCTGCTACCCAAGGTAACGCCTCCGACATCAGCCGTTTGGACGGACTACATGAGAATCTCCAAATCTACACGGGGACACTACAGAACCAAATGATAACAGCGCTAGATGACATAAGAGAGATGAAAGAACAACAAGCAGAATTCGAGAGGCGACTGATGGGAGTCAAACGGTCAGATGCCGAATCCAGCTCCAAATGCCACAAGTAGAGTTTGTTCAAGCTCCAACAAATTTTGATATAGACTAGGACTGCGGATAAAGTTTTTCTCTTATTTTCTTTTATCTGTAAGACGGAGACCTCTTAATTAGGTCAAATTTTCCTAGAAGCCTAATGAAACACACCTTAGGTGTGATATATATATATGCAGTGCCTCTTTATATACCTCTCGAAATTAATTAAATTGTTATATCTAACTTGAAACCAAAAACTAAAGTCAAAACAAATTACAAGATACGACTAACTCTCAATTACACGATTGTCAAAACATTAGAAACTTATAGTATTCATTCTTATTTTCTCTACCAGAACATGCCTCCTCGTAGAACAACACGCAGAAACTCAACTCCAGCACCACCTCCACCACCTCCTCCAACTATGGATGCAGCTATGTTCCAAACTGCTGTAACGGCCGCTGTAACCGCGACGATGGCTCAAATGAGCAACAATGGGTCGGGAGGTGGAATAAATAGCTTTACCAACGGCCCAAGCCAAGGCCGTACTGGAGTCTGCACTTACAAAGACTTCACTAATGGAAAACCTATTCCCTTTTATGGAACTGGAGGAGTGTTGGCTCTGTCCCAATGGATAGAGAAGACGGAAGCCGTATTTGAAATTTGCGCATGCCCGGAAGAAAGCAAAGTAAAATTTGCTGCCTGTACATTCTCTGAACGCGCCTTGACATGGTGGAACGGCCACGTCAAGACACTAACCCTGGTGGTGGCAAACTCCATGGGTTGGGAGAATTTGAAGCGAATGCTCCTACGGGAATACTGCCCAAGGGGTGAAATTCAGAAGCTGGAACAAGAATTGTGGAACCTTTCGATGAAAGGTTTGGACATCGCAGGCTACACCAATAGGTTCAGCGATTTGATAACGCTTTGTCCTGGGATGTTAATTCTAGAAAGCCAAAAAGTTGAGAGATACATCTGGGGATTATCACCCCAACTGCGAGGAAGTGTACTAGCTTCAAAGCCCATGACCTTCGACAGTGCCAAAGAACTGGCGCAATCGCTTGTGGATCATGGCGTCTGCCAAGGAGTCACGACTATCGCAACTGAACCAACCAAAGGGAACAATGACAACAATAACAACAGCAAGAAGAAGTATTGGAACAAGAGGAAGGGACTAACCTCGCAGGAACCTTCAAAGAGACAAATGGTGGCGGTTCATGCTGCTACTACTCCCAGCACAACTCCTACAACTTCGACGCCAACAAAACAATATGCAGGGAACTTGCCTAAGTGCAGCAAATGCAACTACCATCACCACGGTAATTGCCGCGAAATGTACTGTAAGAACTGTGACAGGAAAGGGCACACAGCCCGTTTCTGTAAGGCACCAGCGCGGCCATTCTCTCAAGTTCCTAGTACTGGGGTAAGTCAAGCCTGTTATGGATGTGGAGAAACCGGGCATTTCAAGAGGGACTGCCCCAAGACAAGGAATGTTGGTGGTATTGGGAGAGTGCTGGCGATAGGTCAAAATGAAGCAATAACTGATCCAACAGTAGTTACGGGTACGTTTCTCCTCAACAACATTTATGCATGCATACTATTTGATTGCGGTGCGGAGAGAAGTTTTGTGAGCCATAAATTCAAACATCTACTTAACCAGAGACCCCAACCACTTAATAAAATATTCACCGTAGAAATGGCTAATGGAAAAACAGAAAGCACAAGTGATATGTACGTCGGGTGCACATTAAATTTAAACGAACATTTATTTCCAATCGACCTTATGCCCATTTCGATAAGGAGTTTTGATATAATCATCGGTATGGACTGGCTGAGTCTTCACCATGCCGACATTCTTTGCCATGAAAAGGCCGTTCGTCTCAATCTTCCCAACGGCGAAAATCTCATCATATATGGAGACAAACCTAGTGCAAAATTACAAATCATCTCCTGTATTAAAGCACAAAAATATCTTTGCAAGGAATACCATGCCTTTCTAGCCCACGTAGTAGACCAGAAGAAAGAACCAAAGAACATTAAAGATATTCCAGAAGTCTGCAACTTCCCAGACATTTTCCCAGAAGATCTCCCAGGAGTCCCACCAGAACGTCAAGTCGAATTCAGAATCGACTTGATTCCCGGAGCCACCCCAGTAGCAAAGTCACCGTACCGTTTAGCTCCAGCCGAGATGCAGAAACTGTCCAGTCAATTGAACGAGCTATTGAGCAAGGGATTCATTAGGCCAAGTTTCTCACCATGGGGTGCACCAGTCCTGTTCGTGAAAAAGAAGGACGGATCTTTTCGCATGTGCATCGATTATCGAGAACTGAACAAACTGACAATCAAAAACCGATATCCCCTTCCACGTATAGACGATCTTTTTGACCAACTACAAGGAGCGAGCTACTTCTCGAAAATCGACCTAAGATCCGGTTATCACCAGCTACGAGTACTAGAAGGAGACATCCCCAAAACGGCTTTCCGAACACGATATGGTCACTACGAGTTTGTAGTGATGCCCTTCGGATTGACAAACGCTCCAGCAGTGTTCATGGATTTGATGAATCGAGTATGTCGCCCTTTCCTGGACAAATTCGTGATCGTGTTCATAGATGATATACTCATCTATTCTAGAAACCAGGAAGAACACAGCCAACATCTCCGCCAAGTTCTGGAAACATTAAGGGCAGAGAAACTTTATGCAAAATTTTCCAAGTGCGAATTTTGGATTCGAGAGGTGGATTTTCTAGGACACGTAGTAAGCAAGGAAGGAATACACGTGGATCCCTCGAAGATCAAGGCAATAGAGAATTGGACGATCCCAAGAACCCCTACAGAGATCCGACAATTTTTAGGACTCGCCGGGTATTACCGAAGGTTCATACAAAATTTTTCCAAGATTGCCAAGCCACTCACCACACTAACTCAGAAAAATGTGACCTTCGACTGGGGAGAAAAACAAGATGCCGCATTTCAAATGCTAAAACGAGCATTGTGTAGTGCGCCCATCCTAACTCTGCCAGAAGGGACGGAGGACTTCGTGGTCTATTGTGATGCATCAAACCAAGGACTCGGGTGTGTCCTGATGCAACGAGGGAAGGTCATCGCCTATGCCTCCAGACAACTAAAGACGCATGAAGTGAACTACACAACGCACGATCTTGAGCTAGGAGCAGTCGTTTTCGCTCTAAAGATATGGAGACACTACCTCTACGGCACAAAATGCACGATCTTCACTGACCATAAAAGCCTTCAACATATTCTCAACCAGAAAGAACTCAACATGAGACAAAGACGGTGGGTAGAGCTACTAAGTGATTACGAATGCGAAATTCGATATCACCCCGGAAAGGCTAATGTGGTGGCGGATGCACTCAGTAGGAAGGAATACTCCGGTCGCCGAGTGAAGTCCCTAACTATGACGATCCATTCCCACCTGTCCACGCAAATCAAGGAAGCCCAAATGGAAGCCTTGAAAGCTGAAAATATGGCAGGAGAAACCCTAAGGGGAATGGATAAGAATCTTGAAACCAAGAACGACGGAGTTCGTTATTTCATGGATCGAATATGGACACCAAAGTTTGGTGGATTCAGAGAAATCGTCATGGACGAAGCCCATAAAACACGATACTCCATACATCCCGGCTCCGACAAGATGTATCTCGACCTCAAGAAGTTGTACTGGTGGCCGAACATGAAAGCCGAAATTGCTACCTACGTGAGTAAATGTCTGACGTGCGCTAAGGTCAAAATAGAATACCAAAAACCTTCAGGTTTATTACAACAACCAGAAATACCCGAATGGAAGTGGGAGCGGATAACTATGGATTTCATAACCAAGTTACCCAAAACGACAAACGGACTCGACACCATTTGGGTAATTATCGACAGGTTAACTAAATCAGCGCATTTCCTACCGATCAAAGAGACGGATAAATTGGAGAAGTTAACAAGAACGTACCTCAGGGAAATTGTACGACTGCACGGTGTGCCCGTATCCATTATCTCGGACCGAGATAGTAGATTCACCTCAAGATTCTGGCAGTCGCTACAAAGAGCTTTAGGGACAAGACTAGACATGAGTACCGCCTATCACCCTCAAACCGACGGCCAGAGCGAGAGAACCATACAAACCTTAGAAGACATGCTGAGAGCCTGCGTAATCGATTTTGGCAAAGCATGGGACACACATCTACCCTTGGTCGAGTTCTCGTACAACAATAGCTACCACACCAGTATCAAAGCTGCCCCGTTCGAAGCCCTCTATGGCCGCAAGTGCAGGTCACCTTTATGCTGGGCCGAAGTGGGAGACACCCAACTAGCAAAAGGACAAGCAACTGACAACACACTTACTGGGCCAGAAATCATACGGGAAACTACGGAGAAGATTGTTCAAATCCGAGAACATATAAAGGCATCAAGGGATAGACAAAAGAGTTATGCAGATAAGAGACGAAAACCCTTGGAATTCCAAGTTGGAGACCGTGTCCTACTAAAAGTCTCGCCTTGGAAAGGATTGATACGCTTCGGAAAACGTGGGAAACTGAACCCCAGATACATCGGACCATTCGAGATCCTTGCGAGGATCGGTCCAGTGGCTTACAAACTTAGACTACCTCAGGAACTCCACAATGTACACCCTACCTTTCATGTATCAAACCTGAAGAAATGCTTATCCGACGAGACCCTTGTCGTCCCTCTAGACGAAATCACAATAAACGAAAACCTCCAATTTATAGAGGAACCGGTAGAGATCATGGATCGGGAAGTCAAAAGGACTAAACAAAGCCGCATACCTATCGTAAAGGTCCGCTGGAACGCCAAGCGAGGACCTGAATACACCTGGGAACGAGAGGATCAAATGAAACAAAAGTACCCGCATCTTTTTCCTAATTTGTAATAGTGATCTTAGATTAAATTTCGGGACGAAATTCCCTTATCAGGGGGATGATGTGACAACCCTATTTTTTCCCAAAAGCATTGTAAACACTCGAAAGCTAAAAACAACGAAATTAACCTCGAAAATAAAGTGTTCAGGTATCTAAGTTGGGATGCATCGAATATTAGATATCATGCCCAGGTTTCCAAAGACATAAAGAACACTCAAAACCGAGTTATATTGAAGAAATTATAACCACTCGCATAATTACGACTCGACGTTAAAACATGATTTGACGTAAAAAGTGAAATCTCGATAAAATACATTTTAGCCTTAAAGTATCTAAACAAAAGTCGTAGATCTCGTTGAAAGATGAGCGTGCATAAAAAGATCGCCCAATTTGGACCTCGTATGAAGAAGTTACGAATTTTCAAAGTTTCGTAACAGTAGTAAAGGGCTAAAAACTCGGATTGAAGATCGAATATTATTTAGCTATCGCCACCTAAACGGAAGTTGAAGATCTCCTCGGTGGTAATAAAACAATAAAAAGACAAACGAAAACCGACGTCGAATAAAGAACCTATGAAATTTTAACGAACTTTAGGAGGCCCGGCCTATTAAAATTATATCATTAAAAATAAAGTCAAAACTAGCCGACGGAGTCTAAATGAAAGTTGTAGAGCATAATCTCACCTACGCGTGGATATAAAGAACGCGAAAAACGGAGCTCGTACGCGAAAGTTACGGAATTTAGAAGTTGGAAGCAGGGATTACGCCCTGCGTAATCTGGGAGTACGCCCCGCGTACTAGACCCAGGGTCGAGTCCCATCGGCCCGCCCAAACTACGCCTAGCTAGCCAGGAGTCGTAAGCCATGACGCCTTATTACGCCCCGTGTAACCGAAGTACGCCCCGCGTACTGACTACGCCCCGCGTACTCCGGCAGTACGCGCCGCGTACGGGGGTTTTCAGCCCTATAAATAGAGGGCATAAGGCTCGGGTTTTGGCACACCTTCACCATTTCTCAGACATTCTCCCAGCTCCAGAGACCCTTTTCTCACCTCGGTTTCCGCACTCGAGCCCCGACGAAAGATTTACGTTGCAGAAGTTCCCGAAGAGCCCGACGACGCAACTATCCGCGATCGAAACTCTGCTCAACTCTAGCCCCTCTCTTCAAACTTAACGAGTGAGTTCATACCCCTACTTTTCAATTCTTTTACATGTTTTAGGGGGGAAATACAAGTACATTACACGTTAAAAGTATCGTTTTCTAAACATAAATGCAATTTCTAACTTCGATTATCGATACAAACATCTTAGGTATACAAGGGCAATTATATCACTAAGTTATGTCTACGAAATGGAACATACTATCTGAAAAACTATAATGGGTATAGTTAGCAAGTCAATCATACATTTTATACAGTTTGAAAACGAACTACTTTCAAAAGAAGTAAGGTTATTTCATTGTAAATCTATTTATACTAGTCAATGTGAGACATTTAAACTTCAACGTACATTTTTGTATACATTTCAAGTCCTGTATTATATACCATAATCTCTTGGAGGGAGAGCGTGATACTTGTGTATAGATCTATACGGGATTGACAATCCCGCACCTAAACTACTAGCTATAGTTAGACCGGCAGGTCTGGGGTGACAAATGTCATAACACTGCAACACTTGAAGAATGTTGTTACAGGCCGTCAGTGTCAATAGTATGGTTATAAAGCTCACATAAAAAGTATAAAACAAGATTGATTTACGAGATTCATATGTGCATCGCAGTTTTCTTACATTATAATTTCATACTAAATTATTGTCATTGTTGTCTATAAAAGTTACTAATACATTTCCAGTTTTGGAACCTCTTTCATTCTTACAAGAAAATATCGGATTTTCTAAAAACCTCGTTTACCAAATTACTACCAAAAGGAATATACTTTTCAACTCGGAGCACTCATGAACTCACCAACTTAATTGTTGACACTTTTCAAAACCACTTGTATTTCTCAGGGAATCAGTGATACAGGTAAACTACCAGCTTTTGGAAGAAGGAACACAAAGGATGATTTTATCATTAAACATTTATTCATCATATTGTAATATTCTTTTGATAACATGTATAACGCAACAATACACGTTTTCATTGTTATATATATGATGGTTGTGTTACTTTCTTTACAATATTCAATCGTTGTGATACTACGTGAAGTCATCCACCCCCGAATGTTTCCGCCATTCTGGTTTGGGGGTGTGACAACTGGAGCCAATCACTCTACCTTTTAACACCTGCCTTGTAGTTGTAACAGTCGAAATCACGGGGTCAGCTTTCGATATGAATGGATTTGTTAAAGGAATGTTTGTTGTAAAGACTTTTCCAACTACTTTAGCTTCTTCACCAGATTTTCCAGAAGCTCCTTCACCAACAGACGTCCTTTCTCCCCCTTGCACCCCTGTGACAACAGGTGGGGAATTTTTTGGTAAAATACTTGCAAGTTGAGATAACGGGGCTAACTGTTTGTTGAGATTAGCTTCGAAAAGAAGAAACTTTTGGGACAAATACTCTTTGGTAATTAAAGGAGAGGATCCTGGCTTCGAAACAATATCTTTCAATTAAGTCAACAATTTTTTGATTTTGAAAAGATTTGTACTTCGTCTTTTGACATTTGATCAACCTTAGGGCCAAGAACTTAATAGAGTTTGACAAATCTTATCACTGCATCCACAATTAGGTCCATCTTTTGATTAAGAGAAACATAATCTTTTTCTGCAACTGCGATCTCTTTGTTCATATCCTCCCAAAGTTCCTGAATATTCAAATTCACATCTTCTCTTACCTTCATAACATCTTGAACAAATAAAATGTGACGTTCTTTTGTAACAGTTTTCAATTCGTGAAGATTAGAAGAAAAAGTAGACAATTAATTCTTCACACGCTTTTCATTATTCTGATCAACTTCAAAATGTCCTCATGAAGACGGCCAGCTTGCTTTTTGAGCATAAGATCAACTTCGAGACAGGATACTGAATGTTTCCTTCCTCTATCAGCTTGAATTTGCAATAATGAATTAAGCTTCTGATTCAGGATTTTGAATTGTTTTCCAGTCAGTATCAAGTTGTCAGGAATCTCCTCTTCTTTAGGATCAAACTGAATATCTCCAAATGTTCCACCAAAAATATTTTCATCATCATCAGATGAATGATGAGCTTCCGTAGTATTAATCGGTGGGTCCGTAGATTGGGAAGAAAATAAGGAAGTAACTGGTTGGTTGATGATATTTTCGGAAGTTGGTGAATGTGTATCAAGAGGAGTAGTTACAAATGGAGGTAAAGTAATTGTTGTATCTATGGTGGAAGTTTCGAAAGTTAAAGAAACAATGATAGGTGTACCTTGTGACAGAGTGGTTTCGACATTTGTTGTCAATGGAAGAGAAACAATAATTCGTTCTGGTTGAGAAACGGAGGAAGATACAACAATCATTTCGATATTTGAAGTATCGACTTGAGAAGTTGTCACTGGTGGATCTTGAAGAACTTCATCTTTAGTAGATTCGTCATTTAACACCAATTTGCGAAGCTTCTTTTTCTGTTTTCTCAAAATATGTTTAGCCATATCTTTGACTTGTTGCTTCTTTGATGAAAGTGAGATGGGAACTGGAACTTCTCGAGTCACCACTTTTTTTCTTGTAACATGGGTTTTCGAACCATAAATGGATAAAAAACTTGGATATTTATCAGAAGAGCTTTGTGACCTATGAGCCATTTTCTTGAGTCTCTTGAACACTCCAGTTTTCGAATGAACCACCTCCTTTAGAGGTGCATCAGGCTTTATTGCACCAGTGGTATCCTTAGGCTTCTAGACAATGACATCATCTGTTGGTTTCTTCATTGGAGATTTTGTTTTCTTCTTCTCCCAAATCGGTTTCGTAGGACTTTCCTCTACCTTCTTCGAACTTCTTGAACGTTTAAACGGACCCTTTGCAATTCTAGACAACAAAATTCCAGTTTCAACAGAGGGATTGATCGTTTTCAAATAAGCCTGTAAAACTGAATTGGAAGAATCCACCTTCTTAAGCATACCATCCAGAATTCTACCAACACTAGGAAATTCATCAGAATTATCCTCAACAACTTTCCTAAAATTTTAATTCAAAAATTCTGTTGTAACCTCATTAGCTGGTACTTGAATTCCTTTATATTCGTATGCAAATTGAAGAATCAAACTCCAGTATCTTGCAAATGAAATACCATCTACGACATTGGTACTTTCCACACTCTTGAGAAATTCCCTCCATATATGTGTAGCATAATACATAGAATGATCATAATAGATACCAGCCACCATGGCATAAACTTCAAATCGCCATTATCCAATCCAACATTCCGACCAATAAGATAGCAAAGATAAATGCCAAACAAAAAATTCCAAATACACGGAAGGCTGGACTTCTTGAATTCACTAATCTTTTTAAGAACGTGTTAATTTATGACTTATATTAATCAAATAACAATATTATTATTCTTTATATTATCCTCATAATATATTAATAATATTTCTTCTCTCATTATAAATCATCTTGTCAAGTTGCTATGGTGAAGGCAACCCAAAAGGACCATGCTCAATTGGGTAAAGTACTTACCAAATATAGTTGCAGCCTTAGACACTATTCCAACAGTCTTCCACTTGGATAAGTCTAGTAATTATATATACTGATTAGCAATCGTAGCTCTCAAAGACGCTGTCAAACTCTGATCTTATCAATTTTGTCCTTTAGATAAGGGATCGTACAGTCCTCTTTTAGATATCATGCTATCAATTCTATGGAACCAATTGTCCAGCATTTGGTTTCTCGATCTCAGATTTATTCGACATAGAACTTAATCGAACACATCAATTTAGTTCTGATCGGGCCCGGCACATAAGTCAAATCAAATCATCGAGCGGCCGAGATATCGCTTTTACCCTCTTAGGATAAAAGTAACAAATAAACTTCGACTTATATGCATTTACTTATTCATTAATCAATTATACACAACAATGAGTTTTATAACATCAATTTACTGATGCGGTTTTGCATTATCAATGTACAACCAATTAACAAATAACAAACCACATATCTAGGTTTTAAGACCATAGGATATTATCGTCTTGCGATCAACCTTTTTCGTCAAATTCCATAAGTTGATTCCAGCAAGCGCGGGTTTGTTCCAATGCTCAAAACTAGTTCATAAGCACTCATGAACGTTGTAGCAACCTTTTGCTATGTCTAATACCATTTAGACACTCTACACACTAATTCATGACAATCTTCATTCATACCTACTTCCAACATATGAACGATTGTGGATCGTTTGAGTAATTCGATTATTCCAAATAAACTCAATTATTCAGGAAGTCAAAACATGCAAAGTGAAACAATAGTTAAACATTTAACATAAGACAGTAACTTTACTTATAAATAATACTCCTTTATTTATTCATCAAATGTTAAATCACATTTATCTATCATAAGTTTCTAAAACTATATAATCTAATCTAATATCATCTCTCAGCCCAATACTCTTAGCATGCTGCAAATGCTTAACCCTACTCAGTCCCTTCGTAAGCGGATCTGCTGGGTTATCTTCTGATGATATCCTCCTCACCACGAGGTGTCCTTCTTCTACTCGATGTCTAATGAAATGATATTTTCTGTTGATATGAAGAGATCTACCATGATCCCTCGGTTCCTTGGTCAAGGCAACCGCTCCTTCATTATCACAGAAAATTTCCATAGGCTCCTTTATGACAGGCACAACTCCAAGATCACCAATGAAGTTCTTTAACCATATTGGATCCTTCAACGCTTCGCTTGCTGCAATCTACTCTGATTCGCACGTTGAATCAGCTACGGTTTCCTGCTTGGAACTCTTCCAAGTTACTGCTCCTCCATTAAGAGTAAAGACCCAGCCCGACTGCGAATGGAAGTTGTCCCTATCAGTTTGAAAGTTGGCATCACTATTTCCTCGCACCTTCAAGTCATCACTCCCCCCGAGGACTAAAAACCATTCCTTGGTCCTCCGAAGTTACTTAAGGGTATTCTTGACCGCAATCCAATGTGCTCTTCCAGGGTTCCCTTGATATCTACTAACCATGCTCAAAGCAAAGGCTACATCACGGCGAGTACAAGTCATAGCATACATAAATGAGCCAACTGCGGAAGCGTATGGTACTCGGCTCATTTCTGCTATCTCGGCTTCGGTACTCAGACTTTGAGTCTTACTCAACTTGGCATTACTTTGTATTGGTAATTCTCCCTTCTTTGAATTTTCCATACTAAAAGGTTTCAGTACTTTATCTAAGTAAGTGTTCTGACTAAGTCCTATTAGTCTCTTACTTCTTTCTCTCACTATCCTTATTCCAAAATATAGGAAGCCTCTCCGAGATCCTTCATAGCGAAGCACTTCCCGAGCCAGGACTTAACCTCCTGCAGAGTCTGGATGTCGTTTCCTGTGAGTAGTATGTCATCTACATACAAAACGAGAAAGCTAACTATACTCCCACTGGCTTTGACATATACACATGATTCATCTTCGCTTCGTACAAATCCAAACTCTTTGACTTTCTCATCAAAGCAAAGATTCCATCTGCGACATGCTTTCTTAAGTCCATAAATGGACTTCTCAAGCTTACACACTCTATTTGGATGCTTCGGGTCAACAAAACCCTCTGGCTGAGCCATGTAAACATCCTCAGCCAACCTCCCATTAAGGAAAGCGGTCTTGACATCCATTTGCCAAATCTCATAATCATGAAATGTGGCAATAGCTAGTATCACTGTAATAGATTTTATCTTCGCAACTGGTGAGATGGTCTCATCATAGTCAACTCCGGGAGTTTGAGTAAAGCCCTTCGCAACCAATTGCGCCTTATATGTGTGTATGTTTCCATCCACGTCGGTCTTCTTCTTGAAGATCCATTTGCACCCAACGGTCTTACGTCCGGGAACATTATCAACTAAATTCCAAACTTGGTTGTCATACATGGATTGGATCTCGCTGTTCATTGCCTCTTTCCATTTTGCAGACTCCGGGCCTGCCATGGCTTCCTTAAAGCTATTAGGTTCATCTAGATTTATTAGTGTACTATCACTAATATACGTGTCCCCTTCGGTAGTAATATGAAAACCATATAACTGGGGTTGAACTCTAACTCTTTCGGAACGTCTAAGAGGTAAGCACTGGTCAATAGGTTCAACCGGAGTTTCCTCCTCGGGTTGATTGACAGCGGTAGAGGTTCCTTCATCAATCGATTCTTGAATCTCTTCGAGCTCGATTTGCCTCCCACTGTCTCCTTGGCTTATGAGTTCCCGCTCTTGGAAAACCCCTCTCCTCACAACGAAGACAACATTGTCACTCGGTCTATAGAAGAGATATCCAAAGGATATCTGTAGGTAGCCGATGAAAATACATCGCTCACTACGAGGTTCGAGCTTGTTGTGAGTATCTCGTCTTACGAAAGCCTCGCAACCCCAAACCTTGATATGTGCTAACGAGGGAGCTTTCCCTGTCCACATCTCGTGAGGTGTTTTGGTAACCTTCTTCGTAGGGACTCGATTAAGGATATGGGCAACAGTCTCTAAGGCATACCCCCAGAATGAGATAGATAGTGAAGCACGACTCATCATAGAATGAACCATGTCTAACAAGGTTCGATAATGCCTTTGTGCCACACCATTAAATCGTGGTGTGCTAGGTGGCGTCAATTACGAAACTATTCCGCATTCTTTGAGATAGTCGTGGAATTCAAGACTTAGGTACTCTCCTCCTCGATCGGATCGAAGCATCTTGATTTTCCTGCCCAATTGATTCTCCACTTCATTTTTGAACTCTTTGAACTTTTCAAACGTTTCTGACATTTGCTTGATTAAGTAAATATACCCATATCTACTATAGTCATCGGTAAAAGTCACATAGAAGCAGTTCCCATCCTTTGTGGTTGATCTAAAGGGTCCACACACATCGGTATGTATGAGGTCTAAAAAACCCTCACCCCTTTCACATGTGCTAGTGAAGGGTGACTTGGTCATCTTTCCAAGTAAACAAGATTCACATGTGTCATCTTCCCTAAGGTCGAATGACTCCAACACTCCATCCTTTTGGAGTTGGGCTATGCGCTTCTTGTTGACATGTCCAAGACGATAATGCCACAAGGATGCTCTATCCATACTATTTGAAGAATCCATGTATAAAACATCATTTCCTAGGTTATCTACAATCATAACAGTTTCATAAATTCCATTACATGGCATTGCTTCAAAATATATGTCACCATTTAGATAAGCATAAATAGAACCATTCTCATTATTAAAAGAAAATATAAATCCTTGTCTAAACAAACCATGAAACGAAATGGTGTTTCTTGCCATTTCTGGCGAGTAGCAACAATTATCCAACTCTAAACATAATCCATTACTAAGCACTAAAGAATACACTCCAATCTTGGTCACAGGCGACGATCTTCTGTTCACCATGATTAGATTTATTCTTCCGTGCTCCACATCCCTATTTCTTCTTAGTCCCTGCAATTCAGAACAAATGTGGTAACCACATTCGGTATCGAGGGCCAAGAAATAGCATGAGATGAATCATTAGATTTAATTGTGTAAATACCTACGAAAGATGGCTTGATCTTTCCTTCCTTGATAGCTTGCAGGTATTCTGGGCAACTTCTCTTCTAATGCCCTATTTTGTGGCAATGGTGGCACTCTGCCTCCTTTGGGTTAGAGTTGGACTTAGCGGGATCAACTTTGGTCCCACTAGAAGAGGAACCATCTCAGGACTTTCCCTTGCGGTGGCTCTTAGACGGAGCCTTCCTCTTCTTGCCCCTTCCTGGCCCAATAGCCAAAACAGGAGCAGCGGGTGGATTGGGAGTTGGTGCAACAGACTTGTCCTTGAGGTTGCTCTCAGCAACCCTTAGGAGACCTTGGATTTTACTTAGGGTGACCTCTTCCTTGTTCATGTGGTAGGTCATCCTAATTTGGTTGTAACACGGAGGCAAATCTTCCCCAAAGTCGACAATCAACTTGCAAAGACAATCGACATACCTTTGCATCTTTTGCAAGTGTACGGTTAGAGATTCTCCATGTCCCATTTGTAACGCCTGTACATCCGGGCTAGTTAATTTAGAGGTAATAGGGGTCGAAAATGATTTTTCAACAAAAGATTATTTAGAATAAATAATCTTAACCAAGTTTTAGAATATGTCACAAGGTTTCCGTACATATAAAGAGCGTCGAAATCGGAGTTATAACGAAGAAGTTATGACCCATCGAAGTTTCGCGACGGAACCGGCACGGCACCGAGAAGCATAAATAGTGATTTTACCATGGAGGACTTTTTAGCCTTAGTGATCTAAACGAAAGTCGTATAATATGTTAAACCGAGAAAATCCATAAAAAGAACGCCCAAATCTGACTTTGTATGAAAAAGTTATGATTTTTCTAAGATTCGGCTTAGCAGTGCACGCCCCGAAACTCGAATTTTAGTTCGAGCGGTTTTTGGCTTACGTGACTTAAATGAGAGTTGAAGATCTCATTAATAGGAACTTAACAGTAAAAAGACAAACGAAAACAGAGTCCGTATGAAGGAGTTACGAATTCTTCGCGGTCATTTAACAGTCTAAACGCATCGTACTGTTAAATTTAAGATCGGTCGAGAAATAACTGATGGAGTCAAAATGAAAGTTATAGATATTATTTTTACCTATGCGTGGATATAAAGAACGTCAAAAGCGGAGGTCGTATGTGAAAGTTACGGATTTTAGAAGTCGGAAGTGTGCTGTGCAAAAATGGGTGATGTGGCACAATCTTGGCCATTGCTTTCTCCCCAAGTCTTGCCACTAGATGGTGACATGTGGCACCAAGTTCAACCATTTTCACCCTATAAATAGAACCTCTCCCACCCTCATTGTCTTCACACCTTTCTCACTCTTTCTTCTCTTTACTCTCTCTCTAGAACCTCTCTCTAGCCCCCGAAACCCCACAAGTGCTCGACGGCTCCGAGAAGAAGAGCTTTTCCGCATGGGAATGCTGCTCCAAGAAAAGCCTGGTTTTCTATAAAACCCGCTGTAAGTGAGCTACGCCTACGCTATTTTTAATATAGTTTTTATTTAATTATATTAACGTTATTAAGAACATATAATAAGTAATTGGGCTATTATTTAACGGTTATATAATAGTAATAATAGCTAGACTATTAATTAGTCTCGGTGAATAATAGACTAAACTCTAGTGGTAATAATACTAGGTTTCGTCGAAGGAAATTTTTTTTTTTTTCAAGAAGTGAAGCACTATCTGAGTTCGGAATCACCACCTTTTCAAGTGAGTGCATTGTTACTTTCATCTTACACATAGATATGAAGTATTTTATATAAACTACATGCTATGTGTGCATATTATCTGTATACTTGTTGTCTATGTTGGATGAACATTTTTATACATGTTTTAGATGATTTAAACTGTATACGTATTTTATATACACGAATATGTTGGGTATGATACGGGTAGATGAATGATGAGAGATAAAAGATGATGTGAGTAAACATTGGTAGCTATAGACTTAGTGCCTAACTAATAAACATCGACAGCTATGGACTTAGTGCCAATTGGACAAACACCGGTAGCTATGGATTTAGTACCTGTTAAGGAATTGGTAGCTATGGACTTAGTACCTATTAGATAAACACTGGTAGCTATGGATTTAGTACCTGATGAATAGACTATAGCAGCTATGGAATTAGTGCTTTATGAACGAACATTGGCAGCTATGGATTTAGTGCCAATCCTATGACCGTGGAAGTAAGGGACTTCGGAATAAAAGAATGCAGAATAGATGACTCTTAGGATAAATCCTCAAGAGTAAAGAAGATAATGGGAATGGGTAATTGGGTTGATTATTTGATTGTTTAAACATAATAATTATATTATTGTGGGTTGAAAACCCTATGTACTCACCAGGTTTCCCAACCTGACCCACTCAGTTTATTTATATCACAGGTGTTGATATGAAGTCACATTACACTGAGAGATTAAAGAGATGTAGATCACTAGTGTAAATAAATGTATGTTATGTTTATGCTTATGTTCCTGTATTGACGATGACATCCCAAACGTTTTAAAATGAATAAAATACGTTTCTCCGAAATTGTTTTAATAACGTATTTATCGTGTTTTTCTGCGAACGAATTTCGCAACATTTTTATTAAAAGAAGAACTCTGATTTTTATAAAGCATAAACAAAATCGGTATTTTCTGGCTGTGAAAAATGGGGATGTCACAGTTGGTATCAGAGCATTAGTTTAAGCGAACTAGGAATATGGATTTATTTCTGGACTTAAACTTAGAATGCTAAGCGATGATTGTGAGGTGTGAGCACTAGCTTAATTTAGCAATGATGCCTAAATTGCTTTTATGTGCTAAATGATTTGTTATGCTATAGTTTGATCGGATCTATAGCCTGTTGCCGACCGGATCTGGAAACCTTATGTGTTTAGGATTCTAAACGTATGAATACGATATTAGAACTAGCATATAAACATTTCGGAGTGATAAGGATGATTTAAACATCAATCCTAAATAAAGATCTAGATTCGCCTTATTCGGTGTATAGATCAAGATGGTAAGGACCCGTAGTGGAAATGTAAACGCAAATGGAAATAGGAACCAACCCCCTCAACCCCTAGTGGTTCAGCAAATACCTGTTGTAGAAGAACTTGCACTTGAGCTAATCACCATGGCTGGAGTTCAATCTATGATTCGGGCTATGCTAGCTGAACAAAGGGAAGAAATTAGACAGATGTTCCACGAAAATAGGGATGAACCTACCATACATGTTGAGCCGAACGAGCCAATTCCCGAAAAATCTGAGGAAGGGAACTACAGCCGCCAAGCGAGTCAAGTGGGGACTCAAGGCGAACGAAGGGAAGGTCTGGAGGGGAGAAACGACAAGGATGGGCGAATGTACAAGAATTTCCTGGGTGCGAAACCACCGAGTCTCTCAGGAAGCCCGAAGCCGGTTGAGATTATGGATTGGATCTCCGAGATGTAAATGGTGTTTGAGAGCTGTGACTGTAGCGAGAAACAAAAAACCATCTTCGCTGTAAGACAACTAAAAACTGGAGTCTTGAGCTGGTGGAAGCTATTGGCAGATATGATGCCACCAGGAGAAGCCTTAAGGATGTCATGGGAAGAGTTGTTGGAACAGTTGAAAATGCAGTACTGCTCGGAGATAGATCTGATACACCTAAACAACGAGTTTTAGAACCTGAAGAAAGGGAAGATGAGTGTTGATGAGTATGCCACCGCATTCACCGAGAGGATGAAGCTATTCCCCTACTTGGTGCCTACTGAACTCTCCAAGATTGATAGGTTTGCTAACGGATTACCCACAGACTTTGGCCCAATGGTCAAAATGGCAACTACCTTGAAAACAGCTGTTAGGGCAGCTAAGAACGTAGAGGCCCAGATAAGAGAAAAAGGTCTAGAAAAAGATAAGGTAGGAGAGAAGCGGAAGTTTGAAGGACCTTCAAGATCCAACAAGGAAACCAAATTCTCAAAGCTTGGAGGAGGAAATGGAGGTGAAGCGATATGGCGTGATAAATGCAAGAAGAAGCATTGTGGGAATTGCAATGAAGAAGTGACTTGTTACAAGTGTGGAAGGACTGGTCACTATTCCAAGGATTGCACACATAATGATAAAGTATGCTACAGATGTGGAGGCAAGGGGCACATGTCCAGAGACTGCCCGAGGAAAAATAAAGCAGCAAGACCAGAAACGCCACCAAGGCGAAGGGCACTCCACATGATCCTCGACGAAGTAGAAAACAACGCGAGGAACCAAGGATGAGGAACCCATACCCAAAGATCGATTTATGAGGTAGCCAAAGAGATAGAATCATATGATGTAGCCTATTAGAGGCATAGTCTAGGGTGAACTTGAACACCTATGTAACAGTTTTGAGAAATAATAAAGCCCTTATTTTGTTATCTGATGTGTTAAACTGTTATGTGATTTTTCCTGTATGGTGACTTGGAAAACTGCGAGACAATACTTGGGACAAGTACGAGTAGGTGTGAAAGGTAGTAGATGCATATACTACCGGAAGCACATGACTCACACTTGGATCAGGGAAAGTCACAAGGTTACCAAGAAGCCAATAATTGAGTCTGTTTTATTCAAGCATGTAGTTACCATCGTTTCGGTAATGACTAAGAAGATTGTTGTTATTCTAACCCTAGTGTTCATATCAAATTAAGTCCGAATACGATGAGTATGTTACGTGGTTCAGAGAACCAAGTTCGATGTAGCATCTAACTTAAACCAAAAGATTGAAATGAAAGCTAACCCAAGGTGATCAGTAGAAGTATCGCGATGATTGTTAAAGAAGTTGGTAGCTAGAAATGCTACATATTAAAATTTGATTGTATCACAATAGAACATGAAGGAAGGTATACTCTGTTTTAGAGTTTGACTCTAAGAGACCTAAGTCTAAAGCATTGCTACATACTATGATAGGTCATTAGAATATGACACATAGATCCATAGTAATAATAAAAGAACTTATCTCAAGTTCGTATCCAGTAAGGATCGAGATTGTGACTTGAAGGTCATAATCTGGAGTCTAGCCTGAGGTAGACAACAGGTGCACGATCGAGTACCACTTACAGTCAATGAGTCTAAGAGATAGACTTGAAGGAATATAGAAGTTACAATTATTACCTAGGATGAAGAGATGACATATGGATTCATTATATGAGCCCTGTTTCGTTGATGATTTCGGGACGTAATCATCCTACGGGGGAGATAATTGTAACGCCCGTACATCCGGGCTAGTCAATTTAGAGGTAATAGGCTTCGAAAATGATTTTTCAACAAAATATTATTTAGAATAAATAATCTTAACCAAGTTTTAGAATATGTCACGAGGTTTCCGTACATATAAAGAACGTCGAAATCAGAGTTATAACGAAGAAGTTATGACCCGTCGAAGTTTCGCGATGGAACCGGCACGACACCGAGAAGCGTAAATAGTGATTTTATGATGGAGGACTTTTTAGCCTTAGTGATCTAAAAGAAATTCGTATAATATGTTAAACCGAGAAAATCCATAAAAAGAACGCCCAAATCTGACTTTGTATGAAGAAGTTATGATTTTTCTAAGATTCGACTTAGCAGTGCACGGCCCGAAACTTGAATTTTAGTTCGAGCGGTTTTTGGCTTACGTGACTTAAATGAGAGTTGAATATCTCATTAATAGGAACTTAACAGTAAAAAGACAGACGAAAACAGAGTTCGTATGAAGGAGTTACGAATTCTTTGCGGTCATTTAACAGTCTAAACGCCTCGTACTGTTAAATTAAGATCGGTGAAGAATTAGCCAACGGAGTCAAAATGAAAGTTGTAAATATTATTTTTACCTACGCGTGGATATAAAGAACATCAAAAACGGAGGTCGTATGTGAATGTTACGAATTTTAGAAGTCGAAAGTGTGCTGTGCGAAAATGGGTGATGTGGCACAATCTTGGCCATTGCTTTCTCCCCAAGTCTTGCCACTAGATGGTGAGATGTGGCACCAAGTTCAGCCATTTTCACCCTATAAATAGAACCTCTCTCACCCTCATTTTCTTCACACCTTTCTCATTCTTTCTTGTCTTTACTCTCTCTCTCTCTCTCTAGAACCTCTCTCTAGCCCCAAAACCCCCCGAAAAGCCAAGGGAACCTCCCTAGCACAAGGCGGAAGCCCCTGAGTGCTCGATGGCTCCGAGAAGAAGAGCTTTTCCACATGGGAATGCTGCTCCAAGCAAAGCCTGGTTTTCTATAAAACCCGCTGTAAGTGAGCTACGCTTACGCTATTTTTAATATAGTTTTTATTTAATTATATTAACGTTATTAAGAACATATAATAAGTAATTGGTCTATTATTATGGGTTATATAAGCATTATTTAACGGTTATATAATATTAATAATACCTAGACTATTAATTAGTCTCGGTGAATAATAGACTAAACTCTAGTGGTAATAATACTAGGTTTCGTCGAAGAATTTTTTTTTTTTTTTCAAGAAGTGAAGCGCTGTCTGAGTTCGGAATCACCACCTTTTCAAGTGAGTGCATAGTTACTTTCATCTTACACATAGATATGAAGTATTTTATATAAACTACATGCTATGTGTGCATATTATCTGTATACTTGCTGTCTATGTTGGATTAACATTTTTATACATGTTTTAGATGATTTAAACTGTATATGTATTTTATATACACGAATATGTTGGGTATTATATGGGTAGATGAATGATGAGAGATAAAAGATGATGTGAGTAAACATTGGCAGCTATAGACTTAGTGCCTAACTAATAAACACCAGCAGCTCTGGATTTAGTGCCTATTGAACAAACACCGGTAGCTATGGATTTAGTACCTGTTAAGGAATTGGTAGCTATGGACTTAGTACCTATTAGATAAAGACTGGTAGCTATGGATTTAGTACCTGATGAATAGACTATAGCAGCTATGGAATTAGTGCTTTATGAACGAACATTGGCAGTTATGGATTTAGTGCCAGTCCTATAACCGTGGAAGTAAGGGACTTCAGAATAAAAGAATCCAGAATAGATGACTCTTAGGATAAATCCTTAAGAGTAAAGAAGATAATGGGGATGGGTAATTGGGTTGATTGTTTGATTGTTTAAACATAATAATTATATTATTGTGGGTTGAAAACCCTATGTACTCACCAGGTTTCCCAACCTGACCCACTCAGTTTATTTATATCACAGGTGTTGACATGAAGTCACATTACACTGAGAGATTAAAGAGATGTAGATCACTAGTGTAAATAAATGTAACTTATGTTTATGCTTATGTTCCTGTATTGACGATGACATCCCAAACATTTTAAAATGAATAAAATACGTTTCTCTGAAAATGTTTTAATAACGTATTTATCGTGTTTTTCTGTGAACGAATTCCGCAACATTTTTATTAAAAGAAGAACTCTGATTTTTATAAAGCATAAACAAAATCGGTATTTTCTGGCCGTGAAAATGGGGATGTCACACCATTTTAGCAGAGATCATGTTAGTGAAGATCTCGTAACGCTCTTGCCTCGCGTTTTGATGATATCTCTCCAATAAGTCTTGATGCATTTCGTACGGATACATGTCCTCGTAGGACTTTTGGAATTCGGAGTTCATTGTGGCTATCATGATGCAATGAACCTTCGTTGCATCACGCTCATGAGTTTCAAAACCAGTGATTTCAGCCAGAGTAGCGATTTCTGGATTGATCTTTTCGAGCTTTTCGTCGAGGACATACTCCTTGTCCTCGTAGCGAGCAATCGTGCGAATGTATCTTATCTATTCGCTAAAGTTCGTTCCATCGAAAGTCACCTTTTGGCAAAGGCTCATCAATGTGAATGAACTAGCAGCAGCGTTGTTCGCGTTTGACATCTATAAATTGAAAGGACAAAGATTGATTAGAATTTGAATCCGTAATTATTACCCAATAAGAAAAATTAGGGCTAGGATCCAACAACATTATTTACATATTAGAAAATGGATGTCGTAATCCAACATGCAAACAATTTGAAGGTAAGTGAATGACAATTCACTAATTCTCCACCATGATAACATTACCTTTAAATTTTAAACGCATTAAGAATTCCTAGGTTTCGATGAGATTCATTGAACTTTTCAATGGCATGTTTAAATCTCGATATGCCCCTCTCGTTTGTGACTGGGATGCCGAGGATCACAAAGTGGGTCTGAATAACCATGTAAATCTACACGGTGCCTTCATTGTAACAATCACCTATTCGATATGTCGGTAAACCACACACGCTCCACCGAACTATGATAAACAATGAATCACCCTTTGCCACCTATGCCTTGAACCAATTAGTGTGCTGGTAACGACACACGCTCCACTAACTTCTTAGCAAGGGTGCAAAGTGTAATTTTATGGGATTGCATCAATTCATTTTTCCTAAAGTAACTAGGATTGGGAATTTTTTTGAAAAAGATGTAGTTACTTTGTATTTAATATTATACTTTTAACGAGGAGATGGAGTTGCCCTATCCTACCCGTTCGGCTAACGACCCTCCACCGATCAAGCAAGCGGTGGGTGTGAGTGTACACCCATTAAGCGCCATGTTATAGGCAGCAACCTTATACCCACCTTATAGATCGGCTTTGTGAATGAGGCCTACTAACGGTAAGACTAGCATTTTAATTATACATGCATACATACATACATATATATATATATATATATATATATATATATATATATATATATATATATATATATATATATATATTAAGCTTGTAATCATATAGAGTATAGGGTTGAATTTTAAACTTGTAAAATTCTAGGGTTTGAAATTTAAATTGTCCAAATTAAACTTTTAATCACATACTAAGTTTCAAAACTTAAGGGTTAGGTTTACACATTTCAAAACACAAGGGATCAAATAACAAATAATTTAAATTAGCCATTTAATTTCATAATTATCCATATTTGATGTTTCTTGCAAAACAATTTACCAATTTAATTAAAATAATTAATCAATTATCACATAAGGAAATTATTATTCAATTAATTGGTAATTATCTTGAATTAGGTCAAGGATATACTCATATATATGATAAAATCATATTTATATTGACCCATTAAGATAGAGGTAAGTTTCCTTAAGGTAAACATCAAGAAATCCCGTAATTAGCTCCTCCTGACGCTCGGACTCGTCGAGTACCACAATGGACTCGTTGAGTCGAGGCCTACTCGCCGAGTCCACTATGGGACTCGTCGAGTTCATCAAGCAGATTGACAAAATTCGGATTCTGCAAACAACAATCAAGCAACCAATGCATCAATTCAATAGAAACCAATCAAGGCTCTGATACCACTGTTGGGTTTTGACCATAAGAACATTCCTATGTGCACATACAAACCCTAATGCTTGGATCTAGGTTTCTCTTGAATTACTTGCTTGAATCTTCTTGTCCTTAGAGCTTAGAGTCACAAATGTCACTCCTCTAATGGCTTACAAACACCAACTAGCAAGAGGATGATTTGAGAGAGATGTAAGAGGGTGAGAAATCGTCCAGGGCTCCTCCAATACTAAGGGTGCCGATTTCCTCAACCCTATGGGTGTATTTATACTAGTGAGCCTCCTAAGGTTTCACCCTTAAAACCCTAATTGGATAACTTAGGTTATAAGTAACCCAGTATCCTTATTGATAAGCCATTGGACGTTTTGTAGGCTTATCCAAACCCTAAAATCCGTCCACCCCTTATCCCTAAGGAATCACTACTCAAAATACAACTATCATACAATTGACAGTTTATACCCCTTTATTCAATTAGTGTCTTTAAGTCACCAAATTAATTCCTAATTAATTTCTGACTTATATTAATCAAATAACAATATTATTATTCCTTATATTATCCTCATAATATATTAATAATATTTCTTCTGTCATTATAAATCATCATGTCAAGTTGCTATGGTGAAGGCAACCCAAAAGGACCATGCTCAATCGGGTCAAGTACTTACCAAATATAGTTGCAGCCTTAGACACTATTCCAACAGTATTGTGTTTTCTTAGCTCATGTGGTTGACAAAAAGCACGAAGTGAAAGACATCATGAGCATTCCTCAGGTTTGAAAATTTTCTAACATATTTCCCGACAATCTCCTAGGTGTGCCACCTGAACAACAAGTCGAATTCAGAATCGACTTAATCCCTGGGGCTACCCCTGTACCCAAATCTCCCTATCATCTTGCACCATCAGAAAGGCAGGAATTGTCCAGCTAGCTGAAAGAAATCCTTAGCAAAGGTTTCATAAGACCAAGTTTCTCACCATGGGGAGCACCAGTCTTGTTCTTGAAGAAAAAGGAAGGAACATATGCATGTGCATAGACTATCGCGAGTTGAATAAATTTACCGTGAAAAACCGTTATCCTCTACCTCGCATTGACGATCTGTTCGACCAACTTCAAGGTGCGACCTACTTCTCAAAAATAGACTTTTAATGTTCGGGTATCACCAGTTACGAATTCTATAGGAAGTCGTTCCCAAAACAGCATTCAAAACTCGTTATGGTCATTACGAGTTTGTAATGATGCCTTTCGGATTGAAGAATGCACCTGATCTATTCATGGAATTAATGAACAAAGTGTGTCATCCATACTTGGACAAATTCATACTAGTCTTCACTGATGACATCCTTATCTACTCAAGAAGAAAAGAAGAGCATGGCCAACATCTTCATCAAGTATTACAAACCCTGAGAACAGAGAAACTTTATGAAAGTTCTCAAAATGTGAATTTTGGATCAGGAAGGTAGATTTCTAAGGCCACGTGGTTAGTCAAGAGGGAATTCACTTGGACCCTTTCAAAATAAAAGCAATTGAGAACTGGTCAGCACCCCAAACACCTACACAAATCCGACAATTCTTAGGTCTTGCTGGCTACTATTGCAGATTCATCCAGAATTTTTCCCAAATTGCTAAATTACTTACCACCCTAACACAAAAGGGTGTAACTTTTAGCCAGGGAGAGAAACAAGAAACAGCGTTCCAAACGCTGAAACGAGCTCTATACAGAGCACCGATCTTGTCTCTTCCTGAAGGGACAGAGGACTTCGTAGTGTACTGTGATGTGTCTAATCAAGGGCTTGGATGTGTTCTTATGCAATGAGGAAAGGTTATATCCTACGCCATGCGACAAATCAAGACACATGAGGTCAACTATATAACACATGACCTTGAATTAGGAGCAGTGGTATTCGGCCTGAAGATCTGGAGACATTACTTATATGGGATGAAATGCACAATATTCACGGACCATAAAGTCTTCAGCATATCTTTGACCAAAAGGAGATGAAATGAGACAACGACAGTGGGTGGAGCTCCTGAACGATTACGAATGCGAGATTCATTACCAGCCAGGTAAAGCCAATATAGTAGCTGACGCCCTTAGTAGAAAATAATACTCGGGACGTCGAGTACAGTCGTTGACCATGACAATCCATTCACATCTATCCACACAGATTACAGAGGCTTAACTCGAGGCCTTAAAATCCGAAAAGGTAGCAGGTGAAACCCTGAGAGGAATGGATAAGAACTTTGAAGTCAGAAGTGATGGAGTCTATCATTTCATGAACCGGATCTAGACACCAAAGTTCTATGGTTACAGAGACGTGGTTATGAATGAATCACACAAAACCCGATACTACATTCATCCAGGTTTAGACAAAATGTATCTGGACCTTAAGAAACTTTACTGGTGGCCTAACATGAAGGTCGAGATTGCTACCTTTGTGGTCAAGTGCCTTACTTGTGCCAAAGTCAAGGTAGAGTACTAGAGGCCTTCAGGTCTATTGCAACAACCTAAAATCCCTGAATGGAAGTGGGAGCAGATTACGATGGATTTTATAACCAAGTTACCAAAGACAACGTGTGGTTATGATACTATTTGGGTAATCTTCGATAGATTGACCAAATCCGCACACTTCTTAGAAATAAAAGGAAACTGATAATATGGAGAAGCTAAAAAGAACTTACATCAGAGATATAGTTAGACTGGATGGTGTGCCAATATCTATTATTTTTGACCGAGATAGTATATTTGCTTCTCGTTTCTGGCACTCTTTACAAAACTCTCTGGGAACTAGGCTAAACATGAGTACAGCCTACCATCCATAAACTAACAGACAAAGTGAGAGGACGATTCAAACTCTAGAAGATATGTCACGATCCTACATAATAAACTTTAGAAAGTTATGGGATACTCATTTACCCCTTGTCGAGTTCTCTTACAATAACAGTTATCACAAAAGCAGAAAGGCTTCTCCATTCGAAGCCGTCTATGGCTGCAAGTGCAGATCACCTCTGTACAAGGCTGAAGTGGGAGATACACAACTAGCTAGAGGTCAAGTTCTAGACAGTACTCTCACTGGTCCGGAAATCCTTTGAGAAACCACGAAGAAAATCGTACAAATTCGGGAGCAACTTAAAGCTTCCAGAGATAGATAGAAAAGCTACGCTGACAAAATAAGAAAACCCTTGGAATTCCAGGTTGGTGAGCGCGTCTTGTTGAAGGTATCTCCCTGGAAGATCATGATATGCTTTGGAAAGCACGACAAACTGAATCCAAGGTACATAGGACCATTCGAGATTCTTGCTAGAATTAGTCTTGTATCTTACAAAATTCGACTACCTCAAGAACTAAGTAACATACATCCTACCTTCCATGTCTCGAACTTGAAAAAGTGCTAATCCAATGAGACTCTTGTAATCCTACTCGAGGAGATCAAATTAAACGAGAGCCTCAACTTTGTGGAAGAACCCGTAGAGATTTTAGACAGGGAAGTGAAGAGAACTAAACAAATTCGTATCTCGATAGTGAAGGTTCGTTGGAATGCAAAACAGGGACTTGAATTCACTTGGGAGCCGGAGGATCAAATGAAACAGAATATCCACATCTTTTTCCCTAGTCTTTCTGTAATGCTATAGTCCTAATTTCTGGACGAAATTCTCTCTAACGGGGGATAATGTAACACTACATTATTTTCTACATGTAAAGTTAACTTAAATCTTATTCGATCTTAAATAAGTTAGAATAATTTTTTATAGGTGTTTACACCTTGTATTCAAAGTGTTATTTTTTCAAGAAAGGAGTTATTAGAATCGAGAAACTTCGCATTCTTTTTCTTTCTTCTCCCTTCGGACGGCATATGAGGGTCGCAAACCCTTGGACAGTGAACGAGGCCGTGATTAGGCTTCGACCGTAAACACATTCGATCCTTATCACCTCGTTAATTGAGCCTTATCACCTCAGGAATCGAATCTGGTCGTCTTGGATCTCGTTCTCGGCTGCGAACTACCTCTGGGTCGTAATCGCCTTCGGACCATGTACGAGGTTCACGGTCGTGAACCCTTCGAACCGTGAACACTTGCATATATATATATATATATATATATATATATATATATATATATATATACATATATATATATATACATATATATATATATATATATATATATATATATGTTTTAGCTATTTTCCTTCATTTCTACACATGTTACATGAAAATCCTACCCTTTGCTCTTATGTATCATCAGCCAAGAACAACCTTTCTCCTCAAGAACATGCTAAATTCATCCTTTCTCATCATATTCAAGTCTTAATCACTAGTTATTCATAAAATCTAACAAGTATCACTTCTTGATCTTTTTATCATTTCAAGAACATCATTCAATCTTCTTATACTAGGCTAAAAACCTGGTAATTTCACTAGTTTACATGAAGAACATGAAAAACGTGAAGAGCACGCAAAGAACATGAAGAAAAACCACCTGAAAACCTTTGAATCTTCTTAAAAACTTCCTTAGGATCTTTAGGTGTTCTCCATTCATCCAAGAACATAGGGCCGTGAACACCCCTGGCCATGAACACTCCTGGCCGTGAACCCATTTCAGCCTCTAACACTACTATTTTTGAGTTATGCTTACTAATTAGTTTAATTTCCAATCATTCCTCTGATTATATTAGCTAATTGGTTGCATAGATGTTATACAAATTGTTATATATGACTTGTTTTACTACGAGATTTCACTTGTGGAAGTAAACGTCCTATATCAATTCATCATTTGAATCACCATTTAAAAGGTGAGTTCATACCCCCGTATTTTCATAGTTTTTACAGTTTTTTTTTTTTTTTTGGGGGGGGGGGGGGGGGGGGGGGGAATACAAGTCTAACACAAGGATTTTGTGTTACCAACAAATGGTTTCAAATTGTGTTAAAAATAACATCAAGTCACCAAAAGTAGTTCAAAATGGTTAACTTTTCAAAATATTTTATAAACTTATATTTTCCCCAAAAATCATATATATATATATATATATATATATATATATATATATATATATAATATTTTAAGGGCTTAGGACTGATAACTCGCTTTATTTCTTTTCCCTTGTTTGGATGTTGACTTAGGGTATCGGTTATTTTTCCGAATGCCGTTTCAATTTTAGTTATATATATTTGTATATGTATATAAATATAAAGGTTATTTCATTCAATTTCAATATCCTTTGTAAACATGTTGAGCAAGGGGTTGCATTCAAGAATAGTTAGTATTTGTACATAAAGTACATATAAATTATAATAGGTATAATTTATGATTCAAGAACACTAAATCACAAGTCAAGTATACTAGAGTATGCTATTTTACAAGAAAATGGGTTAACAATATTGTACAGGAGCAAAGGTTTGATTCAATACTAAACAAGGAGTATACTATCAATCATTTATTTCAGAATGATTGGGTTTTCATTATACATGTAACGTCTATATGCTTTTTATCAGACAATGTTCAGGTTGTTTATTTATTTAAACAACATAGTTAAAGTCCTGATATTATAATCAGAATCTCCAGTCAGGAATCGAAACAAGTGTGTATAGATCTATATTGGGATTGACAAGCCTGCACTCAGACTGCTAGCTACAGCCGGGCATACACACCTACGAGTGACAGTTGTTATCAATAGTTTAACGCCTTCAAAGTGTTTTTTTAGGCCATCTAGGCATAGTATGGTTATAATAACTCATTAAAAAGATATTAACAATATGTTAGTGTATAATTAACTAAACACAAGTACATTTTTAAATTACTAGTTTATAATGATACAGTTTATAGTATTACATTGCAGTTTACAATAACAGCCGGTGGAGCCAGGCACACTCACTTTTACAGATTTTACAAAGGAATACAAATACAGAACAATGGTTTACAAATTGAATGGTTTTATGATATTAAAACTACTTTTTATATACATAAGAAAATATAGGAGTTTTTGGAACAGTTTATATATTCAAAGAACAGAAAACATACTTTCAAACATAAATACTTATGCACTCACTCAACTTTATGTTGATATTCTCTTTTCAAATTACTTGTATTCTCATGGAATTAGTCACTAGGTACTCCCCAAGATTTTGAGAAGATGGAGCCATTTTGATCCATATCTTTTGTCTTTTGCTATAACTATTTTGGTGTCAATATACAGTTATTGAACACATGTTATATCTTATACTTATTTATGCAATGGTTGTTTGTACTTTGATTACTATAATGCATGTGTTGTGATACTACAAATGAAGTCATCCACTCTCGGACATTTTCGCCGTCTGGTTTGGGGGTGTGACACAACGGCGACAATAAAGACTACAATGATGGATTCATGAATCAAGGTGGGAATGAATATTGAAGGAATCCAAACATTGTATTCAACAATGCAAAGGGTATGTAATATAACAAAGGAATCCAAACGGTGGAAAAAACGATTAAAATGATAGATTTGTGAATCTATGGTATCTCATTTTCAGTCGGGAGAGTATGATGTTGTTTGACCTACACTCTTTTTGGAAGGAAATGAACACCGTGTGGAAGTAAGACAACAACTCATTAGTGTCTTACCAGTACTTAGAGGAAATAAAAATGATGATCTATATAATCGACTTTGTGAGTTCCATGAAATTGCTAACGTGGATACACTATGATGAACCAATATAGATTCACTTAGACTTCACTTATTTTTGTTCAAATTAAAAGGAGAAGCTAAGTATCGGTTCATTGCTCATGCTACTAATAGTATTACTACTTGGGAGAAATTAAAAACTAAATTTTTGCAAGAGTTTTACCCGACGAGTAAAGCCATGGAAATAAGAAAAGAAATACAAGGAAACTTGTGTGTTACTTTTAAGAAAAGAAATTTTTGCAAGAGTTTTGCAAGAAAACCCAATGAATAATTCCATGATGCATTTGAATGAATCAAGGAATCGTTGTGTTATGCCCCCATCATGATTTTCCCTATTGGAAACTTGTGTGTTACTTTTATGATGGAGTCGACACCACCAATCAAACCATGATTACTGCCTCATCTGGTGGAAATATTATGATTCAAGATAATGAGAAAAGCTTGACGATTCTTGGAGAAATTGAGTAATTGTTCGAAAATCAACTACTCAGCTAAGAAACGGGACACACTAATTTCAACTTCTGCTTTAGTGGGACTAGACAAAAATTGAAAAAACGAAGTAAAATATGACATTACTTCTTTAAATAAAGAAAATTGACTTACTACTTTCTATCATAGGTATGGAGAAAGGTGTTTTTCTTATGCAAGGACATAAGATCTATGTAAGTTGAGGAGATTCAGGACATATCACAGATGAGTGCACAAAAAGCCAAGAAACAATCAATCAAGTGAACGACTATGGTCAATTCCAAAATAGTCAAAGGCAATTCAGTTGGCACAACAATCAAGGTGGGAACTGAATAGTAACTGTTTATGAAATTTCCAAATCAAAATCAATCGAGACCATTCTGTCCGTTCAGCTTCAAATTGAGAATGTGGAACATCAAAGAAAGACGAAATCGATGACAAGAAGTATAGAAAACTCTTGGAGTTCGTATCCCCTATTTCAAAGTCCATATCTACTATAGAGAAACAACTTGCTCAACTAGAACAACAATTTGGGAAAAGAGAATATGGAAGGTTCTCAAGAAAAAGAACAATCAACCCAACTCACAACCAAAGACCGGGAAAAAGAACATCAGAGCAATGAGATTAGAATAACTCTTCATGAAAAAAGACGAATTAGAAACAACATTTTGAAACTGATAAATCAAAAATAGAAAATGGTAAAAATGATTTTAAAGTCAAGGAGCATGGCATGGAGAATAATATTGTGCCATACCCTTGGCTTTAGAGAAACCAACATCATTTTCCTTTAGGAAACCATGGTCCAAATTTGGGGGACATGTGGGATATTTTTAGCTAAGAAAAAATTAATATCTCATTAGTTAAAATGATTAAAGAGGTGCCATCGTATCCGAAATTTCAAAAAGATTTGTGTTCAAAAACAAAATTACAAGCGCATCTCCCTAAAAAGATTAAGCTAATTGAACATGTTAGCTCTATTTTTTCCAACTCTCACCAAAGCTTAAAGATCCAGGAGCACGTTTGATTCCTGTTACCTTAGATAACATTGACTTCAAAAGGAACCCCTAGATCTTGGAGCAAGTGTCAACATTCTCCCAAGACATTTATACGATCAATAAGACTTAGGAAATTAAAACACACAAATGTAATTTTACAACTTGATGATAGGTCGACAAAAATATTACGAGGCGTTTTACCCAATGTAATAGTAAAAGTTAACCATTTCTATTACACAGTTGATATCCTTGTGCTTGACATTGAGAACACATCCAAAGAAACTCACTTGGCAATTATTTTAGGGCGGCCGCTCTTAGCAACCATGATGTTTAAATCAATTTTTGAACGGGGGCCACATATATAAGTTTTGGTAATAGGAAATTTGAATGTGTTCCATACTTATACTAACATATTATTGGATCATTAGTTCCATCAAATAAAAACTATCAAAAGGATATGCTCCACCACCCATAGATATTAAGCACTTTAATCATTTTTATAATTTCTTTGATGTTGACATGTATGTCAAGCTAAATCATAAAAACATTCAAATGAAGAATGAGAAGCTTGTTGGAAAGAAAGAAAAGCCATCACAAACGGATGAACCCGAAGAGAAGTCGAGTGGTTGTTTGCCAGTATTGGTTACACCATTTGAGAAATTTCAAGAAGATATTTGATGTTTCAAAATTATTGAGAAATAAATACTCAAAAATGCAAAGTTGTTACAAGTTATTTGCAGGAGAGTTTCGGTTGTAACTACCGCAACTAGAGTTGGTTGACTAAGGAGGTAATATGTCCCCGCGGATGACGTTAAAAATCGTAATTTTGGAACTTTATAGGTGTATTTACTGAAAACCGTCACGAGACTTCACTCGTTCACTAGGATAACCTAAGGGTTTAAAAGGTTTGTTGCATGTATCCAGTGCAATTGTAGAACCCAATGAAATTGAGGGCTAGTTAGTGTAGTTTATTTTTATTTTATTTTATTTGTTTGCTTTTAGTTTTTTTCTTTTTTTTTTTTAGAAATTTGTTTTTGTTGCACCAATGACAACACAAAACTCAAGATTACGGAATGTAGTATGTTCAACTAATAGTACAAAATGCATTTTTAATTAACTAATAGTACAAATAAAGACTCAAAAATTCAAAGTTGTTACAAGTTATTTGCAGGAGAGTTTTGGTTGTAACTGCCGCAACAAGAGTTGGTTAAGTAACGAGGTAATATGTCCCGCGAATGATGTTAAAATTCGTAATTTTGGAACTTTGTGGGTGTGTTTACTGAAAACCCTCACGAGACTTCGCTCGTTCACTAGAATAGCCTATGAGTTTGAAAGGTTTGTTGCATGTATCAAGTGCAATTGTAGAACCCAATGAAATTGAGGGTTAGTTAGTGTAGTTTATTTTTATTTTATTTAATTTGTTTGCTTTTAGTTGTTTTCTTTTTGTTTTAGAAATTTGTTTTTGTTGCACCAAGGACAACACAAAACTCAAGATTAGGGAATATAGTATGTTCAACTAATATTACAAAATGCAATTTTGAATTAACTACGACTTCCAATAGGTGTTGTATTGTTTAAATTTTGGGGTCACTTACCTACAAAAATAAGAAATTGAATAGTTCACGATGAAAATACACAGTTCATAATCACAAAACAAAATATATTCGTGTCATGATCCTTCATAAGAAGCGTGGAGAAATTTCCAAATAATCATGAAGATTCATATTCTTAGTTATATACGAGTAATACAATGTAATCACCACTTGAAGTATAAATCTTGCAGTCTTAATGAGTGCGAAAAAGACATGAAATTGCAATTTGAACCATACAAGATCAACCAAGCACCAACAATTTAGAGATGTCCACGTGAGCTAGATTTAATTTTGTTGCTATCCTAAGGAAGTCTATTCATTTTTCTACACCCCAAGGGTGTTGTATGATTTCAGTTTGGGGTAGGAAGTTATATGTGAAATTAATGATAAAGATGTTCAAAAGCATGTTAGATATAATTTAAGTCTAAAAAAATTAATTAAGTAAATAAAGTTACGTTGGATAATGTGAAATAAATCCTAAGGTTTTATTTAGTGGATATATTATAGTATATTTGTGATTTTCTAGCTTTAGTGAAATCCTGAAACAAAAATATGAATTTGTGTGGTATGAGTTATATATTTTGTATTGATTGTTGAAATGTATCCCCATCTAAAAATATATTTTAAACAATAAAGGTTGTTGTCAAGTTTCTAATTAAGATAGACATGATAGAAAGAAAAGTTCCAAAAAAGGTCAAAATATTGATTTTTTTTTCTAGTTTAGCTTAAGAGAAGAAGTTAATTTGTGGCATTTATTTGAGATAATAAATCCTTAAAGAAACTTAATGTTTGGTGTCCATGAGCCATCGATCTTCAATATAATGTCATGAGATAAAACTAATAAAATTGGTACTACATTAAATAAATTTATATCAAGGAGAAAGTTATGTATTAAATAAATTTATATCAAGGAGAAAGTTATGTACTAAGCAAATGTAGAAATTGGTGTCTCACATAGAAACGTCATTTTGGTATAATATCTAAAGTATGAGAAAATGATAAATAAATACCTTAAGGTTGGGGAATTTTTAATAAGGTATATTCGAAGGGGTGAAAAACTACGTATTTTTAATATAGCATTTATGAAAATTGTAAGTTTTTAAATTTGGGAAAGTTATTAGGTTCTCGGAACAAATATGCACATTGATGTTGAATAAAATCGGTGGGTTTAGAATATATATCTTATGTAGTGTGTGGTATTTTGATGGGTTCTAAGTTATAAGTATTTTAAAAGAATTTTTTGGTACTTAGTTATTTTTATGATTAAAATAGGATAAAATGTACTTAATTGATTTATATTTGTATTTATATTTATAATTTGTAAGTAAAAGGTTAATATTGATGAAATAGAATTAAATGGGCTAAAATAGAGTTAAATTAATGAGCTTGGAGTAAAAAAAATGGGCATACAAAATTATAATTGGAGTGATTGACGCATCTATAGTATTTCGGCATACCCGATGACTCGTAACTCCAATTAATTAGTTTCAAGATTTTCTACAAACTAGAAAAAATGTTAGACAACTCATGTGTGAGGGCCTTTTTGCTAAATCTTCTTGTATGATGCTGAAATTAGGCCTTGAAGAAACACCACAAAAGCGCGACGAAGATCCTCTTATTTATTCCTCAAACACCATTTGCCTTATTTTTGTTTTCTTAATTCTTAAGCCATTATTAGTTTCCTATTTCTAAAAACCCGAGCCTCCTCAATTACCCTATAAATATCGCCTTTTATCCTCCGTTTGAAGGGGACTTTGGTGGCTAGAAACCCAAATTCGTTCTTTCATTCCTTCATTATCCTATTGATTCTATTGTGGTTCTGCTCTATGTTAGGAGATTCCTTTATTTATTCCCCAAACACCATTTGCCTTATTTTTATTTTCTTAATTCTTAAGAAACTATTAGTTACCTATTTCTAAAAACCCTAGCCTCCTCAATTACCTTATAGATACCCCCCTTATCCTACGTTCGAAGAGGACTTTGGTGGCTGGAAACCCAAATTCGTTCTTTCATTCCTCCATTATCATGTTGATTCTATTACGGTTTTGCTCTAAGTATTATAGTTGAATTGATGAAAGATTCAGGGTGATATAGTTGATATGTTACCTAACGTTTTTAAGATTTTATTTTTGATGCATGAACGACTGCGATCAAATTCCTAGTCCTTCATCGATATTCTCCATCATTTTAGTTCAATGTCAAGCATATATAACTTTCACCTTTAGCCCTTATTTCTTGCACTTAATCGCATTAAGTCATTAAAGCTTATAAACCATACTAATTTAGTTTGATAAAGGTTAAACTTACATCAATTAACACAAAGTTTTATATAAATAAATAGATGTCACTTTCTTTCCTAATAATGAGTTTATAGGAGGTTTATGGGAATTAGTGGTGGATGGTGTTTGTTATTGAATTTTTGAATGGAATAATAAAAATGAATAATATAAAAATAGCTTTTAGGAATCATCCAAATGTTTAGTAATGACATATTGGTATTTTATAAAAAAAATTAAAAAATTAAATAAAATAACGGTTGTATATGGACGAATGTTAATATATTACAAAAGTTAGTAATTTTTTGAAACCACAAATTTATATTTGAAGTGCTTTTAAGGGCATCCACAATGCATTGAACTCCATAGAGTTCAATGGATTGACACATCATCTTTCTACAATACATACAACTCTATCATTTTTTTTTCTCATTGAACTCTACAAAAGTTCAATATAATGTTACAAAATGTAATTTATAGTACATATTTAAGAACTAAAAACTTTCCCTTTCGTATTGAAGAGTTCAATGGCCATTGAACTTCAAATCTATTGAATGCCAAGGTGGCATCTCGCGATGGTAGAGTTTCATCCATTGAATGACACATAAACTTGCTACCTCATTCAACTCTCTTATTGAACTCACTTTTGTAGATGCTCTAGATATTGTCTTAAATACAGTTTTTAATAAACATATAGTCCACTATAAAATTTTGTAAGTTTTCTCAAAAAATTTAGGTGACCTTGAAAGTGATTTCCTTTTGCTTCAATCTAGCATGGGAATTGCCAAAACTATTATTGGGTTTAAGGACGTGCCAACCCGTTCACATATAGGATGCGACTATGTTGTTTGATAAATGGTTATGTGGGTCATTTGAGGACATGGTTGTTTGTAGAGCCGCTTTCTTTGGGGATCTTTAATGATGAGTTGCTTCTATTAAATTTGATGGGTTAAGGATGTACTAAGCTTTAGAGGATTCCTATTATGTTTTTGTTGCCGCACGGGCTAAATCACAGGTGTTACAAGATCACACTTTATGAGATCACATCTTTAAAGGATTCACTAATACAGACATCACCCCTTCTAAAACCTAGTATACATTAGCGAATTCCCTTTTTAGTAAACTTGTCAAAGACATTGAAGTATGATTCGACAAAACTGTTAGGTAGAAAGTGATTTTTGTGTGTTTACTGCCACCACATGCTTGGAATTTTGTTATGGTTATTCATATTGATGTCTTGGCCAACATATGTCAGCGTTGATTATCGGCATATCTTCAAGTAACACCATATGATTCCTTTATTCATGGTTGACGAGACATGTCATGTTTGTCGTAATCCACGATCAGACTTTTTTGGTGAGCATGCAGTACATTTTAGGCAGCTCAATAGTTTTTAGTAACGATATGAATTGGTTAGGGATGTCCTTTTTGAGTGATTTAGGCGCATAGGGGTTTCCGCCAAAAAAGAGACACTTGTGAACTTTTGAATTGATCTATTGAAAGGAATATCAACACTTAGATCAACCGAAATTTTAGTTTTTGGATGGCTATGAGGGAAACACGCATGTATTGATCTAACATAGGTTTCCCTGTTTGGGAGTGGTGTTTTCATTGTGTGGTAGATTGCTTTAAAAGCTACCTCATGTAAAGTGCAAAACATAAGAAAACATAAATGAAAAATTAACACACATTTATGCCTTTCGCATTTGGAAGAACTCCTCAACATAAAATCCAATGGACAATGCATACTAATGTTATTACCACCGTTATCTACCAATGTTGTTTTTAAAACTTTAGTAATTCATCATCTAAAAAGGATTAGCGGAGCAACTTATTTACTCGTCAAACACACACACACACACACACACACACATACACACACACACACACACACACACACACACATATATATATATATATATATATATATATATATATATATATATATATATATATATATTCAGGTTCATTTGAGACCATCCTAATTTTGTGAGACCGTGAGACCAAATCTAAAATTAATTTTAAAATGCAAAACAAATGGAAAAATCTAAAAAAAAAAAAAATTAATATTATTTTCGGAACTTGAATTAACTAAAATAAATAAATAAAAAATAAATAAATAAATTCCGTTTTTTTTAAATAAGTGAAATATTCTAATAAAATATTACACTGACATATTCTAAAAAATAATTTTAAAATGCAGAATAAATGGAAAAATCTAAAAATTCTTTTTTTAAATATTATTTTCGGAACTTAAATTAACTAAAAAAATATATATAAATAAATTCCAGTTTTTTTAAAAAAATTACGTGAAATATTCTAATAGAATATTACACTGACATATTCTAAAAAATAATTTTAAAATGCAAAATAAATGGAAAAATTTAAAAATTCTTTTTTTAAATATTATTTTCGGAAATTGAATTAACTAAAAAAAATTTTAAAAAATAAAAAAAATACGTCTCAAGGTCTCACAAAATTAGGTCGTTTCACATTAACGTAACCTTATATATATATATATATATATATATATATATATATATATATATATATATATATATATATATATATATATATATATATATATATATATATATATATATATATATATATATATCACCAGGTAATACTCTTTTCTGGAAGACACATACCCCTGCAATCCTATCTAACCATTGTTTCATTTGTTGTGTATAATTCCTTTCTCTTTTTATTGATAGTCAAATTAATGTGCTTCATATGTTTGCTACAAGAAATCTTAAAACTCAAACCATGGGATTCGAGTACTCTGACAGCAAGCTCCTTCATGTCAACAGGAATTGAGGAAAGATTAGAAAGCTAATCGTTTGGCACTACACGTATATCAACGCTCTTTGCTTCCCTAGCCAAGATGATAACGGTGGCGTGTACGGTACAGCAAGGGTTGATGGCTCTAGTGGCAATTATTTTTGAGTTGTTAATTTAGATTAGATGTTGAGTTTTGATTTAGGTCCACCGACAATATGACGTTTTTATGTTTCTGTTTCACTTTAAAATAAATTAACATCGTCATTCAAGTGGGGCAGTATTACTTCGACATCACTCATCACTGTCATTTTCAACCAACTTGAAGAAGTTTGGACCTTATTGGAAGGAAGACGGTTAACTAAGGCTAGGTTAATTTTCTGATTTCCATGGTCGTCCTACCACCTACCTCCATGCCATTGGTGTCAGCCTTCAGCCCACATATATGTATATTTCTTTGCACTATGTGCTATGGCATTAAATACGCACCATACTCGGCTTATATTTGTATTTAGTAACAAAGTGATGTTACTTTTAAGATTCTTAACAATTTTAAGTGAGATACCAACCTATTTCATATGTTTTTAGACACATGTATATTAACCATTGTATCATGGACATTAGCATATATAACAATTATTTAATTACTGTGTATATTTTAATACGTTTTGATTTATTTAATTATTTTTAAAAAATATTATGATTTGCAATTTATTATTATTATTATTATTATTATTATTATTATTATTATTATTATTATTATTATTATTATTATTATTATTACTATTTTTTTTTAGTATTATAAAATATACATGAATCTTCTATATATAGTTTGCATATCTCTATTTATAAATTCAAATTAGTAATCTTTTATTAGTTTCAACAGTCCCCATCAAAGTATTCTAACATGTCCGATTTTACTTCGTAAATATTGTACGATGTTCATTCTATCAAAAGACGAGATCATGACCTAACCAAAAACCAACAAAAAGTAAAAATAAAAACAAAAAAATAAAAAAAATAACAAAATAAATAATCAAAACATTAAAGAAAAATATTAGTGGTTTGATTTTGGTAAAAAAAAAAAAATCATGTAATCACTATTTCTTCTATAGTTTTGGAATTTTTAATTTTTCGGAGAAAAAAACAATTAACAAAATTATAAATGTGAAACTCTACAAGGCTTCAAATCCTTCATCGTTTAATTAATACATGTAGTTGCATTGTTATTCAACACATTAAGTCCCTCATTAACAATTGTTTTCATAAACTTTAGAACATAATACCCGTATTCCATATAATCCGACTGAAATTGACACCATAATATTATATAATAAATTGATATATATATATATATATATATATATATATATATATATATATATATATATATATATATATATATATATATATATATATATATATATATATATATATATATATATATATATATATATATATATATATATATATATATATACCAATTACATTTGAAGTTAATGTTGCAACTAACCAAAAGTTTTATACGGTTAACACTAACCAAAACATTTATCCCGTTGACATTAAATTAATGTTTTTATCTACAAAATAAAAATGGAAGAAATATATCAAATAAAATAATTTAAAATTTCAATAATTTATATTACTTGTGCTTCAATTCAATCAAAACGTTTTAGAAAAATAAAAAATTGTCTTTTTTTACAGAAAAACTTAATAATAATAATAATAATAATAATAATAATTATTATTATTATTATTATTATTATTATTATTATTACTATTATTATTATTATTATTATTATAAATTGCAAATCATAATATTTTTTAAAAATAATTAATTAGATCAAAATGTATTGAAAACTAGCACTAGAACAAAAAACACATATACCGACAACTTTTTATACCCCAATCAAGAAGACAAGTCGTGAGTAAAGCCTATACATTGACAACTCATCGGTATAACCTATTTCTTAAATACTTTTCATGAATTTTATTATATATACAACATCCATTTTTTAAAACAAATCCAAAAAAATATATATGCCGCAAAATGCCAAAAACTAAATAAACAAACCATCATAGTTCAAATTCAATATTTACTACCTATCAAAATAACAAAAAAAATCTTTAACAATCATTGTTGAAAATAACATCAAAGATCAATCGCTACATTCCTCACCCGTCTCCTCAGTTTCATTTGTTGGTTTGGAGGTATTTTGTGGAATCATAATAGAATCAAATTGAAAGTGTTGCATTGATAGTGGTTGGAAGTTAGGAATTACCGAGGCCAATAAGTTATTGTACGCTTGTTGTTTTGGTTGCATGTAGTCTTGCATTTGTTGAACTAATACAACAATTTGGCTATTATTTGTATTTTGAGATTGAGAATTGGAAGATTTGGAAGGAGGTTAATTTGGAATTAAATGATCACTAGCACTACAAGAAATGTTAGCAATAGCGGTGACGGCTATAGCGACGACAAAAACCAATAGCGGTGACATGTAATTGACGCATTACATGTCACCGCTATTGCTTTGCGTCGCCGCTATTGCTGACACAGTGGTGATTTGTGTCAAATAAATCTTATCCATTCGATCTGTATTCCATCCTACGGTCGTAAATTTCTAAAAAGACGTTGATTTTTCCCTCCAGGGGTGTCGCCGCTAATAAGCATACGTCACTGCTATTGCCCGTCGCCGCTATTGAGTTGCGTTAGATAACCCCCCGTCTTTGTTCTTTCCACTATCATATGCCTCTTTCTCTTAGAAAACTCCCGTCTGCCTTCCCCCTACACGTCATTCCGATTCCGACCACCTAGAGCCTTTGTTGCTGCCACACACTTGCCGCCACCTTTTTTACCGGCATCCAGCGACGAAATTGAGGGCAACGCAACTACATTTCGGTGAAATTGAGCAATCTAAGGTCGAATTATTTCCTTAATTTCTATTTTTCTTCTGTTTTGATGTTAATTTTAGCATTGAAACCTGATTGTATCAATGATTTATATGTTTTCTAAGGTTTTGTTTCGTTAGTGTTTTTGAGGGTCGACTAAGACCTCCTGTTTTGATATTAGTTTATGATTTTTGAGTCATTATATATGTTTTCTCACATTTATGCATCCTATTGTATAATTGATTTGTGTTTATGCTCATTGTGGTGTATTGACATGAAAATGGAATAAGGCATGGTTTGTGTGATTTTGTATTTAGGTGTATACTTTTGTATGAAATTGAAATTGAATGTATAAAATGGTAGGTCCTATAAGGTATGATTATATGAAATTGGATGTATTTATTAACTATTTGAACTTGGAATTTGAATCGGATGTATTGTATGTTTAGCTGCATGAAATTGGAATATGAAAGTTGTATTGTATGTCTAAAATGAAATGAAAATTGGAATTGAATGTATTGTATACATGTATGATTATGTGATATTTAGGTTTAATAGTTTGGTGTATATAAGATGTTGTGATAATGTTATTAATTGATAAGTTATAGTTTTTGTATTTAGATACTATTGTTTGTATTGTACAGTGCTAATTGTGCTTTTTTATTTTCTTGTTAATATGGTTTTAAAGTGTTTAATTTTTTTAGTGAATTAATGTTGGTTATTATAACTTTAGTTTAATTAGGGTATTAAGAGCATCATATTTTTAGTAATTTTAAATTAATTATAAACAAAACTTCAAAAATGGTCCCTGTGGTTTTCGAAAATATCAAGTTTAGTCCCTAAGTTCAAAAAACCTCACAGATGGTCCCTGTGGTTTCAAAACTTTTAACATTTTGTCCTTTTCGCTAACTCCGTTAGCTTTTGGCCGTTAAGTGAAGGGCAATTCTGTCATTTCACTTCCACAGGGACCATTTATGAAGTTTTACCTTATTTTTTTTTAAAATATAATTATTTAATATTAAAGGGTCCTACCCTTCCTTCTCTCTCTCTCTCTCTCTCTCTCGGTAAAAAAGAAAGCCAAACCCACATCTCCCTTCTCTGTTCTCTCTGTTTTCAGTTGGGTAAACAAACCCCTAAATCAGGTTCATCCATAAACTCAATGAGAAAAGCCCATAGCTTCAGTTTCCATGAAAAAGAGATGGAAACAGATGAGCAAACATTTTTGCTAAATATGTTCACCTGATGCTCCAATGTATGCCTCCATTCTCAGATTAATTGTTGTCTTCTCAAAGAACTGGACTTGGTAGCGATGGTGCTCTTTGTGCTTCTAACTCCAATTAGGGTTCGTCACTGCAACACCGACGAACAACAGATCTTGGTGAAAGGTTCTCTCGGTGATGATGGTGTATCCGGATAAAACAGGTGGTGGTGCAAAGGATGGTGGCGTATGTAGGTGGTGTAGCGGTGACGACGACACATAGATCGAAGCTAGGGTTGTTAGCGACGACTTCGTTGATCTATTTTTCCGATGACGGCTTCGTTCTTCAGTTAGTGTTTTCGTCTTCCAGATCTAATGAGCATCAAGGGTGACAGCGAGAAAACATATGTTGATCAAATTTCGTGTGTGTGTGTGTTCATCTGATTTCGTTCTTCAGTTAGGGTTTTCATCAAATTTCGTATGTGTGTGTGTTCATCTGACTTTGTGTGTATATATCTTATCTGATTTTATGTATGTATGAGTGTATGTTCATCGAATCTGATTTCAAGTGTGTGTGTGTGTGTGTGTATTCATCAGATAGGGGTGAACTCGAGAAAAAACCCATATTTTGTGTTTTGTTTTTGTTTATCGATGAATTTTTGGCCGACGGTGGAGGTGGCAGACCGTGATGGTGTCAGACTATGGTGGTGGCAGAAGGTGTATTCGAATGGTGGTGGTGGCGGAACATGTTCTTGATTGTTCTTGAATATATGAATATGTTCTTGGTGTTTATCAAACACAAACAGAAAGAGAGAGAGAGAAAGAGAGAGAGAGAGAGAGAGAGAGAGAGAGAGAGAGAGGGGGAGAGAGAGAGAGAGAGAGGTGGGCCCCATTGCATATTAAATTTTATTTATTTATTAAAAAAATATAATACAAAACCTCATAAATGGTCCCTGGGTAGTGAAATGACAAAAATATCCCTTACTAAACGGCCAAAAGCTAACAGAGTTAACGAAAATGACCAAATGTTAAAAGTTTTGAAACCACAAGGACCATTTGTGGGGTTTTTTAAACTTAGGGACTAAACTTGATATTTTTAATAACCACAAGGACCATTTTTGAAGTTTTGTCTTAATTATAAAATAAAGTTAATAATAATATTAAAATAAAATAAAATTAATTATAAAATCATATTAAAATAATTTAAAAAATAATAATAATAATAATAAATAAAATATTAATTAATTAGACAATTAAATTAATTGGATTTTAAAATCAAATTAAATTAATTATAAATTCAAATTAATATTAAAATTAAAATAAAATAAAATAAAATATAAAATCAAATTAAATAAATTTAATAATAATAAAGAAAATATTAAATTAATTATAAAATCAAATTTAGTTAATTTTAAAGTCATATTAAATTAATTATAAAATTAAATTAAATTAAATATAAAACCATATTAAGAGGAATAATTTTTAAGCCATAATATTATATAATATAATATTTAAAGTACGATGCTAAATAGAAAATAAACAAAAGTATGATGTTATAATTAACAAAATTATGATACTTTTGTTAATTATAACATTATAATTTTGTTTAGTCTCTATCATAACATTGTACTTTTAAAATTATGGTATAAATAATGTACTACATAATATGATTTTCTTATTAAAACACGTTGAATCACTGATTTTTAGTTTAAATTTCTTCTTCATAATCATCAAGAGCCTAAAAATTCCCATCTGGAATTGATTTAGAATTTAATTTCGGGTTATCCCCATTTTAGGACTGTTTTTTGAATAATTATTCTCATTTAGCGTGTGAACATGTAGTACATGCTTTTTGAATAATATATATATATATATATATATATATATATATATATATATATATATATATATATATATATATATATATATATATATATATACACTTGGGAGCTAAAGGGAAATGTTGTCGAATTTTTCGTAAACATACAATCATGTAATACACATTCACATATTGTCACACATCCAAACCGGAACAATAGAAACGTTCAGGGGCAGATGACGTCATTTATAGTATCACAACAATTAAATGATAGTAATCGAAGCAACAACAACCATTATATTAATAGTATAATGTTAACATTATTTTCGAAACATAAACAACTGACTCCAAAAGTAAATAACAAGTAAAGACTCGAAGCTACTATGCTCCATCTTGTTGAACCTGGCGGGTGTGCCTCTCTACTAATGCCCTGAGAATAAATGTAGGTCTTTAAAGAGTATCAGCATTACGCTGGTGAGTTCATAAGCGTTTTATTTTAAAAAACTGTTATGTGTTCTTTTGAAAAGTGTGTTGTGTTTCTCCAAAAAAAAACATAATATTTTCTTATGTAATGAATGCTAAGTAAAAACAATGATTGTTACTAGTTCCTCCTGCGAGTACTTAGTGTATACAAATCATATACAATCTAGATCGGACAAACAACCGATTGTGTGGTTCTGCCTCAAGCTCACAACCAAACAAGGAACAGGAAATGAGGCGGAGTCACACATCGTACTGCAAGTTGGATCTTCAAGTATATAACCCTGAAGTATTCACTAGACACTTACAGATTTAATTGTATTGGTCCTTTGATATCTGTTGATATTGTTCGTCCAGAAAATCCAATATTTTCTTATAAAAAGCTTGATTAAACCCATACCTTCTATAACTACTGCGACATCCCCAATTTCACGGCCAGAAAAGACCGATTTGTTTATGCTTTGCTTTATAAAATCAGAGTAATCTTTTGATTAAAAGAGTTACGGAATTTGTTCCCGGAATAAAATATGATAACCATTTATCAAAACATTTCTCGAAAAGAATGTATTTTCATTAAATAATAAAACCTTGGGATGTCATGTTCGATACAGACCAAAAACATAAACAATATAAAATAGACCTTACAATAATTATTCAACTACTGATCTATAATCCAAAATCTCTCGTCAAGTCCACCAACTTTTACCCTTGTGCCATTACTTGTAATGAAAAGAAAACCGAGTGGGTCAGGCTTGGGAGCCTGGTGAGCATATAGGGTTTTCAACCCACAATAATATAATTATTATATGTAATCAGCAAACAATCAACCCAATTACCCATCCCCATTATCTCCTTAAGGTTTTACCCTAAGAACCAACTATCCTTCATTCATTTATTCGTAAGGAATTAGGCATGAATTCCATTGCTGCCAAAGCTTATTTATCAAGTACTAAATCCATAGTTATCTGGCGCTAACTCCATAGTCGCCAAGGTTTACTCAACAAGCGCTAACTCCATAGTCGCCAAGGTTTACTCAACGTGCGGTAACTCCATAGTCGCCAAGGTTTACTCAACGTGCGCTAACTCCATAGTCGCCAAGGTTTATACAATAGGTGCTAACTCCATAGTCACCAAGTATTCCATCTACCTATGTTCTACCCAACAATTTTGTAGATATAAATACTTGCACAGTTTAAATCATTTAACACCTGTATAAAACTCCAATTTCCATGCTCATCTCAAATAGACAAATAACATATAAACACATAGCACGTATTTCATAGCAAATACATCATATTTATATGTTAGAAGAAAGTAACTACACACTCACACATATAAACAACAATAAACTTAATACACTCAAACCATACTTGTATTATTATCGTGTTTATGAAAGGTAGTATACACTCACTTGATCAGAAGATGATCGGACAGCACTACGACTTGCAGAAGTAGTATTCTTCGGTAGATCTGGAAGATCTCCGCAAAAATTGAACTTCTCGCGGGCAGAGCTTCGGCTCAGAAACCGCACATCTCGGGATCTTCGAGATCTCAGGACTTGCTTCGGGACTTGGGGATATTACCGGGGCTTCGGGGTACTTCTAGCACGCAAATCGAGGTAAAACGGGAGAGAGAAGAGAGAAAATAGCAACCCTAAACGGCTGGCCCTTCAAATCTATTTATAGGGCAAATTTGGCCCTTGCCACGTCGTGGGCTTGGTCGTCACTGCATGCGTCATCCCAAGTTGCATCTGGGGGCCTCCCGGAGGTGTTAGGACACTTGCCACGTCGTGGCACTGCTTGCCACGTCGTGGTCTCTGACAGTTTTGGGGTTTCGCGCCCCGAACTTCAGAAATTCATAACTTTCGCATACGAACTCCGTTTTCGACGTTCTTTATATCGCCGCGAAGGTGAGATTATGCTCTACAACTCTCGTTTAGACTCCATTGGCTAATTTTGACTTTAATTTTAATATATTATAAGTATATTACTTATATATTATCTATAGTAGGCCGGGACAGGAAAACTCCGTTCGAAATTCATAACTCCTTCATCTGAACTCTGTTTTCGTCTGTATTTTTATCGTTAGACTACTATCGAATAAATCTTTAACTCTTGTTTAGATCACTAAGGATAGATATCTATCTACCTTAAGTTCACTATTTACATCGTGCTGGGTCGCGCTGGGTCGTGCCGGTTCTGTCGCGAAACTTCGAGAGGTCATAACTTCTTCGTTATAACTCGGATTTTGGCGTTCTTTATATGCATGGAAACCTTGTGACATATACTACAACTTGGTTAAGATTAATCCTTCTAAATAATATTCCATGAAAAAGTCATTTTTTGATGCTTATCGTCTCTAAATTGACTAGCCCGGATCTACGGGCGTTACAACTTCTTAGTTCATACCAGTTATGTATAAACTAATACCGAACAGACAGTTAATTATATGGATCTGTCCTAAACCCACAACCAAACAAGGAACAGGAAATGAGGTGTAAACCACACATTCCACAGCCTATCGGATATTCTTTATACGTAACTCGGCTGTATAGACTAAAGATTTATAGAATTAATAGTGAATTCGTTAATTGAATAATAATCCCATTGTTTGTAAAGTACTGATGTTTATCTTGGAAATCCTATATTTCCCTAAATGGAAGTCATTGATATATGTGTTCCAAATCGAAGAGTACAAGTATCTACCATACTTAATTATGTTGGTTAAGCATTGTTCTATTTGAAAACCCTGGCTATCACCAGTAATGTATAGTAGTTTTATTACACAAACAAAACTAGTTGAAAACTTATTGTTCTATATATTGAAATTGTGGTTAATACCCTCTTGTGATCACTTAGTAAATACAAGTTATAGAAATTGAGATTGAACGGATAGTCGATTGGGTGATTCTGTCCTAAACCCACAACCAAACAAGGAACAGAGAATGAGGCGGAAGTCACACATCTCACTACATGTCAGAGGTTAATTTCCTATCACCCTGATGTATATACTATGAAATACCCTAGTCGTTGTATTTACGGTGACAAGCGGAGCAACAACGGCGCAACAATAGCGGCATCATGTTGCCGCAAATACCTTTAGCGGCGATTTGCGGCAACGAGGGTACTCTTCCGCGGCGACAAATATCGCCGCTAATACTCACATTTCTTGTAGTGTGGTTATTGGTTTTCTTCCAACTCTACGAATATGTCTATTTCTCTCAGTGAGGGCATGCGTAAGACAATGAAACTCATTTATATGTCCACCCTTCCAAACGTCTTCTTATGTCTTCCTATACCCCGCTTGATTTTTTCCTAAAAATAAAGAAAAGATGGCACAATCATTAATTAAAACAAATAACTAAATTTAAACACTAATATAATAATAATATACCATACAAAAACTATAATAAAAATATACCTTACAAAAAACTATTATAATAATAATAATAATAATAATAATAATAATAATAATAATAATAACATATTTAACAACGTATTAAATGGACACAAACCCATCCTTCCTTAAAGTGCATCTATCTCCAAACTACAATGTGTTGCAGCCTTTGTCCTTGTTCAACCTATAAAACACCCAAATTAGTGAAACTTTTTTACCTACAATAACGGAGGGGATGGGGTGGTCACCGGTGATGGAAATCATCGTCACCAAAATAACTAAAATTAGAAGAAACAAAAAAGGAAATATGAAATTGAATAGGAAACAAGAAGGAGGTGTTACCCAAATCATCCGTGAAGGGAATGGCCGAAATCAACGTAGTCACCAAACCTGATCAAGAGAGAAAAGTTGGGGGTGCGCCGCTGCAACTGAGGTGGTGCGTGTATGATCCCTAATCTGAGGGTGAAATCTTATTTCGACGATTTTTCTTCGGTATAAGGTTGAACGAAATGATGTCGTTTTGTTTATTTGCTAAAATGAAAAAAAATAAAAATAAAAAGTTGTGTCGACGACAAGTCTTCGAGATAGAAATTCACGTGGATTGCCACCTGGCATACAAACTACAAGTCGTCGGGATAACTTTCCGAAAACTACTTCATTTCTTTTTTCTGCACGATAGAATAAAATAAATGGAAAATACATTTGTCGAAAATTATAACGACAACATGTTGTTGACATAGGTTTCAGAAAACCGTGGAAATATTCTTTGTTCTCGTTGAAGCTGTGCCGACGGTGTGTCGTAGGCATCGCCCTATTTGTGGCAGCGATATTTGTCGTCGGGATAGGTGTTGTCGGCATTAGTTGGTATTTTTGCAGTGTAGGTCTATATTTATAAATAAAGATGATCTTATGTAAATTATCGTAAAATTTGATTTGGAAGGATAATATTATCTTATGCTTTTAAATGCATAAATTGAATCTTAAGAGCTATAATCTAAAAATATCAAACGCTTTAATTATTTGTTGGTGAGATCATCACCCATTTCTACTTAACAACCGGGAGGTACCTAAGGTGGTAAACAAACCAAAAATTCGCCGGATGGTTCGTGCATCATTCGGTGGTAGGTTCATTTAACAAATATGAAAAATAATTTAAGGTTATTTAGTTAAACGAATAAATCTAAAAAAAACAAATATTGTGACGCCTTAGCCATAATTCCTGGGATTAATTGTATGTGTTCTTTTTCTGCTGACCCCTAGCCCCTTACTAGCTAGGAGAGCTTTTTAATAGAAATTAAGGCGTTAAAAAAAGGGGAAAATGATTTTGTTTGTTTATTTACATTCATGAATTTGTTTGTTTGTTTATGTCTGCTTATTAATATTTCTTTATATTCGTTTATGATATTATATGTGTGGATCTTCCATGACATTTGATGAAACATTATGATTTGTAGCTTAAAATCACGCAATCGGTTTATATTATATAATTGTTATATAATATAATTTCGATAATATAATGAATGTATATGCAACAAGCTAAGTGTGGAACATTTAAAGTTTGATTTTTTTGTGATAATATTTAAATGAAGATGCCATTTAGGCTTTATTTCTAAGTTTTTTTGGATTATTGGACGTTTAGTTGTCTACGTTTAACATTTTAATGATCAAAAACAAACAAATAGGAACAAAAGTAAAATTTTAAGCAAAAAAACGCACCCGGAAAATATTTTCTTTTACGTCTTTATACATGTCTATGTATTCGTGTTCATTTGTTACTTAGGTATATTATTTAAACTTAACGAATAAACAAAATATATCCCAAATGGTACCTTATTCTGTAAATTAATTGGACAAAACCCCCATTTTTGCACAAACCTCTTAAAATGGCGGATCAAATAAAATTACAAATAAATCAAACATCTTTTTGCCAAGCAGCTGGTAAACCGAAGCACGAGCAAACCACCAGTCCAAGTCAACCTTCTTTTCCCCATATATATACACCAATATATACGAACATGTTTACATGCCTCCATTTGTTCATATCTACCACTCCACATCCTCCACCTTCAAACACATTAATCAAAACACCACCACCATTGCACAACGAAAGGCTTCCTGATTTTATACTCATATGATCCTTATAACAAACACAAGTAGTTAAAAGAATAACATAAAATGAGGAAACCTTGTAATAATAAGCATGAAATGGAAACGGGTTCATGGTCTAAGGAAGAAGATCAGAAGCTTATAGACTATGTCACCTCCCATGGTGAAGGTTGTTGGCACACCCTCCCTCAGGCTACAGGTTTTTCTATCAATAATATAAAACGTAGCTACTTTCTTGTTAATATTTTTTTGTGTGTATATGATCTAGTTTTTCTGTTACATATTTTATTAATAGTTGTTTTATATGACCATTAATTAATTTCTATGGTTTTCCATTTGATTAGGTCTACTTCGTTCCAGCACAAGCTGTATGCAAAGATGGTCGATATACTTAAAGCCTGATCTTCAGAGAAGAGAGTTTGGTGAAGATGAAGATGATCTCATCATCAGGCTTCACGCCCTACTGGGTAACAGGTGCATCGATCTCCCATTCAACATGATATTCTTACTCTTTAACAATTTAGGTTATTTTATAATATAATCCAAAAAAAGAAACACTGATCGAGAAGTGCATATGTTATTTTAGGTGGTCACTTATAGCTGGGAGACTACCAGGAAGAACAGAAGATGAAATCAAGAATTACTGGAACTCACGCTTAAGCATAAAACTTGTAAATATGGGTATCGATCCAAATAATCATCGGTTAGGTCATCATATCTCTATGTCGTCCAATATGAGAACTGATGATAACGAATCGCAGGCTGAAAATGATGAAGTGAACTCGGTTATCAGTTCCGAAAGGAACTATAACTGAAACGAGGATTACGAAATTAACTCCAGTCAACCTGACAATGGAAGTTGAAACGATGAAATCCATGCGATTTAAAAGTAAATGCGAAATACAGTTTCCGAAGTGACTATGAATTATTATGTTGTTTGTGTTTTTAATTACATGTAGCAGTGTGAAAGATCTGCGTAGATAAAGAAGAGTAAGGTTTGTGATATCGTTATATGGTGAAGAATACGTTAGCTATAGATGTTGAGCATTAAAGCATGCATGTGTGCATGTTATTGGCCTTCACTATCTCCATAAATTTATTGCTCGGACAGGATCTCTGTGCAGGAGTATGCAACTGCATAACCTTGATGTTGTCCTATAAGTGTTGATATTTAATAAAACAAAATCTTCTATTATGTACAGGTATTGATATTGCAAACCCTTCAACGAAAAGTACGTTGCATACCCAACACAAAGGAGTTTTAAAATGTTCTTTCTACGATTAAAAATATTTTTTTTCCTGTGTTTAATAAACAAATCTAAACTAAAATCGGAAAAATAAAAAAAGAAGGAAAAGCCACTTGGTATTTGCTACGTTAAATAGAATATGACAAGATTACAATCAAAATTAATTAATAGTGTAAAGAAATCTAAAAGAACTATGAAATCAAAAATAAAATACCCAGAAGTTTTGCCCTTTTAAGAACCGACTTCTGCTGTAAATCTTTCTCCTCTCTTCGGTTTGCCTCCTCCACCAACTTCGCGCTTCGCGGACTCTACACATTCGCAGCTTGTTTTGCTTATAGGTGATTGCCTCAGTCTTTTGCTGAAGAGTTAAACTCATTCTTTTAACTCTTTGTCTGCTTTCTTTCCTTATTTCTCAAGGTATGGTAAAATAAGGTAAGTTTAACTTTGAAAAGAATTCACATTTCCCACTGTTTTGCCCGTTATATTCTTTTGGGACTTTGTTGTACACTTAAGTGGGTGGGCTAATGTCTCTAAAAAAAAGAAAATGGATTTTTTATTTTGTTTCACATTTAATTATTATACTTTTTTCAATATCTATTTTTCATTGAGATATTAAAACTTTATACATTTTAGTTTTATGACCGGTTGTTATCAGTCATAAGGGTAAATATGTGAATAGTTTTAATAATTCAGTAACAAATAGATAACGAAAAAAAAATTAATGACTAGATGTGAATAAAATTAAAAGTTTGTTTCTCTCCCAAAAAAGATCAATGATTAAATATAAACAAACTTTCCTTTTATATTATGGTTTAGCAAATTATATATTTTTATTAAAGTATAACAATATTTGTTGAAAAAGAAATCTTGAAATAAAAAAACAAAACAACAAAAAATAATATAAAAAAACGAAAAAGGAAACCAATATTATATCTATAAGTTTTATGTTACAAAATTATGCAATATTATATGCATAAAAATTATCCTAATATTATATGTATGAATTTCGTATTATAAAATTATATAAACCATATATGGTGTTTATAAAAGAATACGTACATACATTGATACATTATATATGTTGTTATATATTCTATGTATTGACATACATATATCATATTAATATATTTACCAAAAAAATGATATCAAAAATAAAAGTCAAATTATTTAGAATTTACATATTTTTAATTTATCCAGACAATTGATTTATATTTGAGATTATATTTTCTTAAAAAGTTTGAATAATTATTGAAATTTATGATTATTTAACTAGATATATACAGGTAAGTAAAACCGTTAACGTGTTTTGAAGAAAAAAAATACTTGTATATTCAACAATTAAAACGATACTATTTTTTTTCTTTTAAAAAATCCACTCATAATTTGAAAAGGTTTTAGAAAAACAATTCATATTTAAATAACTATTTAAAAAATAAGGTTTTTTTTTTCTTCAGAATACAACGTAATTTCTGATCATGAAATATAATTTCTTAATAGCTATGGATTTCATTTTTTTGTTAAACTAAAATCAGATTGTAAATTTTGATTTTTTATTTTGAAAATACCAAACCATTGTTTTTTTGTTTCAGTTTCGATTTTTTTTTTTTAATATATTTTTCAGGGTTTTGTTTTTTTATTTCATAGATTTTTTCATCAATAAATGTTGCTAGAATTTAATAGAAATAAATAATTTGATAAAACAAAATACAAAATGAAGATTGTTCATATTTAGTAATTAAATTTTTTTTAGAGGGAAACGAACTTTCAATTTTATTCATATTTTGTCACTAACTTTTTTTTCATTATCTATTGCTACTGAACTATTGAAATTGTTCATATTTTATCCTTATGATCGGTTAAGGGTAAAATCTAAACAATTTCAATAATTCATTGACAAATAGATAAGAAAAAAAATTTAGTTACTAAATATGAATAAAATAGAAAATCTATTACCCTTTTAAATGATTATTTAAGTGGTAGATGTACTTTGTATGTGTATTTAATTGCCAAAGCAATTTCTTTTCGTATTTGTCAGTTAAAGACTTGAAATATTGCCAAGAGTTATTGCCAATAGTCATGTAAAAAAAAAATACTAATCATGCATGTATAACTAAATACTTTTTTCTAAAAATTTCTATTAAATTACGTTATGCTATTTGGGCACAGGTTTAATAATATGCAATTGTTAGGAACATATAAAATGATAATTAATCATATTAATTTATAATTTTAATTACATTATGTATACTATAAAAAAAATGATTTTGAAATGTGATTGTAAGCACTGGACATTGAAAATTTTACTATTAGAAAAATAATTTTGGAGTGAAATATTGGCAACAATTAAAAATAAAAATAATAATAACACCATTGTATACCCCGATATTCCCAATGGCCACAACTAGAGAATACAACACAACCAAAAATTAATTATTAGATCTGCCACACAGGCCACAACTAGAGAATACAACACAACCAAAAATTAATTATTAGATCTGCCACACAGTTGATCTAGGTCTGACATGCCCACAAAATCTTTTTGTAATTATCATTAGAGGTGGTTTTATGATAGTTTCATAATTGTCATCAGATGTATTTGTAGGACATCTGCAATTCACTAAAATTTATATACATTTTAATGGATCGATACATTATCATTTTTTATTCTATACAATTCTTTTTAATTTTTTCTCACAATGATTTGAACTTTACTAATTTCAATGAAATATATTCTAAACATTTATTTAAGAATTATATAACTATCCTTTAACCATGTGAAGAGTTCAATGGTGACTAAATTCTAAATCAATTGAAAGCCAATGTAACATCTGTAAAATTATGTAATCAAGGATTTAAGGGACTCATTTTGCAATATATAATAGTATAAGGTATTTATTTGTAAATATGTTAGGATTGTTAATTATGTTAGATATCTTGTCTATATCACTTTTATGTACTATATATTGTGGTTTAATGAGAATACTGAATTCATTCTCACCAAATTCATTCTTACCAAATTAAATTCTCTCTCTAAAATAGTTTTGTCACCATTGTTGAAATGGTACAAGAGGTTTCATGATTCTATTCAATTTGATCTGATTTTCTCTTCCAAAATTATGAATTCAGATAGTGTTGTTGACCCTAATTTCTCTAATTCTAATTCTTCTTCCGTTAATTTAATCATTAATTTTTAAGAACAATGATTCGAGTATGTTTCTTGTTTCAACTCATCTTATTGGAAATGAAAACTTCATGCAATGGAAGTTTTCGATCCAAATTGCTTTAGTAGATAATAAAGAAATTGGTTTTATGGATGGAACTACGAAGAAACCTGAAATCGAAGTAAATGAGCTTGTTGGTTGGATCACTAATGATTGCATGGTTCGTTCTTGGATACTTAATCTAATTTCTAAAGAAAATGTCAGTTCTTTTGTTTTTTTACGACTACTCAAGAATTGTGGTTGGATCTTCTAGAACACTTTGGTGAAGTAATGGTCCTATGATCTATCAATTACAAAGACAAATTGGTTCAATAAATCAAGGTGACTCTTCTCTCTCAAAGTATTACACAAAATTAAGGTAGTTGTGGGATCAATTGAATTGTTTAATCGTTATAACTTCATCTACATGTGGATCTGCAAAAGCGATTTAAAATATTACTTATTCAACTCAATTGATGCAATTTCTTATGGGACTTAACGATAACTATGAAAACATAAGGAGTTAGAGTCTTGTACTAGATCTTTTATCTTCTGTTTATAAGGAATACTCAATGACATTAAGTGCCGAAAAACAAAAGGAAGTACAAGTTAACTTTTCTAATCCAAATGAAGTTTCTACTATGCTTGCTAAAACTACTAATGAGAAGATATATTTTTCATATAAACCTAAATCTGATTACAAAGGAAAGAATGGTGATAGATATTGCAATCATTGCAAAGTGAATGGACATACTAAAGAAGCGTATTTAAAGTTGAATGGTTATCCAGATTGGCATACACAAGGAACACACGACGTACTCCTATGAATACACGAAGTGGAGATGTCCCATACATATGTGGGCTTATCCATATGTACGCAAGGCGTACGCAAGCTAGGGGAAAACCCTAATTTTTAGGGTTTGCACCCTATTTAAGCTCATTAAGCACCCTAATTCCTTCACCTTATCAGCCTCCATTGCCTTTTTGAGCTAATCTTGAAACCATATACATCTTGAGAGTCTTCTTGAGCTTATTGAGAGTTTTTGGGTATTTTCATTGTGATCTTGAAGAAGTAGGAGCTTGGTGGTGGAGCGTTGTTGGAGTTGGAGCTTCAAGATCCAGGGATATATTTTTCGTTGCATGTTTTTGGAGGTAAAAAGTTCGTACCTTGATTTTCCTTGCTTAGATCTCTTTTGTTGGGTAAATTTAAAGCTTTTGGTCTCATGGAGTATAGAATACTCCAGACCATTTAAGTTGTCCTTTTGGGATCTTAAGAGTGGATGAAGTCATAAAAAATAGATGTTGATGGTTAGAACTCAACCATGCATGAGTTGGTGATCACTTTAGGCAGATAAAAGGCTAAATCCATTGTTTGAGTCCCATTAAGACAAGCAAAACCATACAGTTTGAAAACTTATGGTTTAATACAATTTCTTGAGCTTAGATATGAGTTTGGTCGTTACATACTTAATCGGTTAAGACATTTGGAGTGAGTTGGGTTATCCGACCAGTAAGTTAGGCGTACTTACAAGTACGTCGTACGTACTGGGCTAGCACCCCGATTCTAGATCAACAACGTCCATCGGGCATACGAGCCAGGTGCATTGCATGTACATCTATCTGTTGGTCTTCGGAATTTTGGGCTCCGGATTAGTTGGGCCTTACGCCTTTTGTGGTATGAAATCATTTTTTCCCTTAGGACATCATGGAGCTTTTGAGGCCTTAGGGTCCATTTGTTGGACTTGGAATGCTATAGATTTGGGCCTTCGTGAGGTAGGCCCAATAAGGCAAGGGTTAAGCAACCTTTTTCAGAGTTTGGACTATTAGGATGGATTATTGACCAAATTTCTAATTAGGATTTTATACTTGTGACTGAGTAAAAGGATTCTGCGAATTAGCAGCTTGAGTGTGATTTCATATCTTTAGTCTAGTTTCCTTCACTGCATATATGGGTCGAAGGAACCAATGTCAACCCAGTAGATTATGTTTGTGGTATGATGATTGTCTTTGTGACATTTACCTGTTATGCCTGTATCGGCTTGACATCTCTATGACTCTTATTGTTATGATCATATGTGTTAGTGGTAGGGGTGAAATAGACTCGATACCGGTTGAAAGATACCGAAGGGTTTGAAATAGACCCACTACCAGTTGAAAGATACCACATGGGGTGAAATAGACATAGTACCGGTTGAAAGATACTAAAGGAGTGAAATAGACTCAATACCGATTGAAGGATACCGAAGGGGGTTAAATAGACCCAATATGTTTTTTACTATTATATATATATATATATATATATATATATATTTATATATATATATATATATATATATATATATATATATATATATATATATATTTATATGATATGGAGTATTTTTGGGGAACTCACTAAGCTTTGTGCTTACGGTTTTCAGTTTATGTTTCAGGTACTTCCAACTCGAAAGGGAATGCCCCAGTCTGATCGTAGTGTATCCACCTATGATTTTCGCATCACGTGATTTTGGGATTTTGTACTCTGATATTATTTTTTCTATAGTATACTTTTAGCTGTTTGATATGATTATCGTATGATTGGAATGAATATAAAATGAAATTTTTTATCTGAATTTTTGGCATGTTACAAGTCCTCTTCGTCTGTTAATAACAACAATGATTCCATGAATGCCCTTTTCCAATGATTTAGCCAGTTCATGAAGCCTATTCAAAAGGCTCATCTACACTCTGTCAATTTCTCACACTTTAGGGATTTTTTAAGTATTGAATTATCACCAATATATTCTTTAAATAATGGTAATTTTGGTGAATCTATTTGGATGTTAGGTATCGGGGCTACAGCTCATATGTGTTCCAACATATCTCATATGAAGAATCTTAATAAAGTTCATAGGTAAGAACCAATCTATTTTCTAGATGGTTCTATTAAATATGTTAGTCACAAGTATGATAGAATTAAGTCATAAGGTGATTTTTCAAAATGTTCTTCATATGCCGGATTTTAAGTGCAATCTGTTATTTGTCAAAATTTTGGCTATAACAAAAAAATTGCATTTCATTTTTATCCCATACATTGCCTTTTGCAAGACCTGGCAACTGAAAAGATTGTGGCTCAAGGAAAGATTTTGGGAAATCTGTATGGTCTAGATAATGATAGTTTGTTCCTTCATTTGTCTTGTAATGATAAGATTCCAATGATTCCTAAAGTTGTAGACATACAATCTTGTAATTCTATAAGACATTTGAATAAGGACTCTTTTTCAATTTGGCATCAAAGATTGGGACATTCATCTACATTTATGTTGGAACATTTGAATTTTATTCCTTCAAAATTACTTGATGAATTGTTTCCATGTATTCCATGTCATGAAGCTAAGCAACAAAGATTTCCTTTTCAAAATAATGAATCTTATTCTAATGAAAATTTCAAATTAATCTATGTGGATTTGTGGGATCTATATAAGATAAAGGCAATCACAGGAGCATTTGATTTCTCACTATTGTTGATGACAACTCAAGGGAAATTTGGACATATCTTCTTAACGATAAAACTCAAGTATTCCAAAATTTCTCTAACCGTTTTTCCTATGTTCCTAAAAAATTTGAAACTAAGGTTAGAACAATAAGAATAGACAATGGGACAAAATTTATGAATTCTAATTGTTAAAGGCTTTTTTCTTCAATAGGTATTATACATCAGAAGACTGTTCCATACTCGCCACAACAAAATGGTAGAGTCAAAAGAAAACGTCAACAATTATTGCAAATTGCAAGAGCTTTTCTTTGACAATCTGGATTATCAATAAATTTTTGGGGACATGCGATCTTAATGGCAACATATGTTATTAATATCTTACCTACGATAACTTTGGAATGTAATACTCTTTACAAGAAACTTTTTGAAAAAGAACCATCTTTTCTAAACTTGAAAGTATTTAGATGCTTATGCTTTGCTACCAATACCATTCCTTATAAAATAAAGTTTGACTCAAGGGATATTAAGTGCTGCTTCGTTGGTTATAATTAGGGATAGAAATCATACAAATTGTTTGACTTGACTTATAGGAAGATTATAATGTCAAGGGATGTAGTATCATATGAGGAATTGTTTCCATAGAAGAATCAAAATTTTCAAATACCACCTAAACTAGTCATGATGCAAAATCTAAGTTATAATTATAACATTCCAAAAATACCCTTCCAAATATGTCCTCAAGATTTCATACCATCTGGTAGTTATGATCCATACAATTTTGATTTCACAAATGAAGTTTTATTTCCACAAAATCAGCATTCTTTCTCACAAGTTAAATCTATGTGTTCTCATGCTTCACATGTTCAAAGTTCTAAAAATCTGATGAAGAAAACCAACAAAATGTTCCTTTAAGAGCTTCTTCAAGTATTTCAAAAAGACCATCTCCTCATTCACCTCCCACATATCCATATGTTGAATCACCCATTCTTACTACAATTCACAAGAGTTTTTTTTGTTCTGTTTCCAAAATTAATGAACACAAAAGTTATCAAGGAGCTTTTACTAAACATGAATGGGTTGAAGCAATGAATAAAGAACTCACTGCTTTAGAATAAAACAATACTTGGATTGTTATGCCCTTGCCACCAGGAAAGAAACCTATTTGTTTAAAATGGGTATACAAAGTAAAACTAAAACATGATGGAATTTTTGAAAGGTTTAAGGCAAGGCTAGTTACCAAAGGGTATACTCAAATATATAGTATTGATTACTTGGATAGATTTTCTCATGTAGCCAAAGTTGTCATGGTAAGTGTATTATTGTCTTTATCCACATCTGATGACAAGTTTCTACATCAACATGACATAAACAATGCCTTTTTGCATGGTTTTTTGGATGAAGGACTGTACTTAAGTCCTCCACAAGGTTACCAAAAATAAAAGAAAGGAGAAGTGTGCAAATTAAATAAGTCCCTTTATAGACTTAAAAAATTTAGCAGCTAATGACATAGAATTCTTTAAGAAATTGCTATGTTTTGGCTTCAAACAATCATCTCAAGATCATTGTTTATTCACAAAAGGAGAAGGAATTGATTTTCTTGCTCTTGTTTTATATGTAGATGATGTTCTAATAGCTGGTCCAAATGAAAGCAAAATAAAAGAAGTCAAAAATTAGTTGTATAAGGCTTTCACTATAAAAGATTTGGGACGGGCTAGCTACTTTCATGGGATGGAGCTATTAAAAATAGAAAAAGGCTTGTATGTTAATCAAAGAAAGTACATAAATAGCACTTTGGATGATGCAAGTTTGACTGGGTTCGAACCCACCAGTATACCTGTTATAAAGAATATGCAACTATGTTCAGATAAATGGATGTTATTACAAGACCCATAGAAATATAGAGGTTTCGTTGGAAGATTGTTGCACTTAAACTTCAGACGTGTATGATATCAACTATGTAGTGCAGCAACTTGGTCAATTTCTTCATTAACTAAATGATATTCATTGGAAAGTTGCTTTATATGTGTTAAAATATCTTATAGGTTGTCCATCAAAGGGGTTATTCTTCCAAAATAATTCTTCACATCTCACAATCACTGCCTATATTGATTTCGATTGGGCATCATGTACTGACACTAGAAGATCCCAGACCGGATATTGCACTTTCTTATGATATTCACTTGCTTCATGGAAAACAAAGAAGATGAAAATATTGTCTTGATCCTCATGTGAAGCCAAATATAGAAGCTTAGCTGCAAATATTTGTGAGTCGTTATCGATAAGCTATATCTTGGGAGACCTGAAAGTCAAGTTGAAAATACCAATATCTCTGTGGTGTGATAACAAGTCATGTGACAACCCGATATTTCAACTCTATGTAACGACCTAAAAAGTCAAGTATTGTAACCACGTTTGTTATAATGAAATTAACTTCAAAAATAAAATGTACAAAAATCACTAATTAAATTACTTATTATGTTAGATGTCATTAAACCGTGATCGTACGTAAAAAGAACGCCCAAATATGACTTCGTATAAGGAAGTTATGAATTTTCCAAGTTCGGCTTAGCAACAGACAGCTAAAAACTCGAAACGCAGATCGAGCGACTTTTGACCGGAATGATCTAAATGAGAATCGAAGGTCTCGACAATCGTTTTTCAACGGTAAAAAGTCTGGCAAAATCAGACGTCAGATAATGAAGTTATGAATTTCTAACGAAATTTTCTTACTGTGACCTTTTAAAAATAAATAATAAAAATAATTTCAAAATTTGCCGACGGAATCTAAACGAAAGTTGTAGAGTATAGTCTCACCTACGTGTGGATATAAAGAATGTCGAAAATGGAGTTTGTATGAAGAAGATATGAATTTTTGCATTTATTAAATATTAAAAATATAATTTTTATATTTAATTTTGGTATTATCCGAAGGGTGAGTCACGGGCCAATCCAAGTTACGCCCAACGTACATTCGTACGCCCAGCGTACTCGAGGCCTAGGCCTCGGATCGTCCACGTTGCCCCTATGCGAGGTTATGCCCCGTCCCATCCCAAGTCTGAGGCAGTCGAGGATGCAGTCACGCATGACGCACAAGTACGCCCAACGTACTCGCGTACCCCCAGCGTACCGAGGCGTTTCCCACCCCTATAAAAGGGATGCGAGGGTTCCGAAAAAAAGGTCAATTCTTCTCATCTTTCTTGCGTTTTTGCCCCGTTTTCCGTGCACGTGCTATCCCGAAGTCCCAGTTTCCTTGCTCAAGTCCCGAAGGACGTTTTCTCCCGAGATTCCCGAGAAAATCCGCTTTCTTGAGTCGAAATTCTGCTCGGTTTTCATCTCGCCTTCTTCGATCTTTCAAGTGAGTTCATACCCCTATAATCCACACTTTTAAATGTTTGATAAATATTTTTATATGCTTTTAAGGGGGGGGGGGGAATACAAGTAAAACACTCGATTATTATCGTGTGTTATATAAAGTTTCATTATACGCTTTTTATCAATGGAATCATATGTGATTTATAATTATTATAGGTAAACTTTCGTATGAAAAAATATACCACGATAACATCTTATCTTTTGAAATAAGAAATGATTTATGTATATATGTAAATCAAACACTTTGCTTATACCGTATGTATATGTGTCCGTTTTGGCACTACAAAAATTATACTTTCCATAACAAGTGAGCATTTCACTAGGGATTACTATACAAACGAAACACACTTTTAGGAAACTACAATTGATATAGTTTTACGAGAACACTACAAACTTTTACATACTAGAAATACTATTTCAAGGAGTTACTTTCATATACAAGAACAAACGAACATTTTCACACGTAAATCTGTTTTATACTAAGTTTTGTGAGACATTAAACTTCACGTACGCTCGAGTACACATTTCAAGTCCTGTATTATATACCAGAATCCCTTGGAAGGGGAGCATGTTGGTTGTGTATAGATCTATACGGGATTGACTACCCCGCGCCCTGACTGTTAGCTACAGTACACCATTTGGGGTGACAAACGTGAGAACATTCCAACGCCTGAAGAACGTAGTGTATAGGCATTTCTAGTCAATAGCATGGTTATAAAACTCACATAGAGTATTAAAACACATTGATTTACGAGTTTTTTCATACGTATTGGAGATTTCATACTTACATAAATTAACTACTTTAGGCATGAAAAACCTAATTGTGATACAAATTTTGGAACTTCTAAACCGCTACACACATATAGGAAAACATCAATTTTCTAGAAACAAACATTGGACTTGATTTAAGGCTATATTTATACCAGTAGAAAATATGGGATTTTCTAGGAATCAACGAAAAAAACAACCCATTTCAATTTAGTTCATGCAACATTTTCATTTAATACTTATGAAACTCACCAGCTTAAATGCTGATCTACTCTTTCAAAACTACTTGTATGTCCCAGGGACTCAGTAATTGTAGGTACCAAACAGCTTCTTGAAGAAGGAACACTGCGGCGCCAGTTTAAATTCATATTTTGGCATCATATTGTAATTGGTTTTGAACATGTACTCTTTTAACAATGTAAACTTTCAATTATATATATGATGGTTGTATTGATTTCTTTACTATGTATTCATTTGTTACGTTACCACATGAAGTCATCCGCCCTCGAACGTTTCCGCCGTTCCAGTTTGGGGGTGTGACAGATGGGTATCAGAGCATTGTTTATAGTGAACTAAGTATATCAAACCTCATAAGATATACAAACTATAAACGCTTAGGGAATCAAAGTCTCTAACAAAAGGTTTTCACACCTAAAACCTTATTTCATTTAAATAGATTATTTTAGGTCATAAAAATACAAAATACATGCATACAATGATATATTTTCATGATTAGAGCTATACAAAAAGTATTAAGATGAGTTGGACACTACGATTAGTTCTCGATATATGTAATCAAATTTTGGACGAATATAGCCTGATCAACTATATTTATCCGAGATTGGACCAACGTATGTCGAGGAATGATCGTAGTGAGCAACAAGTCAAAACTTACCAAAATAGTTTAATCGACATGTTTATTGTTACATGTTTTCAAATTTTGTTCAAATCTTATAACCCTATTCTCGTATAGTCAAATGGCTGGATTCCACCAACCAGGGGACCCATACTACTCGAACCAAGGCAATGGAGGATGTGTAGAGGAAGATCCCGAAGAGGATGAAGAACCTATCGAGTTGGAAGAAGGGGATGACTCTAGTATGGACTCAGAACCAGAAATAGTCGACCCTCCAGCCGTTAGGAGGAACTTCCAGGGACCGACTCCCGTTTGGGGAAGTCACCTCCACCATTGGAGCCAACAACAAGGGATACGCTCTCCCTACGGTATGTGTCGGAACTTCTACGACATCAGGGACGGAGGTTCAGCCAATCGAGCACTTCCGGTCATGGTAGGTAAATTGGAAAACCAGTCCTATCAATCGGGGGTCCAAGCAAATCGAATCCGCGAAGCCAACGTGGAAGTACAAGTTCACACGGCCGACATCCGTCGTTTGGATATATTGCAGGATGACACCCATCTCCACGCTGACGCATTCCAAGCACAAATGATTGCAGCCCACGCAGAGTTGAGGGAATAGCAAGCCGCCTTCGATAGGCGTCTTATGGAATCAAAGCAATCGGATGCAGAGTCAAGCTCCAAGCGCAACACACGTCGTAAGTAGTACTTGCGAAAACCCCAAATTTTGTTATAAGTTAGGACCTCGGCTAAAAGTTTTTATTTTCTTAAACCTTGTAACCGGAGACCCTTTTAGGGGTCAAATTTTCGCGATCGTTGTATCATCTATTATATTAATATAATTGGCACGCTATTATTACTACGTTGAGTATTTCGTTCAATCTTTAAAATATTGTGGAAAAACCATACACTTGGTTCATATATTCGGATTTAAGAATAACTTTCATTCTACAATTGTTGAGACTCATATTATCATCTGTTGTTGAACTATAGTGATTTAGTTCATGAGACACATTCATTTTCTATACTATGGAATTCTTACCCTTGTCTTTTCAATCTATAGTTGAAGGATGCCTCCGCGTAGAAATCCAAGACGAAACAACGGTAGGGAAGCACCGATACCACCACCACCTCCACCTCCTCAATTTGATGTTGTCATTTTCCAAGCAGCAGTCACCGCAGTTGTGACGGCTGCCATGTCACAGATCAATACCCCTGTTACTACTGGTTCAGGAATTGGCATACATCCTTCCAACCATGGCGATAATCATGGGCAACCCCGAGAGTGCACCTATAAAGACTTTACGAATGCTAAACCCCGGATGTTTAATGGAACTGGTGGTGTGATGATTTTGAGGCAGTGAATTGAAAGGACGGAATCAGTCTTTGAAATCTGCTCCTGTACCGAGCACAACAAAGTCAAGTTTGCAACTTACACACTTACTGATAGAGCTTTAACTTGGTGGAATGGCCACATTAAGGTGCTTACTCTGATAGTGGCAAATTCAATAAGCTGGGAGATCTTAAAAATCATGTTGATGAGGGAGTACTATCCACGAGAAGAGATTCAAAAACTCGAGCACGAACTCTGGACTCTTGGAATGATTGCTACCGACATAGCAACTTATACCAACAGATTCTGCGATCTGCCAATCCTTTGCCCAAATATGATTGCTCCTGAGAGCAAGAAAATAGAGTAATACATTTGGGGACTATCGCCCCAAATTCAGTCAAGCGTGTTAGCTTCAAAAGCTGACACTTTTGAAAGTGCCAAAGAGCTGGCACAATCGCTTATTGATCACGGAAGTCATCAGAACTCAATAATTTCTACACCAGAACCACAAAAGGGAAAAAACAACAACAATAACAAGAAGAGAGGATGGAATAAGGGGAAGGGTGGGTCTTCCCAAGAATCCTCGAAGAAACAATAACTAGTTACACTGAATGCTGCTACTGCACCTACTACCGTTCCTACAAATCTCTACCCAACAAAGCCTTATGTGGGCAACCTTCCAAAGTGCACAAAATGCAATTACCACCACAATGGACCTTGTCGGGAAATGCAGTGCTCCAACTGCAACAGAAAGGGACACACTGTCCGTTTCTGCAAAGCCCCCGTAAAGCCGATCACTCAAGTTCCCAATGCTGGTGTAGGCCAAGCTTGCTAGGGTTGTGGCGAGGTGGCCCACTACAAAAGAAACTGTCCGAAGGCAGCGAATATCGGCGGAGTGGGACGAGTTTTGGCTATTGGTCACGAAGAAGCCATAGCAGATCCTATAGTAGTTGCTGGTACGTTTCTTCTCGATAATTCATATGCATGCATACTATTCGATAGTGGAGCAGAGAGAAGCTTCGTGAGCCAAAACTTTATTCACTTACTTAAACATAAACCTAGCATGTTAGAAGAATCATTCAAGGTAGAAATTGCAAATGGAAAAATGGAAAACACTAACTACACATACATGAGTTGTACATTAACTTTAGACGGTCACTCTTTCCCAATCAACCTCATGCCAGTCCAAATTAAAAGTTTCGACGTCATAGTTGGCATGGATTGGTTAAGTATTCTTCACGCCGACATCATGTGCTTTGAAAAAGCAGTTCGTCTTAATCTCCCTAACGATGAAACATTAGTGATTTACAGCGACAAATCAAGTACAAACCTTCGCATCATTTCGTGCATCCAAGCTCGAAAGTGTTTGCGGAAGGATTATCATGCATTCCTTGAACACATCGTTGATATGAGTCAGGAAGTAAAGGATATTATGAGCATTCCAGAAGTACGCGATTTCCCCGATATCTTTCCAGAAGAACTACCAGGATTACCACCACAAAGCCAAGTCGAGTTCAGAATCGACTTAGTTCCGGGGGCTACCCCAGTAGCAAAATCGCCTTATTGTCTGGCACCAACAGAGATGCAAGAACTTTCCAGTCAGCTTAACGAACTCGACCAAAAAGGATTCATTAGACCAAGCTTCTCACCTTGGGGAGCACTGGTCTTGTTTGTAAAGAAGAAAGACAGATCGTTCCGTATGTGCATCGACTACAGAGAGCTGAACAAACTTACTGTCAAAAATTGTTACCCTCTGCCCCGTATTGATGACATATTTGATCAACTTCAAGGAGCGAACTACTTCTCGAAGATAGATCTACGATCCGGATATCACCAATTACGAGTGCTAGAGGAAGATATTTCCAAGACAGCCTTCCGAACCCGTTATGGGCACTACGATTTTGTAGTGTTGTCGTTCGGATTAACCAACGCACCAGCGGTATTCATGGACCTAATGACTAGAGTGTGTCGTCCTTACTTGGATCAATTCATCATCGTCTTCATCGATGATATACTTATCTACTCCCGAAGTAAGGAAGAACATAGTCAGCACCTACGAAGAGTCTTAGAAACACTACGATCGGAGAAGCTTTATGCGAAGTTCTCTAAATGCGAATTTTGGATTTGAAGAGTCGAATTTTTGGGCCACGTTGTTAGCGAAAAAGGGATACATGTGGACCCCTCCAAAATTAAGGCCATTGAGAACTGGTCAGCACCGAAGACACCTACAGAGATTCGTCAATTTCTAGGTCTAGCTGGCTACTATCGCAAATTCATGAAGAACTTCTCTAGCATTGTGAAACCTCTTACTACATTAACCCAGAAAAGCGTGGCCTTTGACTGGGAAGCAAAACAAGAGAAGGCGTTCCAAACACTGAAACAGGCCTTGTGCACTGCACCGATACTATCCCTCCCCGAAGGGATATAAGACTTCGTAGTATATTGTGATGCATCAAATCAAAGACTTGGTTGTGTTCTTATGCAAAGAGGGAAGGTTATTGCCTATGCCTCCCGTCAGCTTAAGATACAAGAAGTAAACTATACAACACACGATCTTGAGTTAGGAAGAGCGATATTTGCTCTAAAGATCTGGAGACACTACCTGTACGGAACGAAGAGTACTATTTACACCGACCACAAGAGCCTTCAACACATTTTCGATCAAAAGGAGCTCAACATGAGACAACGACGATGGGTCGAGTTACTCGATGATTACGAATGCGAAATTTGTTATCATTATGGCAAGGCCAATGTAGTAGCTAACGCCCTCAGTTGAAAAGAATACACTGGTCGGAGAGTCAAATCTCTGAATATGACTATCCATTCCCACTTATCCACACAAATTAAGGAGGCTCAACTGGAAGCTTTGCAACCTGAACATGTGACGGGTGAATCCCTGAGAGGAATGGAAAAGAATCTAGAAATCAAGGGTGGCAGATCCTATTATCTCATGGACCGTATCTGGACACCGAGACATGGTGGCTTCAGAGACGTGGTCATAACCGAAGCACACAACATGAGGTATTCCGTTCACCCCGGTTCAGATAAAATGTATCTGGATCTTAAGAAACTGTACTGGTGGCCTAACATGAAAGCAGAAATTGCTACCTTCGTAAGTAAATGTCTTACTTGCGCTAAGGTTAAGGTCGAGTATCAAAAACCTTCAGGATTACTACAACAACCGGAGATACCAGAATAGAAATGGGAACGGATTACTATGGATTTCATAACCAAGTTGCCCAAGGCAACGGGTGGACTTGATACCATATGGGTCATCGTCGACAAATTGACCAAATCCACACATTTTCTACTAATCAAGGAGACTAACAAGATGGAAAGGCTTACAAGAACTTACATAAGGAAAATAGTGCGATTGCATGGTGTTCCGATGTCCATTATCTCCGATAGAGATAGTAGATTTACATCAAGGTTCTGGCAGTCACTACAAAGTTCCCTGGGGACTTGTCTAGACATGAGTACAGCCTACCATCCACAAACAGACAGGAAAAGTGAGAGAACGATACAAACTTTGGAAGATATACTGAGAGACTGTGTGATTGACTTTGGAAAGGCATGGGATATCCACTTACCCCTTGTCGAATTTTCATACAACAATAGTTATCATACGAGCATAAAGGCTGCTCCATTTGAAGCCCTCTATGGCCGTAAGTGCAGGTCCCCTCTGTGCTGGACTAAAGTTGGCAACACACAGTTAGCTAAAGGACGAGATGCTGAAAGCACTCTCACCGGTCCGGAAATTATACGAGAAACGACAGAGAAGATCGTTCAGATTCGTGAACGGTTGAAAGCCTCTAGAGACCGACAAAAAAGCTACACCGACCAAAGGAGGAAACCTTTGGAATTCCAAGTAGGAGACCGCGTTCTATTGAAGGTCTCACCATGGAAAGGCTTAATACGCTTTGGAAAGCGTGGAAAGCTAAATCCAAGATACGTAGCACCATTAGAGATTCTTGCCAGAATTGGCCCTGTAGCTTACAAACATAATCTACCACACGAACTTAGTAACATACATCCAACCTTCCACGTATCGAACTTGAAAAAGTGTATGTCCGATGAGACTCTTGTTATCCCACTCGACGAGATCAAGACCAACGAGAGCCTCAACTTTGTGGAAGAACCGGTAGAGATCATGGATCGAAAGGTCAAACAAACGAAACAAAGTCGCATACCCATCGTGAAAGTTCGCTGGAACGCCAAGCGAGGACCTGAATTCACATGGGAACGCGAAATTCAGATGAAACAAAAGTACTCACATCTTTTTTTCTGATTCACAAGTATCTTTCTTACTTTAAATTTCAGGACGAAATTCCCTCTAATAGGGGGATGATGTGACAACCCGATATTTCAACTCTATGTAACGACCTAAAAAGTCAAGTATTGTAGCCACGTTTGTTATAATGAAATTAACTTCGAAAATAAAATGTCCAAAAATCACTAATTAAATTACTTATTATGTTAGATGTCATTAAACTGTGATCGTACATAAAAAGAACGCCCAAATCTGACTTCGTATAAGGAAGTTATAATTTTCCAAGTTCGGCTTAGCAACAGACAACTAAAAACTCGAAACGGAGATCGAGCGACTTTTGACCGGAATGACCTAAATGAGAATCGAAGATCTTGACAATGGTTTTTCAACGGTAAAAATTCTGGCAAAAACAGACGTCAGATAATGAAGTTATGAATTTCTAACGTAATTTTCTTACCGCTACCTTTTAAAAATAAATAATAAAAATAATTTCAAAATTTGCCGACGGAATCAACACGAAAGTTTTAGAGTATAGTCTGACCTACACGTGGATATAAAGAATGTCGAAAATGGAGTTCGTATGAAGAATATATGAATTTTTGAAGTTTATTAAATATTAAAAATATAATTTTTATATTTAATTTTGGTATTATCCGAAGCGTGAGTCACGGGCCGATCCGAGTTACGCCCAGTGTACACTCGTACGCCCAGCGTACTCGAGGCCTAGGCCTCAGATCATCCACGTCGCCCCTATGCGAGGCTATACCCCGTCCCGTCCGAGGCAGTCGAGGATGCGGTCACGCATGACGCACGAGTACACCCAGCGTACTCACGTACGCCTAGTGTACCGAGGCGGTTCCCACCCCTACAAAAGGGATGCGAGGATTCCGAAGAAAAGGGCCAATTTCTCTCATCTTTCTTGCGTTTTGCCTCATTTTCCGTGCACGTGCTATCCCGAAGTCCCGGTTTCCTTGCTCAAGTCCTGAAGTTCGGTTGTGCTCCCAAGATAGCCAGAGAATCCCGAGAAAATCCACTTTCTCGAGTCGAAATTATGCTCGGTTTTCATCTCGCCTTCTTCGATATTTCAAGTGAGTTCATACCACTATAATCCACACTTTTAAATGATTTATAAATATTTTTATAGGCTTTTAAGGGGGGGGGGGGGGGGGGAATACAAGTAAAACACTCGATTATTATCGTGTGTTATATAAAGTTTCATTATACGCTTTTTATCAATGGAATCATATGTGATTTATAACTATTATAGGGAAACTTTCATATGCAAAAATATACCACGATAACATCTTATCTTTTGAAATAAGAAATGATTTATGTATATATGTAAATCAAACACTTTGCTTATACCGTATGTATATGTGTCCGTTTTGGCACTACAAAAATTATACTTTCCATAACAAGTGAGCATTTCACTAGGGATTACTATACAAACGAAACACACTTTTAGGAAACTATAATTGGTATAGTTTTACGAGAACACTACAAACTTTTACATACTAGAAATACTATTTCAAGGAGTTACTTTCATATACAAGAACAAACGAACATTTTCACACGTAAATCTATTTTATACTAAGTTTTGTGAGACATTAAACTTCACGTACGCTCAAGTACACATTTCAAGTCCTGTATTATATACCAGAATCCCTTGGAGGGGGAGCATGGTGTTTATGTATAGATCTATATGAGATTGAAAACCCCGCGCCCTGACTGTTAGCTACAGTACACCATTTGGGGTAACAAACGTGAGAACATTCCAACGCCTGAAGAACGTTGTGTATAGGCATTTCTAGTCAATAGCATGGTTATAAAACTCACATAGAGTATTAAAAACACATTGATTTACGGGGTTTTTCAGACGTATTTTTGATTTCATACGTACATAAATTAACTACTTTAGACATGAAAAACCTAATTGTGATACAGTTTTGGAACTTCTAAACCGCTACCCACATACAGGAAAACATCAATTTTCTAGAAACAAACATTGGTCTTGATTTAAGGCTACATTTATACCAGTAGAAAATATGGGATTTTCTAGGAACCAACGAACAAAACCAAACCATTTCAATTTAGTTCATGCAACATTTTCATTTAATACTTATGAAACTCACCAACTTAAATGCTGATCTACTCTTTCAAAACTACTTGTATGTCCCAGGGACTCAGTAATTGCAGGTACCAAACAGCTTTTTGAAGAAGGAACGCTGCAACGCCAATTTAAATTTATATTTTTAGCATCATATTGTAATTGGTTTTAAACATGTACTCTTTTAACAATGTAAACTTTCAATTATATATATGATGGTTGTATTGAGTTCTTTACTATGTATTCATTTGTTACGTTACCACATGAAGTCATCCGCCCCCAAACGTTTCCGCCATTCCGGTTTGGGGGTGTGACAAGTTAGCTATTCATTTGATTGAAAAGCCCATTTTTCATTAGAGAACAAAGCATCTGAACATCGATTTCCAGTTCGTTTGTGATCAATTCAAGCATGGTTTTGTTCTACCAAAACATATACCAACCAATCAGAAACTGGTAGATGTGTTTACAAAAGGTTTATGCACTCTGCAATTTCCACTTCTTCATTCCAATATGAACCTTGAAGATATCCATAAAAGTCCATCTTGAGGGGAGGTTGTAAAATTATGTAATTAAGAATTTAAGGGACTCATTTTGTAATATATAATAGTATAAGGTATCTATCTATTTGTAAATATGTTATGACAGTTAATTCTATTTGATGTCTTTTTCTATATCACTTTTATGTACTATATATTATGATTCAATGAGATAATGAATTCATTCTCACCAAATTACTTTCTCTCTCTAAAATACTTTTGTAACCATTGTTTATGATAATAATGGTTCATCTATTGAATAAAAACTATGATTGTCATATTATTGAATTCTAATGGTTCATCTATTGAATAACAACTATGATTGTAACATTATTGAAATCTCCCATTGAAGAATGCATCATGAATGCTCTTAAGGTCCACAGTTTTTGTTTTTAAAGTCACTTTCTTGGTTTCCTAGAAACACATAAACGTGCAAGATCACTATAAAGGGAAAAGATAAATGAGATTAAGACTTTAAACTTTTAAAAATTTTCCAATATGATGACTATCTTCCCAACTACTGAATAAACAACCAATCAATCTGTTTTGCATCATAATCTGGGCGTGTTCTATTTTCATAATTTCATTGTTCATCCAGCCAATAAGTTTATTACCTAGTTTAGCAATTTTTTGTATTTTTTAATCTTATATGTCTGTTCTATTTGATTTTCCGTTGATCATTTCAATCCAAATATTGTTGATAGTTTTTTTTGGATGAGTAAGTTCTAGAGACAGAGAAAGAAACTCACATGATATAGTTTGCTTCGTTTCCATGTGTGTTGTTTGTAATTCTTATTCTTAATGAAAATTTATCTATATAGAAGTTAATATTTATATTCTATAAACTAAATGGATTAAATGATGGATAACACAACATATGGTGGTTAATTTCCATAAGTATTATATTTATATCAAGTTGTTCCTTTTTCAATTGGTTAAAAAAATCACTAATATAATGTTTACAAAATATTAAATTTTAATGGCAACTGTTAATGTTTTTTTTTTTTTTTTTTTTTTTTTTTGTGTTTTTCATGGCTATCTAGGTTATGAATGTTATATAAATGTGTTTTTGTATTTATTTTACAAAACTAATGAGTAATTTAAACACTTAGAAATTATTATGTTGAAATTTCCTATTATAAATACAAGAAATGATGGCTAGAGGAAAACTCACACTCAATCGTTTTAAAGTTCAAACCAAAAATATCAATTTAGTTAAAGGAAATCATTCCAAATTCATTCTCAAGATAAATAAATAACCACTTGTTCCAACCCATAATCAAATCAGAGTCATAAAGATAAAATCAAATGTGTAGAAGCCTTTAGAATATATCAGCGAATGCAATTCAATATCTAGTCGCTCTCTTCCCCTTGCTACCATAACAACCTGAAAATATTTAAACTTAAAAGTAAGCAAAAAGTTTAGCGAGTTCCCAAAAATATCACACACCCACAAAATTAACTATAGGTGTCAATAACGGGGCTATGGGCTTTCACCGCCATCCCTCGGGACTATTTAGCTCATCATTCCATGTCGTTCTTGTTATCATCCATACAAGCCTATTTAGCTCACAAATAAGTGTCGTTCTTGTCATCATCCCTTAGGACCTATTTAGCTTACTGATGTATTCATGTCTTGCTATCTTCCCAACGAAGAATATAAGTATACAAATAAACAAGCAAGACCCTATAAGTCTAGGTTGTCTACGTAAGCATACAATCTTGTCATAATATTACACATGCATCCAACACATAAAGGATCCAGTGATGACATAAGTAATATAATGAGAAGACTTGCTTGAATCAAAGACTTGAATTCCAAAATACTCGAATATCGATAAAATCCGATACATGAACCGCCTAAACCAATCACAGGCTAAACCTCATTCCATAGCTGAAAATTTTCAACTTAATCAAAAGTCAAATTTACCAAAAAGTCAACTGACATTGAGCCATTGTCAGATCATGATCCCATTGTAGCCACTAAGCTACAAAATAGTTGTGTTTTCCCTAAGGTCGTGTCGAGAGCTCTGAAGTCTGTACTACTGCAAAAATGGCTTACAAGCCAACTTCTTAAGGATTTAATCCCTTAAGTCCAGAGGTCCTAATCAGTAGATCTCAACCTCTTAATGGTCCTAATTGATAAAGTTTCCAAATTTATCCAAAAATGATATGGGCATATTTAGTTATAAAATTCATTTATTATCTTAATATTTCATGTTGTTTTTGTCTCAAATATTGAACAAAAGGTATTTAATTACTTTATATTTTCAGTTTCAGTAACAAAGATATGTTCGGAAGGAAAAGGAAGCGAATTTAGCGATTGGAAGCTTGGATTTTGGATTTTGAAGAAAGAAGGACAAATTGAAGAAGAGCCTGACGAGTTTATCCTAACACTCGATGAGTTGATATGAAGAATCCCGATAGAATAGTGCCTTTCCGTATATGGGATTTTAATGAGAAAAACTCAGCGAGTTTAGGTCCTCCAACTCGACATGTTTTGCTTATTTTTAGAACCTATTTAAGGATCGTTTATGTTCGAAAACATAATGATTGCTGGAGGCTTTTAGCGACTTTTAGAGGCTAGAGACATTCTCAAGAAGCTTTGGAACTCAGAATTTGACTAGAGGTTAATTTTGAAGAGATTAAAGGCAATTAATCATTACTTTTCTCTTAATTTTGTGTGTGAATCATGTTTACAACATTACATTTCGAGTTTATGGTTTTATTTGCTGAAGTTATGGGCTAAAACACCATACTTTTATTTAGAATAGATGATCTCTTGACTATGTGTTGATTGAGTGGCTTTGAATTATATTGATTTGGTTATTTATCTTGTTAAGATTGTTAAAAGATCCTCATGTGTTAATGACAATTATTTTCTGTTAATGACAAAGTATATTGAGTTGTATGAACATCTGCTTGATTACTCGAATCTTATGTTTTTTTGAAAACAAGATTGTATTCCTATTGTTGTGAACATAACCTAGGGTTAACTAGAGCATAAATAAGTTAATGTGGGAGCATGTTTGATGACCAACCATATATGAGTTAATTGAATCAACAAATTTGATTAACTGTTATTAAAAGTCTTGCTATTGAACACTAGTAAACTCATTAATTTAATCACCTAATCACTAGTTGAATTGATCTGTTTGTTAAAGGATTAGTAATAGTGAACATGCACCATCGTATTAGACATCGGTAATTAATTATATAATAATCCATTGCACTTGCCAAGAAATCAACCATAGAAATAAGTGAATCGAATCCAAATAGAAGTCTCTTTAATCCTATTGAATTCAGTCGTCTTTTGTTTCTCTTTTAGTTGTTAATTGTTCTTGCATAAGTGCTTAAGTGATTACTTAAATTTCTAGTCTGGCAAAAGTAGAGAAAAACCATTTTTAATAATTGTTTTATTTAGATATTATTAATAATATTTTAATTGCTTACCGTTACTTGAGTTCGATACCCTACTTGCCTACACTAAACTACTAATAAATAGGTACACTGCCATTCATGTGTTTGTTTTTGTGTATAAGTTAGTTAGGATTAAAACCAGTATATTCCACACGTATCAAGTTTTTGGCGGCATTGTCGGGGAGTAGTTCTAAATAGTTAATTTTATTTGCTAAGTGTTTAGACCCTTTGTGTGAGATTTAACTCACATAAAGTTACACCTTTTATGTTTTTAATTTTCATTTTTATTTAACTATTTCCGCATTGAACTCGTTGTGGTCATAGTTGAACTCGACGAGTTTAGCGTGTTTCTAATCTATTTTTTTATATTGTTTTGTTCGTTCTACACGTGATTTTCTGTCTTGTTTCAGGAAGTTTATGACCCGAATCTCTAACTCTACAGTAATACCACCCACGGAAGATCCATAATCAATTATTCGATAAAAGAAGGATAAAGCAATCGGAGAGTCAAGCGGCTTTGGAAGTAAGGAAAAAAAATTCAAGACGAGAAGATAGCAGATTACAAGCCCAAAGAACCCAAATCGGAAGAAGAGAGTGAACCCAAACCAGAAAAAGAGATAACAAACATTGCGGAAATAACCATGGAGCAGTACAAGAAGAAGATGTGTGAGGATATCGAACCAGGTCTTGTGTAACCCTCAATTCCAGCAACCGTAAACTTTGAATTAAAGGGTCACATTCTCGCTCAACTGAAGGAAATCCCATCCTACGGGAAGGATCTCGAAGATGCCTATAAACACATTGATGAGGTCAACGACATATCCGACTACTTCAACATCCCCAACGTGCCGTGTGAGACTATGCTACTTAGAATGTTACCGGTTACGTTCAAAGGAGTCGCGAAGGATTGGTTAAAGGCACTACCTCCAGGATCCATAACAACATGGGCCAAGATGCGTGAAGATTTGATTTAGCAGTTTTGTCCTCCTTCAAAGGTGTCAAAATTAATGAACGCAATTGCAAATTTGAACAAAAAGCAGGCGAGTCACTCTATGAATCATGGGAGATGTACAAAGGGTTATTGAGAAACTGTCCACATAGTGACATTAATGTTAAACAAGAGGTCTCCATCTTCTATGATGGAGTGAATGTTACAACTAGGCAGCTCCTTGACTCCCAAGGATCACTCATGAAGAAGGCACCCGCCTTGATAAAAGATTTGATTGAAGAATTCTATAAACACTCAAGAGAATATCATAACCCAAGACACGACTAAACTCAAGAAACAGTGAACATAGTTTCGGATGATATGGCGGAAATGATGACCAAGTTGGAAAGTATGGATCGTAGGATGACAAAGATGGACCAATCCATCCACACCATCTAGGTGGAGTCTGATTATTATAGTAGGCCTCACCTTACCAAAGATTGACTAGGATGAGAATGGAAACTGAAAAGCTCAAGTGGGGATAGGTTTGATGAATACTGGAGGAAACCTAAGATGGAGTGGCTACCCTATGACGAGTACAAGAAGGAGAAGGAGAAAAAATATAAACAAAAGACAAGAGGGTTTTATCAAAGAGAAGAGCTTATTCAAGAAAAGAAGATGGATTGTGAAGATATGCTTACACGATTTGCGTCCGCATTGAAGAAGAAACACGATGGAACCAATGTGGAGATATGAGAGCAGCAAGCAATAATAAAAGAGTTTTAAGCATTGATGAGAAATTAGCAAGCCTCGATCCTCAACATCGAGAAGTAACTAGGGAAACTTGCACAACAATTCAACGAGTGTTCACCGGGCATACTTCCAAGCAACACCGAGAAAAATCTGAGAGGGGAACATATAAGAATTATGACAACTAGTTGCGGTAAAATAGTCACTCTTCTGAGCATAATCTCGAATAAAGATCCAAGAGTGTTGTAGGAAAAAGGAAAAGAAACTCAAGAATCGCAAATAGACGACGCAACTCGGTATGTTCAGGAGCAGAAATCGACGAGTTTTCCATCTGATGCGAAAAATAACCCTCAAATTAATCTATATTAGCCTCCATTACCATTCCCGAGCCAAGCTAGACATGATAAACAGAATGAGGACTATAAAAAGTTCCTGGAGCACAACAAGGCCATTCAAATTAACATTCTATTCATCGAGACGGTTGCACAAATGACCAAGTACGCTAAATTTGTTAGTGTAATGTCTTCGTTTTTCTCTTTTGAAAGGTTCCTGTAAAGAAAAGATTAGAAGCATAAGAAGTGGTTGAGGCTCGAGTTTGACTCGATTACCTTAGCAGTATTGTGTACTGCTGAATATTACCACTTGCCTGAAAGAATCGTCGAAAGCAGGAGTGTAGAGAAGGAGGAAGAAGAAGAGTATTTTCATTCATGTTTTTGAATGAGACGGCAAGGTCTTCTTTTATTGTTGAATCGTGTAATGGAAAAAAAATCACTAATTGATTGAGAGTTTAATGCCAATAAATGTCATTGCTTGATCAACTATATTTATTTGAGATATGACCAACATGTGTTTGGGAGTAATGGTAGTGTCACGACAAGTCTAAAACTTACCAATAAACCATACAAAGAAGCTTTAACATAACACAAACTTAAAATACTATAGTAGTATTTTGTAATACTACATACTTTCTATGCATCTTACCTTTAATTTCCCGTATAGACCTTATGGCAGGATATCCTCCACATGGAGATCGCTACTTCCCTGTTCAAGGGAATAATGGGTAGATTGAAGATGATCCTAAAGAGGATCCCGAAGAGGATTCAGAAGGTTTAGACTCTGATCCAGAAGTATACAATCCACCGCCGGTCAATCAAAACCCCGAAGCCGGACAAGTTTACCAAGGTCCGATACCAACATGGGCGAAGAAATACATAGGTGGAGCCAGCAGCAAGGACAATGCCCAGCTTTTGGAATGAACAGAGGCTTCTATAACATTAGCAATGGAGGTTCAGTTTACAGGGCCCTCCCTGTTATATTACGTCGCATTTCTTGTCAGGATCATCAATCACAAATATCGATAAACCGAATTCTAGAAGTCATTGCTGCCTCTCAAGAAAACACCGTAAATCTTCCTTGTCTAGATGAAGATCACGATGAAACCAGATACCATACATACATGCTTTCATGAAGAAATGTTTGCTTCTCAAACTAAAATTTGAGCCCTCAGGGAGAATCAAACAGCCCTAGAGAGGTGTTTGAGAGGAAGAGAACATTAGGATACAGATTCCATTGCCAAGAACCGTACTCTCCGAAAGTAGTGTTTACACTACTATTTTAATATAAAATGAAATCTCGGATATATACATTACTTTTATTTTTATGTAAAACTCTACCCTAAGATTATGTGAATACATTACTCCTAGGTTGTAATATTGTCAAATTTTCCCTTATATAGATATTATATAGATCTATATCAAGGTTAAATATTTTCAATTGTATGTATAAAAAATATGTATCAAATGACAAGCATCTTATTTTCATTCGGAGTTACCACAATTTTCATAAAATTTTGACTATTCATGGTAAATCTATGATTATTTTATATGTATAAGTATTATGTAATTAAAATTTTATGGACCTAGAAATGGTAGGCCCGCTTTAGCCCTTCTTCCTTGTTTGGTTGTGGACTTAAGGCAGAGCTACTATGTTCAACAATTTCTTCAATTTTAATTACATACAACTTGTATACACTAAATGACTATAGAAGGACCTGGTATGGAATATATTATACAAAGTCATTGCAAGTGTTGCTATAAATGATTTTGGTAATTGTTTACTTATATTAGTAGACTTTTAAACCGCTTGGTAGAACATTATAACAAGTCAAGAAACGATACATTTAGAACTGAGAATTTCCTTGATTCAAATATTACCTGACTCATGATCACTACATAATACTTATAATCATTTTTCTTAAATCATTATAGATAAAGATGCCTCTAAGGAGAAATCCAAGGCATGTCCATGTCAATGTTGCTCTGAAACCACCTTCTTATCCGCCGTCACCTCCAAAATTTGACACTGATATGTTTCAGGCAGTGGTAGCCGCCATTTCACACATTAATACAAACGGTGCCAGTAGATCTTGGAATGGTGCTCATCCCTCCAATCATGGTGAAAGTCACGGACACTCACGGGAGTGTTCTTATAAGGACTTTACAAATGGAAAACCTAGAACCTTTAGCGGGACTGAGGGAGTCATGGCTATAACTTAATGCATAGACAAAACCGAAGCCGTCTTTGAAATCTCCTCGTGCCCTGAATGGAGCAAGGTGAAATTTGCTGCCTACACCTTCTCTGATCGAGCTTTTACATGGTGGAATGGCCATGTAAAGTCACTAAATTTTATAGTGGCTAACTTAATGAGCTCGGAAAATCTGAAATCAATGATGATGCATGAGTACTGCCTAATTGGTGAAGTACAAAAGCTCGAGCAAGAGCTTTGGGGCCTTATCATGAAAGGTACAGACATAGCAACTTACACCAATATATTCAATGATCTAGCAATCCTATATCCTAGAATGGTTTCTATGGAGAGCAAGAAAATCGAAAGGTATATCTGGGGACTAACGCCTTAGATCCAAGGGAGTGAGTTAGCTTCAAATCATGTTACCTTTGATAGTGCCAAACAATTGGCACAATCACTAGTAGATCATGGAGTTCATCAAGGCTTCATGATTGTCGTTCCAGAACAACCCGAAGGCAACAACAACAACAAACAACAAACAAACAACAACAATAATAATAATAATAATAATAATAACAACAACAACAACAACAACAACAACAACAAAAACAACAACAACAACAATAACAACAAGAAAATGTTCTAGAACAAAAGGAAGGGTCAATCTTCCTAAGAGCCTTCCATGAAACAGCAGATAACGGCTGATCATGCTGCTACTATTCCTACTGCAGTTCCTGTTACTCTTACCCCAGCAAAGTAATATGCTAGAAATTTACCGACGTGCAACAAGTGTAATTTCCAGCACATAGGATATTTCCATGAACTGCACTTTAAGAATTGCAACAGAAAGGGGAATACTGCCCGTTTCTGTAGGTTACATGCGCAATCGATCACTCAAGTTCCCGACGTTGGAATAAGTCGGGCATGTTATGAGTTCCGTAAAACTGGACATTTCATATGAACTGACCCATATCTGGTACTCCTTATGATTACTTGGTGTATATGGAATACATATATACCTAAGATCGGATAGATAATAGACTGGGTGCATCTTCCCTAAGCCTACAACCAAACAAGGAACAAGAAGTAAGGCAGAAAGCACACATCCTACTATCTCCTAGACCCGAATTAATATATATCCTTGATGTATACACTAAACAATCATAAAGTTAGCATTATAGGCCTCTTTCTACTTAATGTTCATGTTACAAATAAGTTATATAAATATGTATAAATAATTTCGATTTAATATATTGATATCACCTCGTGCCTGCTAACCCTGGTACATGAAATCGTACTAGTGTTAATGCAAACCCGGAAAGATATATTATTAAGATTTATCACCTCGTGCCTGGTAACCTAGGTACGTGCAATCGTACTAGTGTTAACGCAAACCCGAAAAGATATATTATTATGTTTTATCACCTCGTGCCTGCTAACCCACGTACGTGCAATCGTACTAGTGTTAACGCAAACCCAAAAAGATATATTATTATTTCTTATCACCTCGTGTCTGCTAACCTAGGTACGTGTAATCGTACTAGTGTTAACGCAAACCCGGAAAGATATATTAACATCTTAATTTGTTCTAAATAGTGAATAAGGATAATAAGTCTTCCTAGAGTACTAGGAACATCGTATAAGTGTGTAATTCTTGAATTGTTCGTCTGTTATTGTTATATTGTGTTCCTCTTTGTACTTGTTATAGTATGCTCTTCTATGTACTTGTTATAGTATGTTCTTCTCTGTGCTTGTTATAGTATGTTCTACTCTGTGCTTGTTATAGTATGAACTGAACCCCTAAACTATGATGGGTTTTAGGTAAAACAAATAAACTAGAAAACAATTCCTAAGTTCACATGCAACCTACTTTGGATCTATGTTTTAACTATTGAACATATAACTTTGAAGAAACCTAGAGGAGAGAGGCTATTTTTGAAAATAACTAACTACGGTTTAAGAGTTACATACCTTTCAATTGTTATAGCAAACAATTGATAATCCTCTTGAACTTGATCTTCTTGGAAGATTAGCACCACAAATGTAATGCCTCTAATGGAATCACACCCAAGAACTAGCAAAAAGGAAACTAGAAGGAAAGAGAGGGAGGGAGCATGCAATTTTCGGCCTAGGGTTTCTTCCAAGGTAGGAGTGGCCGATTTTAGGAGTTGGGAGGCTCCTTATATAGCTGAGGGATCTAGGGTTTAAGGAAAACCCTAATGCTCCTTTGCTTAGGGCCTAAGCAAACCCAAGGGCCTTATCTAAAACCCCTTGAACGAAATCCTTAAGGTTTCCCCCATAGATTTCGTCCACCAACTTCCAAGGAGGTTCTGGACCCTTCCACTCAACTATCTGATAATTGCAAACAAGTCCCTACACTTTATAATTAATACTTTTAACCCCCAAAATTAATTCTGATTAATTTCTGGCTAAGTATTAATTAAACATAATGATTCCTAATTAATATATTAATCTTTTAACATATTAATAAATCATTTATATTGATTTATTAATCTTATAATAAATCAACATCTCTCCTTTCATAATTTCCTTGTCCGGTTGCTAGGTTTGAGGGCAACCTAAAAGGACTGTGCTGCTATCAATTCAAGTACATACCAATTATAGTTATGTGCTTAGACACCTAATCCAACAGTCTCCCACTTGGATTAGTCTGTAACTATAATTGCTAGTATGCCTTCTAAATTTGACCAACAAATTGTAGCTTCCAAAAGCTGCTGCCGAACTCTGACCCAGTCAGTTACGTGACCTTAGATAAGTGATCATATAATCCTTCATTATGCAAGATATCCCCAGACATAAGACATGGAATTTAATCAATCTCATTGTCCAGAATCTATGTTTCCCGATTTCTGATTTTGTGATGATATAGGACTTCTAATCGAACACATCAATTTAGTCCTGGCTGGGCCTAGCACATAAGTCAACACCAAATCCTCGAAGGGCCCACAGATATCGCTTTTCCCATTAGGGCAAAAGGAATGAATAAACATTGACTCATATGCTTGTATCTTTTACTCATCAAACCATACATGACAATATGTTTTATAACACCAAGTTACTGATGTGTTTTCGTATCACTAATGTATAGCCGACTTGCAAACTACAACTCATATATCTCTCTTTCAACATCATAGATATTATCGTCTCGGTATTACACGTGATGAGTTCCATGAAGTAATACTCTGAGCGTGGGTTTATCCAATACTCAAATCTCACTCTCTGAGTATTCATGAACATTGCAACAATTCTATTGCTATATCTATCCTTAGACAATCTGCAATCCAATTCATGACAGTCTTGATTCACTACTTACTTCCAAAAGTACGAGCGACTGTGGAGTTTGAATAATCTTATTATTTAGGAAGTCAAAACATGAAAATTGAAACGCAATAATAATATTAATCCTATATGACCCCAAAGCTTTTGAGTGTAAATAAAAAACTTTTACTTAAACACCATATTGATTACTCATTATTTATTGCTTACTGTTTCAGAAAATCAACTTATTACTCGAATTATAACCACAATTGTCCCATGCTCCAAGCATGCACACTTTGGTTTCCTATGGTCCATACTTTGTGAAATAGATCAATTGAAAAACTTTTCATTTCACAATCCCTAATCCTTATTATTAGTATAAGAATACTAAATTCTTACCACTTTTAGAATATGTCAGATTCTAACATTTTATGCAATGATCTTTCATAATGTCATAGCACAAAAGTTACCAAGAATCGACTACTGAAATTACAAGGTATTCAATCGGAAATTGTTACAAGACAATTTCATAGACGTGAAGTCTCACATTCAAAGTACATTTCTTTGAACATCCTACTCGCATAAAAGTTTCTAATCTAGACATAGATTCTCAATATCCAACTCCCAATAAGGAAACATTTCCACATTCGCCATATGACAACTCATTTTTAATAGAATCTTATTTATAATAATGTCGATATGGTCCATTCAGTACTATACTTCCAACTACTCACAAGCGACAAATCCTTAGTGAACCTCAGATTGTACATTGATAGTTGTTTAATTATTTTAGTGAAAACCGATTCTCGTCCTTTTTTCCCTCTTAGTGTCCTAGGCATTTGGAAAATTTTAGAATGGTCAAATATTATAGCATTTGCAATCGATCCTATACCCGAAACGTATGGGACACGATGCATAATGTCTAGACATAAAGATGTGATACTTTATCAATCTTCTTCCATAATATTTGATGTGTCACGTTCTCACAATTCGAACTATGAAGAGGGAATCCGTAATCATAATCGAAATTTGAGAACACACTATGTTTCCTTTGACTAAATTTATTAAAATTTCTCAATCTAAGCTTTAGATTTTGAAACAAAGTATAATATTCTCTCCCTTAATTATAGCAAAACAACTTTTCAACCATTGTAACATTGCAAAGTGAATCTTTATTTTCTATAATTAATATTGCTAACTTGTGACAACCCGAAATTTCTAGCTTACATTCTTCATTTTTATCAAAGTTAGCTTCGTTTTGCTATTTTATGATGAAGTTTTGGGTCTAAAAGAGTGCTTAAAGCTTAGTATAATTGAGATACGTGTCGGATGATGGGTTAGATTGGGTGTAGCATCGAAAAATCGGGCCAAACACACCAAACCAGGTGTGTACGGCCGCACACAGGCCAACCACACACCCCTCCAGCTACACACACCCTCCTATATATACTATCCTTGGTCATTTTGATCATTTCTTACACTTCTACAAAGCTATGACCCGAAAATCCTCTCAAGTATCATCCCGAAAGGTAACATCTTTCACCATGAACACCAAGAACACCATGTGTTCTACCAGCACATGCCTTCTGGCCGCACACATGGCTACACACACATGCTGGCAGCACACTTAGCCGCACATCTGGCTGCACACACACACAAATAGTGTGTATTTTGGCCATACACTCTCTTGTATAGCCTTATAACCCTTCGTACAATCATATATGGTTGTAACACCTCAATATAAGTGTTTACTAGTCCCTAAGGTGGTCCCAAATTCAATATTTAGTGGTTCGTAACGCTAATTATATTCATATATGTATCAATATATGCTAAATAGGATTCTCATGTGTATTCAAGTAAACACTTGGCACTTAGCAACTGATCCAACATTTTCATCAGAACCACTCACTACAGGTGAGTTCATACCCCTTAATCAATGGCTTAAATGTTTTTAAATGCTTTTATGGGGGGGATACAAGTTGAACAATTATAGTTATTATATCAATCACGTGTGATTAATAACTACCAAACAAGTAGTATTATTACTTGTTAAACTGTTTACTAATCTGTTTTACTTCAAACTATTTTACAAAACCCTTTTTACTTGTCAAACACTTTTACTTAAACTCTTTTATACATATATATTATCAAAAGCCTGCCTATATATGTATAGCTATATAAGAAATGTTTAAAGTACTTAGGAAGGCTAACTCGTTTTAATTCCTTTTCCTAGTTTGGATGTGGCTTTAAGGCATCGGTTATCCGTCCGAAGGTGGTTTAAATATTAATTGTATATCCTGTATACATGTATAGTCATAAAAGTTCTTTCACTTAGATCCATACCTTTGGGTAACAAAGGTATTCAATCATGATCATACATTGCTAGTAAACTACTATAGGAGTAGTTTAGGAAGATACTAATACTAGTATTAGAACAATGAAACATAAAAAGAGTTAGTTCATACAGGAGTCAAGAGATACAATGCCCTTGGGTAGCAAGGGTATACAAACATGTTAACATAGTGATGAGAAACAAACATAGAACATAGTGATGAGAAACAAACATAATACATAGTAATGAGAAACAAACATAATACATAGTGATGAGAAACAAACATAATACATAGTGATGAGAAACAAACATACAGGCTAGATAGAGAAACAACACACAATACAGCTAGCACATACATTACATATACATTACATTCAGTTATGTGAGCCATTAAACGGGTCATGACACTACTTGTCATGACCATTTTTGTATCCAAGATCTCCTTAATTGGGGAGCATATGAGTTTGTGTATAGATCTATACTCGATTGACTATCCTACACCCTGTTGCTCGCTACAGTGGGACTTGCAAGTCTATGGGTGCCAAATGTCATTTCTTACGGCGTCTTACATCATCATTTTACTATTGAGTCGGTAGCAGGGTACAGGCCGATCACATGGTACTTTAAATAACAATTGGTTTAAGGTAGTTAGTACAACAGTAGTTACTTAATACAACACTACATTACTATAATATTTTCCTATTACATTTACTTCGTGAACATTCACACGATGCACGGTAATGTAGAAACTATATTTTTGGTTAATGATAGTCTGATTTGGGAAAATACACACTCTTACAGGAGACACACACACATTTACTAGATGCCTTGGTAGAAGGCTACTTTTAGTAGGAAACATAGGGTTTTCTAGGATAGTTCAAACAAATACAAACTTTACAAAAATCATACATTACATCTTACAAACATCTTACAAATGATTGCGTACAAACACAGACACTAATATACTTATGATCTCACCAGCATTAAGCTGATACTCGCTTTCAAAATAACTTGTATTCTCAGGTCACCACTAGACAGGTACAGGTGCCGGGCTTTTGAGAAGATGGAGTTCGTTCAAGACGCATCTTTTATTTTGATATGTATATTTTTGGTGTCTATAACCTTGATAGAACACACATGTATGAAATTATATTATTAATGCAATGGATGATGTTGTTGCTTGTTTACTACTATTCACTGTTGTGATACTGTACATGACGTCCTCCACCCCTGAACGATTCAGCCGTTCAGGTTTTAGGGTGTGACAGAATGGTATCAGAGCATGGTTTATAGTGAATCGAGTGTATCAACCCATAAAAGATATACAAACTATAAACACAAGCGGGATTAAATTACTCTGATATGGTTGTTAGGTTGCAACAAGTCTAAAAACTTACCAACACTCCTACAACAAGAACAGTAGAACAGAACACTAAACTTAAAAATACTATAGGAGTATTTTGTGTTACAATAATCACTTATCTGAGAATTAAAGATCTTTATGTGACAACCCGATATTTCAACTCTATGTAATGACCTAAAGAGTCAAGTATTGTAACCACTTTTGTTATAATGAAATTAACTTCGAAAATAAAATACCCAAAAATCTCTAATTAAATTACCTACTATGTTAGATGTCATTAAACTGTGATCGTACGTAAAAAGAACGCCCAAATCTAACTTCGTATAAGGAAGTTATGAATTTTCCAAGTTCGGCTTACCAACGGACAACTAAAAACTCGAAACGGAGATCGAGCGACTTTTGGCGGAATGAACTAAATGAGAATCAAAGGCCTCGACAATGGTTTTTCAACGGTAAAAAGCCTAGCAAAAACGGATGTAAGATAATGAAGTTACGAATTTCTAAACGAAATTTTCTTACCGCGAACTTCTAAAAATAAATAATAAAAATAATTTCCAAATTTGCCGACGGAATCTAAATGAAAGTTGTAGAGTATAGTCTCACCTACGCGTGGATATAAAGAACGTCGAAAACGGAGTTCGTATGAAGAAGATATGAATTTTTGAAGTTTATTAAATAATAAAAATATAATTTTTATATTTAATTTCGGTATTATCCGAAGGGTGAGTCACAGGCCGATCCGAGTTACGCCCAGCGTACACTCGTACGCCCAACGTACTCGAGGCCTAGGCCTCGGATCGTCCACGTCGCCCCTATGCGAGGCTATGCCCCGTCCCATCCGAAGGTCCGAGGCAGTCGAGGATGCGGTCACGCATGACGCACGAGTACGCCCAGCGTACCCGCATACGCCCAGCGTACCGAGGCGGTTCCCACCCCTATAAAAGGGATGTGAGGGTTCCGAAGAAAATGCTCAATTTCTCTCAAATTTCTTGCGTTTTTGCCTCGTTTTCCGTATATGTGCTATCCCGAAGTCCCGGTTTCCTTGCTCAAGTCCTAAAGGTCATTTGTTCTCCCGAGATTCCCGAGAATCCCGAGAAAATCCGCTTTCTCCGGTCGAAATTCTGCTCGGTTTTCATCTCGCCTTCTTCGATCTTTCAAGTGAGTTCATACCCCTATAACCCACACTTTTAAATGTTTTATAAATACTTTTATATGCTTTTAAGGGGGGAATGAAAGCAAAACACTCGATTATTATCGTGTCTTATATAAAGTTTCATTATACGCTTTTTATCAATGGAATCATATGTGATTTATAACTATTATAGGGAAACATTTGTATGCAAAATATACCACGATAACATCTTATCTTTTGAAATAAGAAATGATTTATATATTTATGTAAGTCAAACAATCTGCTTATACTGTACGTATATGTGTCCGTTTTGGCACTACAAAAATTATACTTTTCATAACAAGTGAGCATTTCACTAGGGATTACTATACAAACGAAACTCACTTTTAGAAAACTATAATAGGTATAGTTTTACGAGAACACTACGAACTTTTACATACTGGAAATACTATTTCAAGAAGTTACTTTCATATACAAGAACAAACGAACATTTTCACACGTAAATCTGTTTTATACTAAGCTTTGTGAGACATTACACTTCACGTACACTCGAGTACACATTTCAAGTCCTGTATTATATACCAGAATCCCTTGGAGGGGGAGCATGGTTATAAAACTCACATAGAGTATTAATGACACATTGATTTACGGGGTTTTTCAGACGTATTGGAGATTTTATACGTACATAAATTAACTAATTTAGGCACGAAAAACCTAATTGTGATACAATTTTGGAACTTCTAAACCGCTACCCACATACATGAAAACATTAATTTTCTAGAAACAAACATTGGTCTTGATTTAAGGCTACATTTATACCAGTAGAAAATATGGGATTTTCTAGGAACCAACGAACAAAAACAAACCATTTCAATTTAGTTCATGGAACATTTTCATTTAATACTTATGAAACTCACCAGCTTAAATGCTGATCTACTCTTTCAAAACTACTTGTATGTCCCAGGGACTCAGTAATTGCAGGTACCAAACAGCTTTTTGAAGAAGGAATGTTGCGGCGCTAGTTTAAATTCATATTTTTGGCATCATATTGTAATTGGTTTTGAACATGTACTCTTTTAACAATGTAAACTTTCAATTATATATATGATGGTTTTATTGCTTTCTTTACTATGTATTCATTTGTTACGTTACCACATGAAGTCATCCGCCCCCGAACGTTTCCGCCATTCCAGTTTGGGGGTGTGATAGAAATCGTCCACTTGATCCCTGAGGTATCTAGATCCGATTTCTACCTCTCCCATTCTCTCTCTATAGCCTCTCCAATTGTTTGTGGTGTTGGTGATCCATTAGAGGCACTACACTTGTGGTGCTTGCTTTCAAGACTTAGGGTTTGATGATTTAAGTTGTTATTGCAATATAACAACAAGAGGTATGTGATCTAACCTTATACATGAATTTCGAAAATAGCAATCTACTTGAGGTTTTTATTCATGTGTTCATAATGTTGTGTATCTAATAGTGAAAACATAGATCCAAATCTAGGGTTGCATGCACACATAGGATTGTTTGTATAAAACCCATTAGTGGTATTAGAGCCTTTGGTTAACTTGTTTTCAATTAGTATTATAAAATTGTATGACCTTGACATATTAGGGTTTATAGCCAATAAACTCTAAGAGGCTAGAAATTTCGAGATTAGGGTTTCTATACCCTAATTTGCGAAAATTTGAAAGGATTTTTCAAATCCTTTCCTAAAGCCTCAAGATTTCGAAATCTAGGGTCTGCAAAACCCTATGATTTTCGAAATTAGCCTCCTCCCCAAGATAAGATCCTAAATTTTAGGGATTTGGATTATCCCATATCTTGTAATTATCCTTTAATGGTTATATATGGTAATTAAAGATTTTGAATTATCTTATCCCATGATTTTCGAAATTTAGAGGGATTAAAAGGATTAGGATAAATTCATTTTTTAATTGGTAATTATCCTTTATGTTTTTATAATCCCTTATGATTTAATAATTTAAATTAATAGTTTAATTCAAGATAATTATTAAATCAAGAGTTTTAATATTTAAAATTTTAATTTAATTAGTCTTAAATTTCGAAAATTTAAAAGTGAGATTAAAACCTAATTGTTTTGAAAAGTTTCAAAACTTGCCCTCAAGTTTTGGAATTTAAACTGTTTGATTAAAAGTTTAATTTTGAAAAATGTTAAATTCTAAAACCCTAATTTTGAAAAGTTCAAATTACACCCTTATGGTTTATTAAATTAACTAAGTGTATAGTTAAAAGAGAGTTAATAAATCCATAATAATATGGTTTATATTCTATTAAAAGTGTAAAATTTAGACCACCTAGTATTTTAAAAGTGTAAAATACACCATTACACTATGTATAACATTAAAAGTCTAATATTATATATGTATAACTAAAATGTTAGTCTTACCGTTAGTAGGCCTCATTCACGAAGCCGATCTATAAGGGGGTATAAGGTCATGGCTTATAAAATGGCCGTTTAATGGGTATCCACTCTTACCCACCGCTTCCTTGATTGGTGGAGGGTCGTTAGCCGAACGGGTAGGATAGGGCAATCCTCTCTTCATTTATAAGTATAATGAATCTATGTAAAGTAACCAAACGCTTTTACAAATTCCCAATCCTAGTTACTTTAGGCAAAAGTGAAATTGATCCAATCCCATGAAATTACACTTTGTAACCTTGCTAAGACGTTAGTGGAGCGTGTGTGGTTAACCGGCACACTAATTGGTTCTAAGCAAAGGTGGCAAAGGGTGACTCACTGTTTATCATAGTTCGATGGAGCGTGTGTGGTTTACCGGCACATTGAATAGGTGATTGTAACAATGAGGGCACCATGTACATTTGCATGGTTATTCACACCCACTTTGTGATCATGGCATCCCAGTCACAAACGAGAGGGGCATATCGAGATTTAAACATGCCATTGAAAAGTTTAGTGAATCTCAAAGGAAATCTAGGAATTCTTAATACATTTAAAACTTAAGTTTTTTATGACGAAGAATTAGTGAATCGCCATTCACTTACCTCCAAATTATTTGCATCTTGGTTACGGCATCCCTCTTCTAATGTGTAAATAATGTTGTTGGATCCTAGCCTTAATGTCTCATTTGGGTGTATCATTAAGGATTAAATCAACTAACTTGAAATTTCTCCCGTTTTGTAGATGTCTGACTATAACCGTGGTCTTCCCGAATCCCAAGGAAAAGGTGTTCCAGTTGAAAGTAAAAGCTTGTTCCAAAGTGAAGGATCAATGTGGACTAGCTTGATTTCACTCCCTCCTCCTCCTCCCGTTGTTCTCCCCGACCCACAAGATCGAAGATTTGAAAGGTTCAAAATGATCGAAACCATATTGGCAATGGAACATGAAGATGGTAAACCCGTGTGTGCTCATGTCCTAGGGATGAAATCACACATTGATAGGTTGATTATATTGGGTGCGTCTTTTCCCAACAAGTTGGATGTGGACTGGGTTCTTCAGTCACTCCGTGAATCGTATGATAAGTTCAAAAGAGAGTATTATATGATGGATCTTGACGCGACCCTCATTGACTTAACTTACATGCTTATTGTTGCTGAATCAGATATGATTTGGCGAAGTAATGCATCATATTTGTCTGGTAATTCAAACAACCATGCTTCCGTGGACACTCTAGAAGAACCCACCTGTTTCTGCTGCCAAGAGAAGGGGCAATGGATACGAAGCTTCCCAAAGGATCTGAAGAGTCTAAGAGATGAGAGACTCAAGAAGTATGGCTCTACTTCAGGTATAAAATACACTATCTAGCTCCATTAAATTCCTATTCTTTATACATAATGTGATAAGATTATGTTTACATGTTTTGCAGGATTAGAGAAAAGAGAGTAAGTTTTTGATGGAAGAGCAAGATGAGTCTGATCACGAAGAAATGGATTACGATCGCATGGATTCAAAGATCAGATTTAGAGTATAGGAAGTTATGATAGATTTGTTAGGAGTATTTGATTACATAGCTTTTCATTCGAATTTTGCATTGTAAGGACATGTTTTCCCCTACTTTATTAAATAAAATATATTTTGGTTATTTGTTTATCCTTACAATGGCGTATATGAAAAATTGATGTTTGTGTACTTCTATTATAAGCAAAATGGATTTGATTCTTAATTAGGTTATTTTTGGAAGTGTCAAGAGTTTACCAAATAGGGAGAGTTTCTCATCGCCCAAGTTTCAAGTGGATAGGAACTTGGAATCGTGCAACAAGTATTGCATGATGAATGAAAACTTTCACATTTGGGAAATTGAGACTAATTTATGAAAAAGTGCTAATTTAAGGACTAAGAGATTGTGTACACTAGGTCGTACGTTGATCAAGTCTACCACAAGAGTAACAAAGATATTCGTCATGATTTACTAAAGTTTGGTGAATATGGTTTTACTTATAAGATTGAGTATAATCCTGGGTTGATTAAAAGAGTTTCAATCAATAGCAGAACGAATAAGAAGAGTCAAGTAGGCAGAAAGATAAAAGTTTCTCCACTCTAAGAAGAAGGGAGAGTATCTTTTATTATGTTTTATGATAGGTCTTCATGATTAAGAACCATATCTCAATTGATCCTTTAAGTGAGTCTTAGTACAATTTGTATGTCTAAGAAGAGGAATCGGGAATTATGGAAATGGTTAAATCAAGAAGTCAATCATACTTCGTTGCAATATCAAGTCTTAGAGTTATACACCAAGATTGTGAATTGAGTGATAAGTCTTAAGAAGTTCTATAACATTCATCAAATGTGGAATTTGGAAAAGGGTTTTTCTTATTCTTGCACATTTGAAATTGGTAAGTTGTGATGTCTTGGATAAGACAAAGACCAACTAGGACCAATCATATGAAGTATTTTGTTTTGATGAAAGCTACACTAACTCTTGAATATTTCTTTGTCAAGAAATGGTTCTTGACAAGAGAATCTTATATGTCAGGGAGTCAATGGGAGTCTTAATGGTCTTGAAAAGTTTCACGAACAAATCAAGAATAAACCTTATCATTCATCACTAGCACACGACTTGAGGTCTACAACCTATCGTATTGACACTATTTTTGTTTCTGTGCCATTCCAATTGAGTTAATTATGCATGTGAGTTCTACGAGTTCTCGATGGATTGTATAGGGGCAAGGCACCTTGTTCAATGGAGAGTACATTGAATTGAAGGGGTGGGCTGCTCAATAACTTGGAAGTAATGGTGGGACCCTTGATGGCAAGAAATTAAGAAGAACAAGTTCTATCCATAAGAGTTTGGATTTGTCACTGACATTATCTTGTGATTATGGTTATGACGAATTCACATGGATGGGAACGTATACGCCACAAAATCTAAGTGTCATAAGGTTTCTTCTCATTCGTGAGAATGATTGTGAGGAAACGCTTTCACTAAGAGAGATTTTGAAGATAGCATTATGTAATTTGGGTTTCTAAAATTCAACTATGATTACGGCATACCTCTTCATAGTTCGAATTGTGGGAAATGGCAAATGGGTCTGAACATCTTAGACTTATTGATATGAGTCCTAGAATCGTTTGGACATATACATATGAGCTGTCCAAGGAAAAGTGTATGAGTTTGAGAAGCTTAGATAGAGTCTTATCGAAGCATCTAGCATTAGAAATATGAACTTAAGAAATTGTTTTCTATAAGTTCAACTGATTTCTAAATACATGTCAAAGCTAGTGGGAGCATAAGTGTTATGCTGGTAAAGAAATAATCATCATGTAAGTGGGAGCATGATTATTATGGTAAGTACTACAAGTTAGTAATATTAATTATAGAAAACAAGAGTTATACTTTGCAGAGTTGTAAGAGTTGAAAAGTTGTTTTGCTATAATTAAGGGAGAGAATATTGTACTTCGTTTCAAAAATCTAAGGCTTAGATTTATAAATTTTAATAAATTTAGTCAAAGGATACATAGTGAGTTCTTAAATTTTGATTATGATTATGGCATCCCTCTTTATAGTTCGAATTGTAAGAACGTGACACATAAAATACTATGGCAGAAGATTGATAGAGTATCATATCTTTATGTAAGACATTATGCATCATGTCCCATACGCTTCGGGTATAGGAACAATTGCATATGCTATAAGATTTGACCTTTCTAAAATTTTCCAAATGCCAAGAGCATTAAGAGGGAAAAGGGACTAGAACTGGTTTTGACTGAAATAATTAAACAACTCTCAAAGGACGATCCAAAGTGCACTGAGGATTGGTCGCTTGTGAGTAGTTGGAAGTATGGTATTGAATGGACCATATCGACATTATTATGAATAGATAAGATTCTATTAAGAATAAGCTGGCATATGGTAAATAGGAAATGTTTCCATAATTGAGAGTTGGAAATTAAGAATTTATGTCTAGATTATAATTTTTTTTGCAAAAGGATGTTCAAAGGAATTTACTATAAGTGAGAGACATCACATCTATAGAATTGTTCTGTAACAATTTTGATAGAGTACCTTGTGATTTCATTAGCCGAGTCTTTGTGATTTTTGTGCCGTGACTTCACAAGAGAATCATTGCATAGAATATTAGAATTTGACATATTCTAAAAGGTGGCAAGAATTTGGTATTCTTACACTAATTATAAAGATTGGGGATTGTGAAATGAGTTTCATTTGAAAAGTTTTCAATTGATCTATTACACAAAGTATGGACCATAGGAAACCAAGTGTGCATGCTTTGAGCATGGGACAATTGTGGTCATGATTCGAGTTATAAAGTTGATTATCTAAAACATTAAACAATTGATAATGAGTAATCAATATGGTGATTAAATAAAGGTGTTTTATTTATACTCACAAGTTTGGGGTCATATAAGATTAAATATTGTCATTGTGTTTCTCTTTGCATGTTTTGACTTCCAGAATAATTGAGTTTATTAAGAATAATCGAATTATTCAAACAGTCCACAGTCGGTCATACGTTGGAAGTAGGTATGAAAGAAGACTTTCATGAATTGGTTTGTAGATTGTCTAAAGTGTATTAGACATAGCAAAGATTTGGTGCAATGTTCATGAGTGCTTATGAATATGATTTTGAGCATTGGATTAAACCCACGCTCACTTGGATCGCTTCATGGATTTTATCACGAGCGATTGGTGAGATGATAATATCTAGTATTCTTGAAACCAGGATGTGTGAGTTGTATCTTGAGAATCGGTTGCACATTGATAATATGTAAATGCACCAGTAACTTGGTGTTATAAAACTTATTGTTGTGTGTAATTCGGTGAGTGAGTGCAAGAAAACATTGAGTCGAAGTTTGTCTGTTCCTTTTAACCAAAGTGCGATAAAAGCGATATTTTTGGGCCCCTTGATGATTTAGTGATGACAAACGTAAATGCTCGGCCGGGCTAGGGCTAATTTTAATTGTTCAATTAGTCAGTCGTCGTAAATCGGAAATCGGGAAACAACACATAGACTGAGAGAATGATTTCAATCCATGTCTCACGTCTATACGATATCTAGAATGGAGGAATATATGATCCCTTATCTAAAGGACAGGGTAATGATAAGATCAGAGTTCTACAGCGTCTTTGAGAACTACGATTGCTAATCGAGTCGTACTTACATTTGTGGTTACTAGACTTATCCAAGTGGGAGACTGTTGGATTAGTGTCTAAGCCCGTAACCATATTTGATAAGTACTTGACCCGATTATGCATGGTCCTTTTGGGTTGCCTTCACCAAAGTAACTTTGAAGAAATAAATAGAGAAAGAGGTTGTTATGATTTATTAATATGTTATAAGAGTAATATATTAAAGGAGAAGTCATATTTGTTTAATTAATATTGGTTAATAATTAATTAGGAATTAATTTTGTGATCAAGTGTAATTAATTAAACTAGAGAGTCTGAATTGTAATTATGTGATAGTTGCAAAATAGGGCAATGATTATCCTAGTAGTAGGATGGACGAATTCAAGGGATAGGATATCCTTGAAATCGTCCAAAGGTCCAAGAGATAAGGGTTATTAAGGCTTATCTTATAATTTCTTGGTGGGCAAGCAACTAGATAAGGATAAGGACTGAAACCCTAATATCAACCCTATATAAAGACCCCTAAGGCATAAGAAATTGTCCACTTGATCCCTGAGGTATCTAGATCCGATTTCTACCTCTCCCCTTCTCTCTCTATGGCCTCTCCAACTGCTTGTGGTGTTTGTGAGCCATTAGAGGCACTACACTAGTGGTGCTTGCTCTCAAGACTTAGAGTTTGAAGATTTAAGTTGTTATTGCAATATAACAACAAGAGGTATGTGATCTAACCTTATATATGAATTTCAAAAATAGCAATCTACTTTAGGGTTTTATTCATGTGCTCATAATGTTGTGTATCTAATAGTGAAAACATAGATCCAAATCTAGGGTTGCATGCACACATAGGATTGTTTCTATAAAACCCATCAATTCTTTGGGGCACGACATCCATTTATGCTTATCTTTTGTGTTTTGGTTTCAAAACAAGAACATAGATTTCGCATTTTGACAATGTTTATGTGATACAACGTTTTCTGTTGTCATGGATGAAAATCCTATTTTTAAAAATTTCATACTCTAAGTTTGAAAATTTTTAAAGTGGTTTTTAGGATGTTATAGGTGGATTCAGGAGTAGTTTAAGAGTATATTGGATTTTATGTTAAAAAAAAGTTTCTTGTTAGCAATTAATTTTTTTTAGAATGACATAATTTTGTTATTACCAAAAATGACCTAGTAAGGAGCTAGAAAAACAAACAATGCATCAAGAAGAAATAGCATGTTGGGGGTTTTGAAGCCAACCAACCTAGTTTAAATTTTTATTAGAACTAGCTTTACACCAAAAGAAGGTTTGGGTGACAAAATTTTCAAATAAAACTGCCAGCCTCAAAGTAGAAGAAGCAAAAACCAAAACATTCTTGTAATTCCAAATGTGCCACCAAAGAGAATAAAAAACACCATCCAACCAACATTTAGTCACCCCTGAGCAACAAATAGAAGAAAAACATAGCAACCAGTCTTCAAAAGAAGTAAAAGAAAAACTGTCAAACTACCACCATCTAAGGACCTGTAAATGAAGACCCATAGCCAACCGACAGGAAAAGAACAGATGATTCCTATTTTTAAAAAGATAATCACAAATAAGAGAAGTCAAAAGATGCAGCATCCAAACTCATAGTTAAAAGGTTATGTCGAGTTGCGAGCTTATCAAGAGCCAAATGCCACGCAAATACATTACCATTATAGGCTCCAATTTACTCCACTTAGTCTCGAAAAAGGTAAAAGGAAGAGTCTTTTCATCTACGACAGATCTGACCGATGCCACCATGAACTTCCCCACTCTTGAAAGAGACTACAACCACCAATCACAAGCAGATGACAAAAACATGGAACCAATCAACCGAATAAAATCCCCCCATTAAAAGGATTCGGCTCCCCTAGGAAATCTTACAAAAGATTAAATGTTGGGCCCCTGCTGCATTTTATGTTGAACTGTCACCTGTTTTCGACTAAATATTAAAAAGTATCGAAAACTAACTTTTACGAGAAGAACCACCAACCCAAGTATCTTCATAAAAAGAAGTGGTAGACCCATTTCCAATATAGTATAACAAAAAAAACATTAAATCCAAACCTTTATCCTTCAAATGTTTAAGTGCTTTCAAAATATGTAGCGAAACTGAGGCCCTCCTTGAAGGTAAACGACTACCAATTCATTCTTTTTCTAAATGAATATATTTAACAACTTTCATCCAAAGAGAATCTAGATTATTAAAAAAACACAAAACATAATTAGAAAGAAGAGCTCTATTCAAAGAAAAAAGACTACATTCCCCAAACCTCTGTGTTTTTATGCGTTCAAATTTTTTTCCTAGCAATGCAACTCATTTTTTTCATCCATATCAACTCCAATGAAAAACTTATTTCGCATAGCCTCTAACAAATTCAAACTACCAATGAGATCCACATAAAAAGACATAAAGAAAGTCAAAAGAGAGCCCAAAATTGACTTGGTTAAAGTTAGTCTACCACCTACCGAAAGAGTTTTAACTTTCCATTAAGAAAGTTTATTCACCACTTTTAGAATAATATCTTTCCAACTCGAGAGTCAGGAAATATTTCCTCCCATGGTATGCCCAAGATAAAGGAAATGAGTCTTCGTATTCACACACCCACTAAGAGAAGACAAAACCTCAACCTACATATTAGGCACCCTGAGACTAAGAATCTTACTCTTATTTAAGTTGATCTTTAAACCCGAAGCTAAAAAGAAGAAATTAAGTGCATGGAAATGTTTATGATATTTGACTCCTTCCATTCCCCCCCAAAAAATAACATCATATGCGTAAAAAAATGAGATAAACAATACATGGAGGGAGGATCAAGAGAAATACCATAAAATAAACCAGAATCAACAACTCTTTGGAAAGCCATATATAAATCTCCAAAATAAAAATAAAATGGAAAGTAGAAAGTTGATCACCTTGTCTTAAGCCCTTAAAAAATTGGAATTCTTCAGTAGGAGACCCGCTAACTAGAACCTAGTCTTGAAAGGAGGATAAACACCCCTAAATCCGGCCTCTCTATCTGACACCAAACCCTATCTTACACATAACATCATCAAAGAAATCCCACCTCACCAAATCATTGGCTTTTTCAAAGTCAACTTTGAAAACTATAGCCGATTTTTTATAACTTGCACCACTACATTATTTTGTTCATAATAAAAGGGTCATCAAGAATTTGTCTACCTATGATTAAAGTAGACTACTCCTTGCTCACCAAATTATCAACCACCAAACTCAACCGATTAGCAAGAATTTTACCGACTATCTTATATTGACATCTAATAAAACTAATGGGGCGAAAATACTTGACATTTTAGCAACAACCAATTTTAGAATATGCTCAATGAACAAGGGTTACAACCTTTTGGAAAAATAGACAAAGAAAAGAACTGTTTCATAGCCTTCACAAAATCAAATCCTATTAGGTACAAAAATCTTCTAATAAAATCAAAAGAGAACACATTCGGTCCTTGGGATTTATCCAATTCATAATCCCACATTACCTTTTTTATCTCTTCAAACTAAACATCATCATCCAAAGCTGTAGCCTGATCAGAAGAGAAAATATGAACAAAATCATGCACAACCAAAGTCTTATGAGCAATAGGCTTAGCGAACCTAAAGCTAAAACGTTCAAGAAATTCAAATATGACAATCATCGGGTTATCCGTCCAAACACCATTTTCAAAAATCCCCTAAATAACCATTTGTTTCCTTGTTTAGTTATGAATACAATGAAAACACTTAGGTGCCATTTGTTTTTTTTGAAGTGAAAGTTTCTAAAGTCTACGGACTACCTCTGCAACCCTTTAAAGAAGAAGAGGGGGACCAAATGGCGTCAGCATGTAATAAAAATTTTGTTTGTTTTTCAACCTCTACAGACTGCTACAATAAGTTAAAGTAAGGTTTGAAGAGGTTTGAACCAAAAGTGTAACGCCCCAAAAATCATGGATAAAAATTTCATTATATATATATATATATATATATATATATATATATATATATATATATATATATATATATATATATAGTGAAACATCCATTTTCATCATCCAAACATTTAACGCATTCCAAAATAAAACAATTATCAAAGTTCATTTCTAAAATCACATATTGCGGAAAACACGGGTGTATGCGCTGCGATCAAGTTGTGCCCTTCCCTTTCGAACCGAGAGTACCTACAACCAATAACCACAAACTATAAGCACAAAGCTTAGTGAGTTCCCTAAATACCACATAACAAATATATCAAACGATCCATACATATCATACATATCCAATCAATCAATAAAAGTGTTATATGTCGACCATAGACTTGCCATTATGCCACGAACCGCATCGTGGTCTTCCTTTCTAGGTAGGGGGCCAAAACCCTGGGTCTTACAGACAAGTGCCAGGAGCCACCTCCTGTCTTCCATGCAATCATCACAAAGACAGCTAGCATACAATCTACAACTACTTAACTAATAATGGCTATAGTTTAGACTCTGGTCTTGCATACAAATTCCTAGGTGCCGTCTTGTTAGGTATTGATGTTGCACCACTTGGCTATTTTGTTTTTAGTCCATTATATATATGGTATGGGCGTGTCCAGCCATCTTATTTATTAGTGTTTATGTATTTATAGTGCATTCATGCACCGTAGGTGAAAAACGCTTTATCTTTGGAAATCGTTGTAAACCCTTATCACACCTCTAAAGTAGCAATTCTTGATCGATCTCTTCTAAGACTTTGAAGCTTGAATCATTAAGCTTAATTTTGAATCATTGTCTTGTTCATTTTTTTTCTATTTTTGAATCTTATCAATCTTTTAAGTTTTAATCTCATCAAGTGGTATCAAAGCAGGAGACTATTTAAATCTATACACATATCTTTTGTTAAAAGAAGCTATTATAGTTTCCATTAATATTAGATCTTTTTCAGCTGTTATCTCTGTGTTCTTGACGTTGTCAGTGTGATCTCAATATTACCCTAAGTTTTTGCGCGTCTGATTCTTAAACAGGTTTCGAAGATCTTGATAAAACGTCGCATGATGATTCTCAAATAAATTCCATCAGTAGTATTTGGTCAACAACAAGGATTCCTAGCGATTATTAAGTCTTGGCACTTCACTTTGAAGATTATGTCCTAGGTTTAGAAGACAATGGTTACTTGATCTGGCAAGCTATTACTATTGGAGCTTTTGTTCACTCTGGAACAAAAAGGGTGATTAAAACACAAACCGATCTCCATTGACTTCTTCTTGATGCCAAAGAAGTGCCTCAAGATGAGAGAGAGAGAGAGAGAGAGAGAGAGAGAGAAGCTGCAGAGCAATATCAAAGCAATGAGGATGATCAGATTCGCATTGCAGGCTGATACCTTTTGTCTTGTGAGTTCCTGTGATACTGTCAAAGCCATATGGGACAGGCTTAAAGAGATTTATTCAACCGTCGCAGATCTGGAGCATTCTACTCAAATGCTCTTATTGTCTGAATTTTGTGCTTCCGCACAAAAGGCTGATGAAAGTCTGAGTCAAACATTTAATCGCTACAATCATCTTCTGAGTAGGATGATGAAGCATAGGATTGGACAAGAAATCATTGAGTAGAAGGTAACATTCATGAATGGGTTAAGGTCTGAGTGGATTGTAATGGTTTGAACAATGAAAGCTCATGAGCAGTTCAGAAGTTCCACATTGGCAAAGCTAGTAGAAATCTTGAAATCACACAAAAATGAAGTGACTAAAGAAACAAAAGTTGTGTCAGGCATGGGTACGTTGGCTCTAGTTGCAAAATTGAAGCAAGTTGATGAGGATGATACTGATCCTAACCTTTATGACTGTGAACTTACAAATGAAGAGTTCCCTCTAATGGTGTCAAATCCTAGGAGATTTGCAAAGAAAAAATTTCCCTCCAAAAAACAAAATTGGAAGGGAAGATACAGGTCAGAAAAGGTGAAAGAGGATAAAGTGAATAGCTTCCAGAAGGAAGAATTTTAAAAAAAGAGATAAATCTTGCAGGTGATTCAGGCTATGATTGCAACTATTGTCACAACAAGAATCATTTGGCAAAGGAATGCATGCTGAGGAGAATAAACGAGAAGAAGGAGGGAGAAGATGATGATGCATACCATCTTCACAATCTTGAGGAAATCAAGCAGAAAAGAAAGTTGATAACGTTATGCCTTCTTTTCTTGTGCAGGGAAATAATGATGAAGATGAGTTCGGTGGAGTGGAAATATGGTCCACAGATTCAGAAGAAAACCCACTCATGGAAAGAGTGTTGTGGCAAATGAAGGGGATTCGCATGTTGGTGGAAGATGCTTTGTGGTGACAAACGGCGTGTCACAAATGTGAGGGTATGCAACAAATGAAGGACAAGGAAAAGCGAATGGAAGAAGGTATGATAACTGCTTCACTACGAAGCCAATTCTTGCACAAAGCAGTGAATGTGATCAGATAATTAATAAGGTACATTCCATTCTTGAATCTCTTAATGTTCCTGTATCTAATTATGAAACTGAATTAAACAATAAAATTCACATTTTCAAGTATAAGTGACAGCTTGAAACAAACTCGCCTATTAAATGCTAACTTAACCAATCAAATCAGCAGGGTATCATCAAAAAGTGAGGAGCGCAATATGTGGATAGAAAAGATTGAGTTCGGCCTTTCTAGGTCTAGGGATAAGTCCATTTATTTACAACGATACAATTTAAAGCTTTTAAAACAACGTAACATTTTTTTATTGCTAAGAGGCATTATTTTAATATCACTCAATTGCATTCGGATTGTGAAATTGGCAAGAAAATTCATAAAATGATCTTGCCATTTCTGGAATTAAAGGAACGTGAAATTGATAATGATTTTCATCAATGTGAATCTATCCAATCATTAGATGAAATCTCAGAAGCTTTTAAAATTGGACTTGACAAAATTGAATCATATATTCAGTCCAAAGACCACAAGGACACGTTGAGACAGTTACTAGATGAAAATGACAGGTTAAAAAATCAAAACCGAAACTGTACAGAAATTTGATTGATTGAGTTCGAAATTGATTTCAGATAATAAATTAAAAGTTGAAAATATTTCTGAATTCAATGAGGACAATGAGATGAGTGAAATATATGTAGAAGATAAGGTTGACTGATCACAATTCCTTAATAACGAACATGAAAAAGCAAAAGCTCTCATTTCAGAAAATTCAGTTGAATTCGCACGTTTTTCTCAAAATAATCCAAAAGTTCTAAAAGAAAATGTGACTGTCTTTCTAAAGGTCCAAACGACACCTAATCAATTCTTCGTAGTTAATGGTGTAACTAAATGTCAAATTGTTTTACTAACACACTTAGTCGAAGCAGATAATGCTGATGGGGGTGATGAGTAGTTTTGGTCTGCCTTGATTTACAATGCAGACGAAACCGTAGATCTTTCTTAGAAGATCTCTTGGAGAGTTAAAGGAAGGTATGTACCTGAACCTTTAAATAAGGTTAATACAACCTATGAAAAAGGAAGTTCCAATGGAACAAAGGATAATGCCACTGAGAACTCCTCAGGTCAAGAAAATACTCTCGTGTGAAAGACAAGGGCAAAAGCGAATGTTCATAAATCTGTTGAACAGTTCGCAACACAAAAATGTCAAAGAAATGCAAGGTACAAGAAACATCTAAAGGAGCAAAAGATATTTTGGAAGTCAAGGAATCATAAATTTATTCACCATGAAAAGCGTTTCAATCCTCAGGTGAAGGTTGGATCAAATGTTAATTCGAAAACCCAAAAAGCCTCTTCACAAACGAATCTGAAAGGCGTCTCACCTTGTTAGTTTCGCGTCACTCAGGGTCCGAAGCACACGGTTCATCATAGATCGGCTATCTCAAAACCCACCTCTCACTCAAATCACAAATCATCTCCCAAAACCACCTTCATTTATAAACCAGGAGTTTCAC